>NC_079220.1:38428320-38728320 GCF_029633865.1 Lampris incognitus | reverse complement strand
TGCAAGCAATTTAATTGAGTTCTCTGAATCTAAATAAACACCGTGTATTTAATCAAATATAAGTTAAATCCAAAACATTTCATTTGATTATTTTTGAACTCATTTTTTAATCAATGCCAACTTAAAGTTTTGCATTGTTTTCGCTGATGAAATGAAAATATTTTACTTAATCACGAGTTATGTTTTTACTTTGGAATTATCCCTTTATATCGCCTACTTTAAATTAAAATTTCACTTCAGAATAATTCAATTTTTCCCTTTGGAATTACTTAATAGAATTGTTTCATTTTGTTGCAAGCAATATATTCAAGTTAATATTATGTAAAAAGTCAAATACAGTAATATCAATTTGTTCAAACATTTATTAACAATAAAAAATATAACCAAACATAAAACAGTACATAACAATTCACAAACAATATAATTTTGTGTAACAAAAATTGCTGTTAACTATTAATTATAACTAAATATAATTCAAAATACAAAAGGTTTATAAACAAAAATAAATTCATATATTTTTTTAACAAAAATTGTTCATTGTAATATATAACTAAATATAATTAACACAAAAGTGGTGAAGGGGTGGGGGTAGTTTAGCGAGTATTCTTTCTGTAGGTGAAGTCTTGGAAATGTCAGATGGATGTCGAGGCGGTAGGCAAGGGCGACACTCCAACCCTAATCCAACCCTAATCCTAACCTGGCCCTAACCAAGCCCACCATCTGCGGGCAACCCCAGATTTTCCAATTCTTCACCTACAGAAAGAATAGGGGTGGTTGGGGGGTATAGGAGGGCGTGCCAACGATTCCCACGCAAGTTGGGGTTTAAGGTGCATTCGATTTGGATCCCGGAGTGATCAGCGGCATTATAAGCAGGGGCAGCTCCTAACCCCACCCCTAACCTTAACCCCACCCCTAACCCAACCCCCAACCTTAAAGGATAGGTTCACCGAATAACACATAAAGCCCTATTCATAGAGTCCCTAGCATGTTTCTGAGACGTACAGGTTAAAATTTCTCAAGTACCACCACTCCAGACCTCAGGCTGATTTGAGTCCACGTGCATAATGTTATCATTACACGTATAGGGGCTCTCATATTGTTTAAAAACAATGATAAACATGAATTTCAGACTTGTGAATAGCGTGATGTAATCTTACCAAGCACAAGATACTAGCTCTGTATTGTATTGTATTTCAAGCAATTTAAAGTCTGTAAATTTGCTTTAGAAGTAGCAAGCTGATTTTGTTTTATCGTAACTGTTTAGAAATTCGTATGGCAATTAGCCTACAGTCTCACAGGAGAGCATCCTGGGCTTGGTAAGATTAAATCACACTATTCCCAATCTGAAATGCATGTTTATCATTGTTTTTTAAACAATATTAATACTAGACCCCTATGGCCATATCTTCAAGAACTGCATTGAGGAGGCTGGATCACAATGTGCGCTGTCCCCGGTGCAAGCCAGCCCCTGCAGGAGGTGAGGACCTGGGCTCTGCTCCCCCTAAGGTCACCACTGTAGCCTTCCTTACTGATGTTGTAGCAGAATAGGGCTATCCCCAGAGAAATATAGCACGAATAAAAACTGTAGATGGGGTGGGTGCGGGTAGGAGGGGGTGGGGGTTCACTAATCAGGTAAGTGCAGGAAAAATCAACAATGCTGCGGGCCAAGATCTTTATTGTTTCGATCATCTTTCTTCCTGTGGCACCTCCCTTCTCTTTTGAAGCTGGTGAGCAGGTTTTCGGAGTGCCTGTCCAGCTGTGACAGGAAGCGTGACTGCAGGGGAACTGTTGTGATCCTGAGGAACTCGGCATTGATCTGAGGGAAAACCAGACAAGACAGGACAGTGCAAAGACAGGACAGTCTAATTACGCATGTGTCTGACAAAACAAAAATGCAGGGAATATAGCCGATATATTTGTCTAAATTTGTCCCGTATCACCCTCTTTGTCCCCTCTTACCCCCCGCCTCCTGGCTTTTGGAACTGAACAGTGTAAGGTCATGTGACTCATGTGAATTATTATTATTTATTATTAATAATCAACTTCCTGTTACGGCTCGCCCACCCCGCGCCGTGGCTCGCCCACCCCGCGCCGGCAGCCAATCAGCTCGTCAGGGCCGGGCTTAGTCGTTAGGGCTGGGCTTAAGTTTGCTGGTCTCCCAGCTACCGTTGTCAGTTCGTGCCGTAACCTCCTCGCAGGAGTGGTTACTCTTCCCTCCCGGTGCATTTCTCTCCGTGTTTATCTCAGCCTTTGGTTTAATTTTTTTCTTTGTGAAGTTTCCCTGTGGAAGTATCCTGCCGTGTTCCCAGTTTGGATTTACCCGTGAGTTTTTTCGTGGACTTCCTGTTTTCTTAGTCGCTCATTGCCCTCCTGTGTTGACTGTTGTATGAGCCAGTAATAAAGTACGCCCGTTTTCGGCTAATCACATCTCTGCCTGGTGTCGTGCGCTTGGGGTCCTCCACAAACCCTAACACTTCCCAAAGGGCATAAGGCAAGTAGGCTACTAAAATGTGTGTGGACTCCTCTACAGGCAAGTATGACATGCATGTATGAAGGGAATTGGGGTTATGTATTTTTCAAACCTCATCAAGTTGGAACATGGCAGGCCACCTTTCCAGGTACTCTTCAGCCTGTGGCTTTTTGTCCACTACTTCCTGCCTTCTGTATGCGAACGTCCGGTCCATTTTCTGCCTTATAATCAGGTCATTGTTTCGCTTCTTCACCTCCGTCTGGAGAAGCTGTCGTTCCTTCTCGAGGCTTTCTGGTGTCTCACCAGCTGAATCGATGGGTAGAAGTTGGCTTCAGCCTTCCTCGGCTTTTTAACCTTCTTGGCTGGGTATAGGCATCATCCTTTGATTTGGCCTTCAGTGAATTAACGGATAATTCTGGGCACCCATGGGTCTTCAGCATGGTGCGGTAGTTGCCCATCTTGATTTTTAAACTGCGCTTCCACCCTGCACAGTTACTGTAGGACCCAGGTTCTTTCAGACAGGGATGTGCTTTCACCAATGCCTCTGCCACTGCACTAAACTGAAGATCATCTGGGTAAGCTTTAAACTTGTAGATTTCTTCTGATAGTTTAGCCAGTATGTCTGATTTCATCCTTGAACTGACAGGCAACATCTTTTGGTTCGCAATGTACTCCATATTCCCCTTCTCCAGCTGAACTTCTGTGTCATAAGAGAAACATGGAATGGTGAACTCTTTAGGCCAGAGTTCAGTTCTCGCGGACACAGGCTGTGAAGCTGCTGGCCTTGAGGATGAAGATGCAGACCCTTAGGAGTGGCATGCTGATACAGTCCCAGAGGTTATCAGGGATTCTTGAGGATCATCACTGACGTCTGACGTAAAGATGCAGTCCTCCACAAGTACAGAAAGGTGAGAGGCAGGTGGTGCGAGGATGGGGGTCACTGAATCTCTGGTCTCCAATGAAATCACATTGATTATGCTAAGATCTGCAATGTCTGCGGTTGAGGTCAAATTCACGAACTCATTAAATGCAATGTCTTTGTACTGTACACGGAACCTTCCTTGTATTTGAAAAGCAGCCTTCACCTCCTCAATGAGCTCCTCAATGAGAACGTCAACGGACGAGCCTGCCTCCAGGCAGCGTGATCTTCAATTTGTTGTCAATGACGAGGAGTCTCACAGAGCTTCCCGCAGCCATAGTTGGTAATCTGAAAATGAACACAGGAAGAATCGGAATCAAAATACGATCTCCAATGTAGTTTGAAAAAAAAGTAATACTAGGAATCTGTTCACACAATGGTAAATAGACTGCACTTATAGCGCTTTTCTGCACCCAATGGTACCCAAAGCACTTTACAATAGTCTCATTCACACACACCAATGGCGGCAGCTGCCATGTAAAGCGCTAGCCATGGCCCACTGGGAGCAATGTGGGGTTAAGTGTCTTACTCAAGGACACTTTGACATGGACAGTCGGGATTCGAACCACTGTCCCTTCGGTCTATGTACGACCCGCTAGACCAACTGAGCTACAGCTGTCCTTGTGTATTATGTGCAGGGACAAGACAGAAAAGTGCAAAGACAGGACAGTAAGTATAATCAGTGCAAATATTGCAGGAGGACAAAGTCAGAGGGTGGAGAGTCTGAAGGGGACACAATCATGCAGCATGGAATGTCAGAAGAAAATATTAGTGGTTTACACAGGTGTCACAAAACATGCCAATAATCTGACCACCCCAAAAATTAAAGTCTGACCTTATGAGTGGATGAATCTTTTCAGTGTGACTATGCGCATCCCCCTGAAGAGCTAGTCATGAAGAGGATATGGGTCGGACAAGTCATGTGGCACCAGAAGTTTCACTTCTTTGACGGGAGACTGTTTCAGGTCAAATCCTCTGTAGTGTTCCAAGTACCATGCACTCAACCTCTTGACAACAAAAGTCAAATTGTCCATCACCACAAACATTTGGATTATTTCCCAAAACTCAGGAATTCCGGCAAGGGAGTCATGTGTAACAACCATTCCCTTTCTATAGTGGAAACCATTGTATGCAACACTTTTGGCCACACAGACATATTCAATGTCTGATTGCTTTTCCTTCAAAATTCTGGCAACATCATCGTTCAGAAGATCAATGGGAAGCTTGGTAACATCAGTTACTTCCAAAAGAGGTTTTGAAGCATGGAATGCCGTGTGCAGGTCGTGTGCCTCATGAAATTGGTGCCGCACAGCCAAGGAAAGCAAAGCATTTTTAAAACAACCAGTACGCCGTATAACCCTCTTAAAAAACTATGCTTTGCTTCGAAGCGCATCGTCCATAATTCAACCAGTGGCCTGAATTCACGGATCAGTTCCGGATGATGCTCCAGGAAGTGGTGCTTGGGCAAAAGCTTGACATCCGGAAAAACCTCTTTGAATCTTGTTCTGTGCTCCGAAATTTTGAAGACGAGGTAAGCAATAGAATCTTCAGTGTGAACTGTTGCGACAACAAGGTCCACAATATCCTTCAAGTCAGTCAGGATGTGCCAGGCCGGTTCATCAGTTGGAATAGTGTGTCCAATAAGGAATGGTAAAAATCTTAAAAGACTCCAATTGTCATGTGCATTTCCCCCAACAGTCTTCTTAGATGCATACGTGAGAGGTACAGAATGGGGTCGGTTTCCAATGTCATTCGACTTGAACGGGAAGTTGACTATGGCCTTGTTCAAATACGCCAAAGAAAAGTACTTTTTCTGTGAGATGAGCACAGTGAGGCAGTATACAATCTCTACTGGAACAATCCCCTCAAACAAACCATGCACTACATCAGGTGGGAAGCAAGTGGTTACATGGAAAAAAGACAGTTTTTCTGATAGGACACACCCCCTTTTTACACCATAGTAGTTTGGCAACGCATGCATCTAGATGCCCTGCATGTATCTCAGTCCTCCGACAGAACACTCCTGATCTTACTTCAGCTGTCTGACATCCCTCACTATCAGCTGTACAAAATCTGCACACATAGGCCCCAGAGAAATTCTCCACAGCATTTGCTAAGAATATGTAGCTAAATTCAAACATCCACGGTAACGTTAGCTAGCACTAGAGGCAAATACCTTGACGACCTGGACTAACTAACGTTAGCTAGCTAGCATTAGCTAGCTAATGAGACCTAGTGAAAATTCGCACATATTAAAATTACATCTAGATGTAACGTTAACGTTACATGTATACCGACATTCAATAGTCATGTTATATCTCCGATGACATTATACTAGCAAGCGAGCGGCTACACTTGATGTTAACAAGCGAGCCTGTGTGGCTAGCTAGCTAGCATTAGTAGGCCCTGGCTGTGTGTCTAGCACGTCAGACATGGCCATACACTCGCTTGGTTGTCGCTAATGTTAACAAATCCCGCCTTGGCACAGGACTGACAAGCTAGCAGAAGCTAACGTGAGCTAGTGAAAATTCGCACTCCTTAAAATTACATCTGGATGTAACGTTACATGTATATAGACATTCAATAGTCATCATGTTATCTGTCCGATATCGTCATGCAATCAGGTGAGCGGCTAACGTTACACCGGAATTAGCAAGCGAGACTGTGTGGCTAGCTAGAATTAGCAGGCACCATGTGTAGCAGCTAGCAGCAGATCTGTCTTCTAACGTCAGGCGTGGCCAATCGCTCGGTTGAGTGTCGGTGTGATAACGTGGCAATTTTCGCTAACTAACGTTAGCTAGCTTATGCTAGCTAGTCGTTTCCTAGCCGGGCTAGCTAGCTAAGAATGTATAAACTGTCGTGCGATAACGTTATAATTAGCTTTAATCAGTCACTTAAAAATCACACCCAAGTGTGCCAAACGTTACAAAAACATGTAGATATTCAATGTTTACTGGGTTATTTCGTGCTTCAGCTCACTTCTTACCGAGAAATTGGCACTTGGCACAAGTTGGCAGTGAACTTGAATTCTCCTCAGCGCTCCATGCGGTGAAAAGAAAGATGTCGGAAAATCAAAAGATTTTGAGTACCGAAGTTTGGCTACGTCAGTAGTCACGTGACACACTGGATGGAAAAATAGTCTTTGGTTATAAGTCAGTCAAATACATTAAACCAATGAGGCCCTGATTTCCATTGAATTAGTTATTTTAATACATATATAGACCCAAAATATCATAAATACAATTACGTTGGGTCCAATCAAATAAAAATCACCCTTTACTTGAATGGCAGCATATGATCATTTTTTACAGTGCTCTAATGAATTGAATTTGAATTGAAATTTATTTGTTGATATATTTAATTTTATTTTTATTATTAGTTTTTTTAACTGCATTTTTAATTTTCCTCTCCCAGACCCCATAGCGCTTCCTGGCGGCCCCCCAGGGGACCGCGGCCCCCACTTTGAAAACCCGGGCTGTAGGCCACCAAACTTTAAGAATAATTTGTTTATGATCGCACAACGGAGCAAAAGAATGAGAGACATCTTTTACAAGATGAAGAACAGATGATGAGATTAAAAATAGGTAAATTCTGGACCGAGAGGAAAAGTTCTTATTAGACCAACTAAAATCCTGTATATCAGAATTTAAAAAGCGCCACCCATCAGTCAGAGAGAGATCAGAACACAGTGTCAAAACAAGACTACCTCTTTGAAGACCTTAACAAATTTCTGGAGGAAACCTATCCCTCGCATCATCAGCACATTCATTAAAGTCCCCACATGAAATTAAATAAGAGTGTGAATGTTTATATAAGAGTTCATTGAGTTTAGAAATTAAAAAGCCCCAATAAAAATTGAATTATCTTGTTTAAGTGTGATTGCAATCCATCTGCCATCGTTTGAAGGAAACACCTCAAGAATATCCCCTTTAAATCTATGCAGGAAGATTGAGACTCCAGCAGAGTGATTGGTACCATGACTACAGTGAATTCCATTTCCCCACTGCCACTTCCAAAATTTTACATCTGACTCACATGAATGTGTTTCCTGAAGAAATATTAAGTCGGCCTCATTTCTTTTACGAAATAAAAAGGTGGCTTTCCTCTTCATTGCATCACGTATACCCCTGACATTCAATGACATAACTGATAGAGAATTTAACTTAAAGTCCATTAAATATATAATGTAAAAAAAAACTAAAAATAAAAATAAAAAATTGCAAGCTCTCAAGTAAACTTGACAGGAACTCTAAGGTGTTTTATTTTCCTTTGAAACAGGGAGAAATAGACAGCCAGTAGGATATGGTGAACAAATACAGTGACTCAATACAGTACACAATATATGGCAATTTAACTTGGCCAACCCTTGTAAAGAAATGTAGCATGTATAGAAATATGGCAGATGTAGATGTATAGAAATATAGCATCATGAAGACGATATAACATAACTCAGTTTTCTTTACCTGGTAGCCTACTTCTTGACGTGGAGGACGGCCCGCTCTGCAGCCCACCAAAGTCCACAGTTCGGAGTTTAAACGATGCTTTCAGTAGGTGTACTTGAATTAATTCTCCGGTCGAGAGAATAGTTGCTCAACAGAGTTATTAAAATGTGAGCATCTCAATCCACCAAGCGTGCGAGTCTAAAAATCCATGGAGTGTTAGGGTTTGTGGAAGACCCCAAGCGCACGACACCAGACAGAGATGGGGTTAGCCGAAAACTGGCGTACTTTATTCCTTACGCGTACAAATAGTCAAAAATAGGAAGGCAATGAGCGACAACGAAAAAACGGAAAGTCCAAGGGGAAAAACTCGCGGGTAATCCAAACGGGAACACGGCAGGATACTTCCACGGGGAAACTTTGCAAGGGAAAAACATGAACCAAGGGCTGGGATGAGTTCGTAGAGAAAAGGACCGTGGGAGGAGAGACGCCGCTACTGCGGGGAGGTTACAACACGAACTGACAACGGGCACGTGGGAGGCCACCAAACTTAAGCCCAGCCCTGATGACTAAGCCCGGCCCTGACGAGCCGATTGGCTGCCGGCGCGGGGTGGGCGGGCCACGGCGCGGGGTGAGCGAGCCATAACAGTACCCCCCCTCCACGGGAGCCACCAGGCGACTTGCCCGGCTTGTCGGGATGAGAATGATGGAACTCAGTGAGCAGCCCAGGGTCCAGGATGAGCTGGCGGGAGACCCAGCTACGTTCCTCCGGACCGTAGCCCTCCCAGTCCACCAAATACTGGAACCCCCGTCCTCGGCGCCGGACGTCCAGCAGCCGGCGGACCTTCCACTGGGGGTGCCCATCCACGATCTCAGGGGGAGGCGGAGCCGGGGCCGGAGGCATCAGCGGACTGTGGGAGACAGGCTTAACCCGAGACACATGAAACACGGGATGGGTCTTCAAGGAAGCCGGAAGCTTAAGACTCACCGCCGCGGGGCTGAGAACCTTCCTGATCTCAAAGAGCCCGACAAACCGGGGGTTCAGCTTCTTCGCGGTGGACTGAAGCGGGAGATACTTCGAGGACAGCCATGCCCTTTGGCCTGGTTGGTACGTAGGTGCTGGGGGCCGGCGTCGGTTGGCTCCCCGACTGGCGCGCTCAGCTGCCCGGAGCAGAGCAGCTCTGGTCACCTCCCAGACGCGACGACACCGGTTCAGATGGGCCTGCACGGAGGGAACCGCCACTTCCGACTCCTGCGCAGCAAAGAGAGGCGGCTGGTAGCCAAGGGACACCTCAAAAGGTGAGAGGCCGGTGGCAGAGCTGACCAGGGAGTTGATGGCATACTCGACCCAGGGCAGGAACCGGCTCCGGGAGCTGGGCTTCTTGGCGGCCACGCATCGGAGGGCAGACTCCACGCTCTGGTTCATCCTCTCTGTCTGTCCGTTAGTCTGTGGGTGATAGCCAGAGGAGAGACTAACAGAGGCACCCAACCCCTTACAAAAGGCCCGCCATACCTGGGAGACGAACTGGGGCCCTCGGTCCGAGACGACGTCCAGGGGAAGGCCGTGGAGACGGAACACGTGGCTCGTCAGGAGGTCCGCCATCTCAGAAGCCGATGGGAGTCTGGGGAGGGCCACCAGGTGCACTCCCTTACTGAAGCGGTCCACCACTGTCAGGATCACAGTGTTACCCTGGGAGGGAGGCAGTCCGGAGACAAAATCCAACGCCACATGGGACCAGGGCCGGCTTGGAGTTGGGAGGGGCTGCAGCAGACCCGCGGGTGCCTGGTGAGAGGCCTTGCTGCGAGCACAGACGGAGCAGGCCCCTACGAAGTCCCTGACGTCGTTGCTCATTGTGGGCCACCAGAATCGCGAGCCAGAAAGGTGAAGGTGCGGTGGACACCCGGGTGCCAAGCAAACTGATTGGCGTGGCCCCACTGGAGAACCCGGGGCCGGACTGCGTCTGGGACGAATAGGAGGCGTGGAGGGACGTGGCTCGGGGCGGGATGGGAGCGCAACGCCTGCCTGACCACGGTCTCGATGCCCCAGGTAACCACGCCAACCACCCTGGCCTCAGGAAGGATGGGAGTCGGCTCCTCTGTAGCTGGCTTCCTCCTCGTGTGTTGTCGGGACAGGGAGTCTGCCTTCGTGTTGCGGGACCCGGGCGATAAGTCAGCGTGAAGTCAAACCGACTGAGGAAGCTGGCCCACCGTGCCTGCCGACCATTGAGGCACTTGGTTGCCCGGATGAACGTCAAGTTCTTATGATCCGTCCAGATGGTGGACGGCTGTTCCGCTCCCTCCAGCCAATGGCGCCACTCCTCCAGAGCAGCCACCACTGCCAGCAGCTCCCGGTTCCCGACATCGTAGTTCTCCTCGGCGGGGAGGAACCGGCGAGAGAAGAAGGCGCATGGGTGGACCTTCTGGTCAGACGCTGACCGCTGGGAGAGGACAGCCCCCAAACCGGTGTCCGAAGCGTCTACCTCTACGATGAACTGCCTCTTGGGGTCGGGGTGGAGCAGGACCGGGGCGCTGGTGAACCTCTCCTTGAGGGACTGGAACGCAGAGCGGGCAGCCGGGGACCAGATGAACGGCTGGGAGGGGGAGTTCAGCCTGGTGAGAGGTTCTGCCACGCAGCTGTAGTTCCGGATGAACCTCCGATAGAAGTTCGCAAACCCGAGGAAGCGCTGTAATTCCTTCCGTGATGTGGGATCAGGCCAGTCCACCACAGCCTGGATCTTGCGGGGTTCGGCCCGGGTCTGTCCCCTCTCAACGACGAAGCCCAGGTAGTCAACGGAAGGGGAATGGAACCGGCACTTCTCTGCCTTGACGAAGAGCCGGTTCCGGAGGAGACGTTCGAGTACCCGGTGGACATGCTAGACATGTTCCTCGAGGGTCCTGGAGAAGATGAGGATGTCATCGAGGTACACCACCACAAACTCGTCGAGCATGTCGCGGAGAATGTCATTCACGAGAGCCTGGAATACCGCCGGGGCGTTGGTGAGGCCGAACGGCATGACCAGGTACTCATAAAACCCCGGGGCGTCTTAAAGGCTGTCTTCCACTCGTCCCCCTTCCGGATCCGGAGCAGATGATAGGCACACCGGAGGTCCAGCTTAGTGAAGACTGTAGCCTGGGTGAGGGGCTCAAGGGTGGAACTCATGAGAGGAAGGGGGTACTTGTTCTTGACGGTTATCTCATTGAGTTGGCGATAGTCAATGCAGGGCCCTCGTCCGGATGAGGGCCGAATGAGCCCCGCTGCCAAGGACTCGGAGATGTACTCGTCCATCAAAGCTTTCTCGGGGATGGTCAGACTGTACAGACGACTGCTGGGAAGGGGTGCCCCAGAGTGGAGGTAGATCGCACAGTCATAAGGCCGATGAGGAGGAAGACATTGGGCCCTGTGAGCAGCTTGGTCACGTAAGCGACCCGGGCAGCATCAGACGTGAACATGCTGGGTTGGTGCAGGAAGACCAGCTCACACTGCATGATGAACGTGGCACAGCTCTCAAAGTCGCCATCAAACGGTCGTGGGCTGGAGAGGCAGGGCTCCCGGGGAACTGGGTTGAGCCCCACAGGGTTAACCGGGGCAGCGGGCCCAGGGGCGGGTTACCCACGACTCCAGGGGCAGGCTGGCCCGGCGGCTGGATGGTGAGAGCCGCCGTGATGGTTTGCAACTGCCGCAGGATCTCTGCTTGTTGGCTCGCCAACGCCGCCTGCTGCCTCGTTAGGTTACCCACACAGGCCTGGAGGGGCGGGACCAGAGTCTGAAGATCTCTCACCGCGGCGGAGGCCGCCTCTAGCTGCTGGGTGTGGGAGTTAGTCAGTTGGATCTGTTCGATGAGAGCCGCTCGAAGCGGGCTGGCCGGTACGCTCTCTGTGTCGGCTGGGGTCGTCATGGTCAGGTCGTACTGTTAGGGTTTGTGGAAGACCCCAAGCGCACGACACCAGACAGAGATGGGGTTAGCCGAAAACTGGCGTACTTTATTCCTTACGCGTACAACTAGTCAAACATAGGAAGGCAATGAGCGACAACGAAAAAACGGAAAGTCCAAGGGGAAAAACTCGCGGGTAATCCAAACGGGAACACGGCAGGATACTTCCACGGGGAAACTTTGCAAGGGAACAACATGAACCAAGGGCTGGGATGAGTTCGTAGAGAAAAGGGCCGTGGGAGGAGAGTAGCCGCTACTGCGGGGAGGTTACAACACGAACTGACAACGGGCACGTGGGAGGCCACCAAACCTAAGCCCAGCCCTGATGACTAAGCCCGGCCCTGACGAGCCGATTGGCTGCCGGTGCGGGGTGGGCGGGCCACGGCGCTTCATCTGGTCCCCGGCTGCCCGCTCTGCGTTCCAGTCCCTCAAGGAGAGGTTCACCAGCGCCCCGGTCCTGCTCCACCCCGACCCCAAGAGGCAGTTCATCGTAGAGGTGGACGCTTCGGACACCGGTTTGGGGGCTGTCCTCTCCCAGCGGTCAGCGTCTGACCAGAAGGTCCACCCATGCGCCTTCTTCTCTCGCCGGTTCTTCCCCGCCGAGGAGAACTACGATGTCGGGAACCGGGAGCTGCTGGCAGTGGTGGCTGCTCTGGAGGAGTGGCGCCATTGGCTGGAGGGGGCGGAACAGCCGTTCACCATCTGGACGGATCATAAGAACTTGACGTTCATACGGGCAACCAAGCGCCTCAATGGTCGGCAGGCACGGTGGGCCAGCTTCCTCAGTCGGTTTGACTTCACGCTGACTTATCGCCCCGGGTCCCGCAACACGAAGGCAGACTCCATGTCCCGACAACACACGAGGAGGGAGCCAGCTACAGAGGAGCCGACTCCCATCCTTCCTGAGGCCAGGTTGGTTGGCGTGGTTACCTGGGGCATCGAGACCGTGGTCAGGCAGGCGTTGCGCTCCCATCCCGCCCCGAGCCACGTCCCTCCACGCCTCCTATTCGTCCCAGACGCAGTCCGGCCCCGGGTTCTCCAGTGGGGCTATGCCAGTCAGTTTGCTTGGCACCCGGGTGTCCACCGCACCTTCACCTTTCTGGCTCGCGATTCTGGTGGCCCACAATGAGCAACGACGTCAGGGACTTCGTAGGGGCCTGCTCCGTCTGTGCTCGCAGCAAGGCCTCTCACCAGGCACCCGCGGGTCTGCTGCAGCCCCTCCCAACTCCAAGCCGGCCCTGGTCCCATGTGGCGTTGGATTTTGTCTCCGGACTGCCTCCCTCCCAGGGTAACACTGTGATCCTGACAGTGGTGGACCGCTTCAGTAAGGGAGTGCACCTGGTGGCCCTCCCCAGACTCCCATCGGCTTCTGAGATGGCGGACCTCCTGACGAGCCACGTGTTCCGTCTCCACGGCCTTCCCCTGGACGTCGTCTCGGACCGAGGGCCCCAGTTCGTCTCCCAGGTATGGCGGGCCTTTTGTAAGGGGTTGGGTGCCTCTGTTAGTCTCTCCTCTGGCTATCACCCACAGACTAACGGACAGACAGAGAGGATGAACCAGAGCGTGGAGTCTGCCCTCCGGTGCGTGGCCGCCAAGAAGCCCAGCTCCCGGAGCCGGTTCCTGTCCTGGGTCGAGTATGCCATCAACTCCCTGGTCAGCTCTGCCACCGGCCTCTCACCTTTTGAGGTGTCCCTGGGCTACCAGCCGCCTCTCTTTGCTGCGCAGGAGTCGGAAGTGGCGGTTCCCTCCGTGCAGGCCCATCTGAACCGGTGTCGTCGCGTCTGGGAGGTGACCAGAGCTGCTCTGCTCCGGGCAGCTGAGCGCGCCAGTCGGGGAGCCAACCGACGCCGGCCCCCAGCACCTACGTACCAACCAGGCCAAAGGGTGTGGCTGTCCTCGAAGGATCTCCCGCTTCAGTCCACCGCGAAGAAGCTGAACCCCCGGTTTGTCGGGCCCTTTGAGATCAGGAAGGTTCTCAGCCCCGCGGCGGTGAGTCTTAAGCTTCCGGCTTCCTTGAAGACCCATCCCGTGTTTCATGTGTCTCGGGTTAAGCCTGTCTCCCACAGTCCTCTGATGCCTCCGGCCCCGGCTCCGCCTCCCCCTGAGATCGTGGATGGGCACCCCCAGTAGAAGGTTCGCCGGCTGCTGGAAGTCCGGCGCCGAGCACGTGGGTTCCAGTATTTGGTGAACTGGGAGGGTTACGGTCCGCAGGAACGTAGCTGGGTCTCCCGCCAGCTCATCCTGGACCCTGGGCTGCTCACTGAGTTCCATCATTCCCATCCCGACAAGCCGGGCAAGTCGCCTGGTGGCTCCCGTGGAGGGGGGGTACGCGCCGTGGCCCGCCCACCCCGCGCCGGCAGCCAATCGGCTCGTCAGGGCCGGGCTTAGTCATCAGGGCTGGGCTTAAATTTGGTGGCCTCCCACGTGCCCGTTGTCAGTTCGTGTTGTAACCTCCCCGCACCCGCAGTAGCGGCCACTCTCCTCTCACGGTCCTTTTCTCTACGAACTCATCCCAGCCCTTGGTTCATGTTTTTCCCTTGCAAAGTTTCCCCGTGGAAGTATCCTGCCGTGTTCCCGTTTGGATTTCCCGCGAGCATTTTTCCCCTTGGACTTTCCGTTTTTTTCCTTGTCGCTCATTGCCTTCCTATGTTTGACTAGTTGTACGCGTAAGGAACATAGTACGCCAGTTTTCGGCTAACCCCATCTCTGTCTGGTGTCGTGCGCTTGGGGTCTTCCACACACCCTAACAACCGCCTCGCTTCTTCCTTTTGGTGACGGGTTTGAAGGGAGAGTCGGCAGGTGAGGCAGAAAAGGTATCGACAGTGCTCGCTGAGTTATTAATCACCATTTTTTCCGTACCTGGTACATGCAGCTCCATGTACGTTTCATTGTCACTCACGTTAGCATTAGGATTGATAGACAATTTAGCTAACGGTTCATTTTTATTCAAAGTTTTACCGCCGCGTTTTTCTCAAAATACTATCTTATTTCTACTGATAACTCCGGTACCAACTGCAAGGATAATCCGTCACTTATGTGTTCATTCCATAATGACCAAAAATCCAAATATTCAGGTTGTCATGCTACAAAACCTCAAACTTTTCTGACGGAGAAGTTCACATCCACCTCCTTAGACCACCGTCATCTTGGCTCCTGGGACTGTTAATATTAGATTTAAAATTGTGCTTTGATGATGTGGTGTTAATGTTGTGGTTATTCTTGAGTTGTTGTTTTGGGGGTTCGACTCAGACTAAGTAGGGGACCGTTTACGGACTAACTGACTGTAGGACCGTGACTTGGACTGATTTCGCCGCTTGGGACATGGGGGTGGGGACTCGTTACGTTGCTGTCAGTTCTGGCCGGTGTGTATAAAAGAGCACTCCCGGGGTCGTGCGGCGGTGTATGGAGCACGGGAGTTGCGATTAAAAAGAGATCTCTGCCTCTCGACTCATTCTAACACGCCGGCTCGTCACAATACTTTACCTTTTAGTTGGCAGCCCTCCTACTTAAAACGTCTTCCCGCGCGCCTGCTGCAGGGTCAACTACAGTGTTTTTACGTTGTATGTTTATGTTAGTGGTACGAACATACACACACATACATCGACACAAACAAAGCTATGCATATGCATTCTCCCAAGGAGGTCAGCGTGAGGGTGACCTGCAGTGTGGCGCCCTATATGCAAGTTTTTTTTTTGGTTCGGTGCCTTGCTTGAACAGAGTTGTAAAACGATTACAAGATATGGTTGCCTAGCTGTCTGTTCTCATAACCTCCTCCCTCAGTCCCGCACAGTGTCCAAACAGCCTTCCGGTGTTGTACTCCCATCAGTCGATAAGTGAGGGTGGCGCCTGTTCAACGGGGCGTGGACCTCGGCGAGCAGCTGGAGTGTGTCGAGCGCACTGTCTGGTAACCGGAGGAGAAAGGCTGGAGCTGGTGCGTTACGACAGGCAGCTGTTCGGGGATTATTTTAGACAAATCGAGGAAACAATCACAGTGGTTGACAATGGCTGTGTTGATATCGTTATAAATGAATACAGTAATAGAAAATATCAATTAAAAAGTAAAATAAATGGTACAGAAAAGTAGTATGTCCAGGACGCCTTCAACCTCAACCCAGGAGATCCAAATGGACATGTTCGACCATCATCCACACGCACAGGTAAGGCAATTTAAAGAAAATGGGGAAATAACATTTATTTCATACACTGCATAAACCGGGAAAGCCCTACGAATGAAATAATATGGCAACAGCTTGGAGCTCCGCTTAACAGGTTGTTCAGCCAGCCAAGTGATTCACCGCTGCGAGTCTCGCTGCGATGAAACATTGTTACTACCTTTCCCAATGCTGCTCTCTGATGTGCAATTTTTACATCCATTTAAATGTTTGAAGAGAAATCAATAAGTTATTGAATAACTTCGTCACATATGAAGCACGTTTATGGTCAATTTCTTTATGTATTTTAACCGCTTTGCGTTTGGTTATTGTTTTATTCATGCAGGGTTTGCCTTACCACAATTACTCTTTTTAAATAATCTACCGGTCTGAAGGGGACCGTATTGTGTTGTGATATGATGTAATATGTTGTGATAATATATGTCATAATATGATGTAATATGTTGTGATAATATATGTTGTGATATGATGTAAGGCAGCCTAATGTGCTTTAGGGCTGGTTGCTACTGGACGCTCAATAGAAGAAAACCTTGGTGTAGCTAATATATAATTAACAAACGAAATGAATATTCTTCACTTTTCATTTGTTCAGTGGGAGGATAATCAAATAATCCATTTTGGATTAATTTTTATTTGTAAAGTTGAAGTGTGCTGTCCACTTGACTTGGACAATGAGTATAGTATATTGTATAATTACAATTCAACCCCATTACTAACATTAACTGATACATTTTTCTATCATTTGGGAACTTCGAACATAATATTTGGATATGTTTGATGCGCATAGTTCCCAAATAAATACACTTCTTTCCTAATTGGTGCACTGAATATTCTGCCTAATGGTTTCATTACCCCTTTCTGTTGTCTTGCCAAAACATTTGACACCAACATTATGACAGTACAACTTCATCACAGCTAAAACTAGCTTTTTGAAAGTAATCATGTATTATTGGACAAATGGGCAAGATTAGTCATAGGAATTGGATGGGAAAATGATGAGACTAGAACTCGCCCACACTGAACTCCATTATTGTCTTTCCAAGGAAACTACAACATCACAAAAAAACATATAAAAACCATCACCTAAAGCCATGCCCAGTACACATCCAGCCCTCAGCCTGCGACTCCCCTCACACCCACTCATCCTGTCTCTTCCACATCTATCACTTCCTCTCTGAATTCATGTGCCTTTATTTCTCTCTCTTTGAACATCATTACCCTACCACTTTCTCCTTACGTTCTCTCACCCTGCTCTCCATCTTACCTCTTCACGTCTGTTCATAGTAGTGCAGTCTTTAGACCTCATGTGGCTGTGTAGTAGGAGACAGATGGGCCCTTCATGTACCTTGTAGCAGCCAATTAGTTTGTGTGTGGCCTACTAATCAATTAGAAATAAAGTTCATGAAGACCTGCAGTGCATCATGCTGCCTTATTTATTCATAATCTCTACTGTAGAGACGAAAGCAAGGAACTGCATTTCTACTATCACGGTGGAGCACGTGCACAGTCCTAGATCTTCCCAAAGCAAAGTAAACAAAATGTGGCCAGAGAATAATTGACTGATGATAATCAAGGGACAGACATGAGGCAGTAGATAGACTGAAGACGGTTGGTCACTGACACAGCAGAATTTCATTTGGAATCTTCTGTCTTGAGGACAAGAATTTGCATCGCGTTCCACCCAATGCGGTGATCGAGCTCTTCCTCCAGCTTTTCACTTTCCAGTTTTAAAGCCCTATTCAGGCTTTCTCGCTTTAATTATCCACTTAGCCTCTGAGCTTGTTTACCAACAGGAAGCCTTCCATTACTACTTCCTCGGGCATCTCCCTGCTATTTGCTGTGAGATCACATGCACCCACGACCCACCCCCACACTTACTCCTCCTTCACTGTGTTGGGGGTTGCTTCCTTATGTTCTAAACTGTATCAAAACTGTGATGATGGAAAGATAAATGCGACTCTGTAACTCCTCACACCTTTACTAAGTCCTCAGCAAAGTTCGATTGGTTTTGGTTAACCTCTTTCAACAACACAGACACACCATGGTGAAAATATCGTTGTACTCCTCAATAAAATTAACTATTTATATTTTACTGTTCTATAACCACAATTTTGATAAATGAAAGTGTAGTGATTGAAAGAAAAAAATGCTCAGTAACATTAGTGCAATGACAATATTTTCATGCAATGTTGATGTACCCAGGTTTGTGAAGAAATAAACAAACAAATAAATGATTTTGAATTGCAACATTTAGCTCTACTTTTTACATCCAAAACTAACATCAGGAAAGTAGCCATTGAGGAGGGATATTTCAGTTTTTGCAGGAGTTTGAAATACAATGATGTTTTCATCAAATTGTTTATTTTGTAAGCAGCATCATGATTTTTTGTGGGACCACCTTCCTTGTAAAGTAGCATCTGTCGGCATACATTAACGGTGCAAGGATGATACTTAGGGTTGGACATGTCGTTTTTGAACTACAGAGGGTTTTAAATAAATTCAGATAAATACTGGTTTCGTTAGAACACAGTTTAGATATTTACTGTGTGAAATTGCTGCCATGTCACTCCATATGCACATCAGGAAGCTACATATAAGAAAAACACTAACAAAGCCTGTATCCATCTCTTTCCCCAAGAATTCCACCTCACTCCCCCTTCCAGGCTGAGAATTTTGTATCTTGGGAATATGTTGCTTAGTGTAGGACAACCACACTAGTACCAAGGTTACAAGTGCAGTAATTTACAAGCAACAATCGATAGAGTTTATACCTTAAACTTGTGTTGAGTGAGTGAAGGCAGAGCAGAGCAGAAAGTGTGGCTAATATTGCTACTCATCAGCTAGTGGCAGGTGATTGAACAATGTTTTGCTTTAAGGATGTAGTGAAGCATTAGCCGATATTCACGTGGCCAGCCATGAATGGGCAGTCCAAAGCTTGCCAAAAGCAAGTTTCCTTGATTAGAGCTGACATTAGTATGATAGAAAAACTGAGCATAAAGGCCTATAAATGCGTAAGTACATTATGTATACTTTTCTTCTATCATCCTATATTGTCATTATTTGTATAGCTATTTGTACTGGAAAAAAAACTAGCTGCTGCTGTGGCACATTGGGATTGTGGCTTTCGTCACAAATATAGTACTGAGACTGCATTACTAAGAGTGTCCAATGACATTCTTATGCATGCTGATACAGGTGAATACACTATTCTCATTCACCTAGATTTAACTGCTGCCTTTGATACCATCGATCATGCCATCTTACTTGATAGGTTGGAGAACTGGGTTGGCATTTCTGGTACAGCGTTAAATTGGTTTTGCTCTCATCTGACAAATACATATTTTAATGTTTGTATTAACAATCTTGTATCCTCATCAGCCCCCCTACTGTGGGGAGTACCTCAGGGGTCTGTCCTTGGGCCAATCCTCTTCTCTTGCTTCCTCTGGGTCATTTGTTTAGTCACGTTCAAGACTAAACTACTCAGATCTATCTGCCAAACCCAATAACCCGAATCAACTGTCCTCCTTCCATGACTGCTTAGCTGCCACCAAAGACTGGATATCCCTCAATTTCCTCCTTCTAAATCCCGACAAAACTTAAGTTCTCTTAATCGGTCCCGAGAACGTTGCCACTGCAGTGGGTCAGTTTATTGGTCCACTTCATTCAAACATCAAACATACCGCTAAAACTCTTGGTATCATCTTTGACCAGAATGTCTTTCGATCACCATGTTACTAAACTTGTCCAGTCCCGTTTTCTTCAGCTACAAAACACTGCAAAAATCAGAAATATTTTGTCTTTTAAGGATATCGATAAATTAATTCACACTTTAATTTTCTCCCGTCTAGATTACTGTATCTCCTTCTACTCTGGCCTCAGCCAACCTACTTTAAATCGTCTACAGTTGGTTTAGAATGCAGCTGTTAGACTACTAACTAGAACTAGCCGTAGGTTCCATATTACCCATATTCTTGCATCCCTGCACTGGCTTCCCGTAAAATTCAAAATGATCTGTAAAATTTTATAGATTACATTTAAAGTACTGCATGATCTTGCACCCAGTTATATTTCCGATCTTCTCATTCCTCATTCCACTTCCCGACCACTCCGATCCTCAAACCTCGGTCTTTAATCCATTCCTCACTCCATCTGCAAAAGAAAAGGTGACCGCGCCTTTGAAGTTTTAGCCCCAACCCAATAACAGTAATTACAATAATCTCCCCCAATCCGTTAGATTTGCTGAATCTTTGGACTGTTTTAAGTGGCTTCTGAAAATCTATCTTTTCAGGGAAGCCTTTTTATAGATTCCCACCCGACTTCTGTTTTGCTTCATTTTTAGCTTGATCTGTTACTCCCTATGCCATGTTTTTATGTTCATTGAATTTATTTTATGTATTTATTCGTATTTTGTGTATTGAGTGTAAAGCACTTTGTAACTCGTTTTTAAAAGTTTTTAAAAATGTTTTTAAACTGTTTTTAAAAGTGCTATATAAATAAAATCTTGCTTGCTTGCTTGATAAACAGCCAAGTTGTTGTGGTTACACCGCCCCGAGCTGCCTCCCCGGCACGTTCAAGCCACTCCCCCAGCTCGGACGTGCCGGAAACATCCGAGCGCTCGGCTCGCGCTCTGAGACGAGCGCTGCACTGCACCAGGTGTTTGCCATCATCCATCAGGCACACCTGTGGCAATCAGGCAGCCTTCTACAAGAAGCCTCCCAGAACGTCTCTCAGTGCTTCGACGTACTGAACCCTGCGGTAAAGTTCTGACAAGCCCTCCAGCGTTCCTTGCATTCTGTTTATTCCCCAGTGTCTTATCTTCGTGTCTCTGTTCCCTCCCAAGACTCTCCCTCCGCGATTTCCACGGCTCCCCGCGTCTCCCTCGTCCCCAGCGACCTTCACGTTTCTCCCCGGACCTCTCCTGCGATCTCCCCCCTTGTCCCTCTATCTGGACCCCTCCTTTCGGACTCGACTTCCCGGATCTCGGACCTGGACTTTCTCGGACAACCCCCCTTGGATCACGGACTGGACTTTCTCGCCAGGTGCACGCACATTTTTTCAACACCTCCTGGTCATTTACATATCGCACCACACATTGGCTAAAAACACTCACACAGTTATACACGCAAACCACGGGACACCACACATAGTTTACTCACACATCCCACTAACAGAACGCCTTTTTTCACCATACATTTCCCTCCCACAATAAAACCTCCCTTTGCAGCTTTGGAAGTTATCTCGTGTCTGTCTGTCTTGGGTTTCGCCACACGGGTCAGGTTCTGGTGCGCGAGCATAACAGAACGTCGAAGCCATTATGGACCCAGGCAAACCCCAGGAGCGGACGGTCCCTGTGACGCCCCAGAGCTCCGTCCCCCTAGAGGCAGTAGTAAGGAGTCACAGTTGCCAACTTGCCTCTCTCTGCTCAGAGCTTACTACTGCCTTCACCCGTGTCACCGGAGAGATCAGCGATCTTCAGTCCGGCTCCCAGGCCGCGACGAGCACGTTAGATGCCCTCACCGCGCAGATCGCTGCACTCTCCACAGCGGTCTCCAGGATGAGCGACCACCCTGCCCTGGCCTCGGTCTCTGCCCCCAGCTCGGCCTCCGGTTTCCCCGTTCCTGGTTCCGACGTTCCCCCTCCGAGTCAACCCCCACTGGACCCCCGGTGCGAGCCTAACCTCCCCTGCCCCAAGGCCTTCGGTGGGGAGTTCGAGCTGTGCAGGGGTTTCCTTGGTCAGTGTGAGCTCCTGTTCAAACACCAGCCAGCTAGGTATAGGACAGGAGAGACCAAGGTAGCCCTTGTCATGTCCCTCCTCACCGGCAAAGCCCTCAGCTGGGCCATAGCGGCGGTAGGCCATACCGAGCAGCTCGCCTCGGACTATGGTGCCTTCCGCCGCGAGTTCAATCTGGTGTTCGACCACCCAGCTGACGGGCAGGACGCTGCCGGCCGCCTCCATTCCATCCAACAGGGAGCCAGGTCGGTGGCAGAGTATCCCCTGGAGGTAAGGATACTCGCGGCAGACAGTGGGTGGGATGACTCTGCGCTCAAGAGCGCGTACAGGAGGGGGCTGAGCGAGCCCATCAAAGATCTTATCGTTCGGGACCGCCCTGCCTCCTTCAACGAGCTCGTCACCCTCGCCCTCCAGATGGACGAACGGCTGCGGGAGCGACGCCAGGAACGCGCCCCGCGCGCTGGCCCCTCCCATAGACCAACCCCCGTCCGTCCTACCGGTGCCTTCCCTGGGTCAGCGTCCCGTGGGCTCTCTCCACCCTCACACTCCACCTCGCAACCCTGGGTGGCTTCTGGATCCAGGCCGGAGGAGGAGCCCATGCAGTTGGGTCGGTCACGGCTCCCGCTGGAAGTTAGGGAGCAGAGGATGCATGGCCACCTCTGCCTCTACTGCGGGAGGTCGGGCCACTATATCAAGGCCTGTCCGACTCGCCCAAAAAGACCCGGCTCACTAGTGAGGGGTGTCCTAGTGAGTCTGACGACCCTTCCTCAGCCCCAGCCCAAGAAGGAGCACAACCACCTCTTTCCGGTCACTCTCACCTGGGGTAAACGCTCACTGTCTGTTGGTGCACTCCTGGATTCGGGGGCGGACGAGTGTTTGATGGACACCTCGCTGGCCCGGCAGGCCGGCATTCCACTCGTCCCCCTAGACACACCCCTCACAGCCCAAGCCCTAGATGGACGTTCACTAGGTAAAATCACACACAGCACTGCTTCCCTCACCCTCACTCTTTCGGGTAATCACGTGGAAGCTATCCGTTTCTTGGTTTTGCACGCCCCCACAGCGCCCCTGGTGTTAGGAAGACCGTGGTTGGAACGGCACGATCCCTACATCTCTTGGTCTACTGGGTGGATTTTGGGTTGGAGCGTTGCGTGTCATGCCAACTGCCTTCGCTCCGCCCACTCCCCGTCCAGCGGCCTCAGACCCGTGCCTCCTCCCACGGATCTCACTGGTGTTCCTTCCATTTATCATGATTTAGCCCCTGTATTTAGTAAAGAAAGTGCACTTTCCCTCCCCCCTCACCGTCCCTAAGATTGTGCCATAGATCTCTTTCCCGGGGCCGCCCTTCCCACCGGTCGGTTGTATAACCTCACCGTCCAAGAGAAGGAGGCTATGCGCAATTATATCAGAGTCCCTGGCCTCAGGAATCATAAGGCCCTCGTCTTCCCCGGTGGCGGCGGGCTTCTTTTTTGTGGCAAAGAAGGAGGGCAGCCTGAGGCCTTGCATAGATTATCGAATGTTAAATAATATCACGGTGAAAAATAAATACCCACTCCCCCTTATGAGTTCCACGTTCGAGCCACTCACTCACGCCACGGTGTTCACGAAGCTGGACCTGCGCAGCGCGTACCACCTGGTGCGCATCCGGGAAGGGGATGAATGGAAGACGGCCTTCAACACCCACCTAGGGCATTTCGAGTACCTCGTTATGCCCTTCGGCCTCACCAACGCCCCGGCCGTCTTCCAGGCATTGGTCAACGACGTGCTCCGGGACATGCTGAACACGTTCGCGGTGGTGTACCTGGATGACATACTCGTGTTCTCCAGGACTGAGGAGGAACACCACCAGCATGTCCGCCTGGTCCTCCAACGGCTGCTGGAGAACAGGCTCTTCGTGAAAGCCGAGAAGTGCGTGTTCCACTCCGCCTCCGTGGAGTTCCTTGGCCACATCGTGGAGAAGGGGCTCGTCCGCACTGACCCCAGGAAGACCCGAGCGGTGGAGGAGTGGGCACGGCCCACCAACAGGACGCAACTCCAGCGCTTCCTGGGGTTTGCAAACTTCTACCGGCGCTTCATCAGGGGGTTCAGCCGTGTGGCCGCCCCCCTCACTGCACTCACCTCCAACCTCCGCCCCTTCTCCTGGACCTCGGAGGCGGAAGCCGCCTTCTCGGCCCTGAAGAGGCTGTTCACAACGGCTCCGGTGCTCGCCCACCCGGACCCGTGCAGACAGTTCATCGTGGAGGTGGACGCATCGGAGCCGTCCTCTCCCAGCGGTCGGAGGAGGACCAGAAGATCCACCCGTGCGCCTTCTTCTCCCGGCGTTTCAGTCCTGCGGAGAAGAATTATGACATCGGCAACAGGGAGTTGCTGGCCGTCCACGCCGCCCTAGAGGAGTGGAGACACTGGCTGGAGGGAGCAGGGCAGCCGTTCATCGTATGGTCCGATCACAAAAACCTGACCTACGTACGGACGGCTAAGAGGCTCAACCCCAGGCAGGCGCGCTGGGCTCTCTTCTTCAGCCGGTTCGACTTCACCCTCACCTACCGCCCGGGCACCAAGAACGTCAGGGCAGACGCCCTCTCCCGTCTGTTTCCCGAGGGGTCCCCTGACGCCCCAGACACCATCCTTCCCCCGGCCCGGGTGGTGGGCGCCGTCACCTGGGCCGTCGAATCAGTGGTGAGAAGGGCCCAGCGCGCCCATCCCGACCCAGGCAATGGACCCCGGAACCGGCTATTTGTGCCTCCCTCTGTCCGGCCCCAGGTGCTGGAGTGGGGCCACTCCAGCCATCTTGCCTGCCACCCCGGTGTCTACCGAACGGCGGCCTTCATCCGCAGGGGTTTCTGGTGGCCCACCATGGAGGCAGACACCAGAGAGTTCGTGGCAGCCTGCACCACCTGCGCCCGCAGCAAGGCTCTCCATCGCCCTCCAGCAGGTCTCCTGCGCCCCCTTCCTGTCCCCGGCCGACCTTGGTCCCACATTGCCTTGGACTTTGTAACTGGCCTCCCCGTGTCCCAAGGCAATGACACCATCCTGACCATTGTCGACCGGTTTTCCAAGGCCGTCCATTTTGTTGCCCTCACCAAACTCCCCTCTGCAGCCGAGACGGCGGACCTTCTCGTCTCCCACGTCGTCCGACCTCATGGAATTCCCCTGGACATTGTCTCTGACCGTGGTCCCCAGTTCACTTCGAAGGTATGGCAGGCCTTCTGTAAGGGGATTGGGGCCACGGTCAGCCTCTCCTCCGGGTATCACCCCCAGACCAATGGGCAGGCAGAGCGGGCCAATCAAGCCCTGGAGGCGGCTTTGCGTTGCGTTACCACCAGCAACCCCGCCTCCTGGAGCAAGTACCTGCCCTGGGTGGAGTACTCGCTCAACTCCATGGAGAGTTCGGCTACTGGTTTGTCCCCCTTCGAGTGTTCCCTGGGCTATCAACCCCCTCTGTTCCCCCATCAGGAGTTGGAGGTAGCGGTCCCGTCCACGAGGGCCCATCTCCGCCGATGCCGGCGCGTTTGGAAGACCGCCCGGGCCGCTATGTTGCAAGCTACAGAGCGGGCCCGGCGCAGCGCCAACCGGCGGAGAGC
Source organism: Lampris incognitus (assembly GCF_029633865.1). Taxonomy (NCBI): domain Eukaryota; kingdom Metazoa; phylum Chordata; class Actinopteri; order Lampriformes; family Lampridae; genus Lampris; species Lampris incognitus. The sequence goes on along the minus strand of NC_079220.1, from coordinate 38,703,076 downwards.
GCCGGCCCCAGCTTATCGACCTGGCCAGAGGGTATGGCTCCTGGCCCGGGACCTGCCCCTCCCTACCCTCAACCGGAAGCTGGCTCCCCGCTACGTCGGTCCCTACACCATCGACCGCATCGTCAACCCTTCGGCGGTGCGTCTCCATCTCCCTACCTCACTCAAGATCCATCCCGTCTTCCATGTCTCGCGCCTCAAACCGGTAGCCACCAGCCCCCTGTCTCCCCCTGTCCAAGCTCCTCCACCCCCCAGGGTCCTCGACGGTGGTGACATGGTCTGGGATGTCGACCAGCTGCTCGCCGTACGCCGCCGGGGGCGTGGGTACCAATACCTGGTGGACTGGGTTGGCTATGGGCCCGAGGACCGCAGCTGGGTTCCCCGGTCCTACCTGGCCGACCCCGCACTCGTGGAGGAGTTCTATCGGGCCCACCCCAACGCCATCGGACGGTCGCCCGGTGTCTCCCGTAGGAGGGGGGGGGTCCTGTTGTGGTTACACGGCCCCGAGCTGCCTCCCCGGCACGTTCAAGCCACTCCCCCAGCTCGGACGCGCCGGAAACATCCGAGCGCTCTGAGACGAGCGCTGCACTGCACCAGGTGTTTGCCATCATCCATCAGGCACACCTGTGGCAATCAGGCAGCCTTCTACAAGAAGCCTCCCAGAACGTCTCTCAGTGCTTCGACGTACTGAACCCTGCGGTAAAGTTCTGACAAGCCCTCCAGCGTTCCTTGCATTCTGTTTATTCCCCAGTGTCTTATCTTCGTGTCCCTGTTCCCTCCCAAGACTCTCCCTCCGCGATTTCCACGGCTCCCCGCGTCTCCCTCGTCCCCAGCGACCTTCACGTTTCTCCCCGGACCTCTCCTGCGATCTCCCCCCTTGTCCCTCTATCTGGACCCCTCCTTTCGGACTCGACTTCCCGGATCTCGGACCTGGACTTTCTCGGACAACCCCCCTTGGATCACGGACTGGACTTTCTCGCCAGGTGCACGCACATTTTTTCAACACCTCCTGGTCATTTACATATCGCACCACACATTGGCTAAAAACACTCACACAGTTATACACGCAAACCACGGGACACCACACATAGTTTACTCACACATCCCACTAACAGAACGCCTTTTTTCACCATACATTTCCCTCCCACAATAAAACCTCTCTTTGCAGCTTTGGAAGTTATCTCGTGTCTGTCTGTCTTGGGTTTCGCCACACGGGTCAGGTTCTGGCGCGCGAGCATAACACAAGTAATGACATGGGCTCAAGGGGAGTTATTTTAGGAGAAAAAAAAAACAAAACTTTCATCTGAACAAAGAGAACAACAGCAAACAGAACGGGCAAACTAATTGATGAAACATTCACCTCTCCACCATATATTTAGACATATTAAGAGTAATGTAGGTGAGATAAAAAAAGTAAATCACAGAAAACTCTTTGGGCATCTTTATCCATCAGATCTTTTTGTCTCAAACATAGTATATATTGCTAGAATAATGAATATCCCCAAATCAGAGCGCTCACATTTGTGCAGATCCAAGTTTTGCACTACACAGAGACAACAGTGCTCAGTGTAGATACAAAATAATTAGACTTCTGTCCAGTCATTCTGTAGCTACACTGTAACCAAGGGGCATCTGGATGTGAACTGGAGGCCATTGTAGTCAAATATTCTACCCCATACAGACAGTCACAAGTAATAATACAATTTATTTTATTTATTTCTACAGCACTTTTTGAAACAGGGTTACAAAGTGCTTGACAGACCAGGATAAAACAGTTAAAAATGACATACAAAAAACAAGAGAATAAAACAAAAAGCACTGACAAATAACACCATACAATAAGAGAAAGCGAAGAGAGCAATTTATTAATTGAAACAATTACAAAAATAAGTAAGAGGAAAAATAAAGCGGTGACGTTGGCTGAGGTTTTTAGAGCTCCCTGCCAATTGTTCAATAATTCGATAAAACAACGACGCTTTTGTATCTACATCGCCCATTTTGTTCAGTTGGGAACAAACATTCTGGTAGTATATTTACGTACGTCTATTTGAGTACTACATTATAACTACGCGCTATGCCTACTACGCATGTTAAGGGTGCTAACATGATGGCTAATATTACGCCCCTGTAAGGGGGAATAGAAAGAAACAAAACACGGACACGATGTTGCTGCAGTCAAGTCCGATGTTGTAATGTATTGTAACGTGCATGGATAAGTAGACACGTTGGCCCTTGACTAACGGGTCGGACCCTTTAGTCGACTGGTTAACGTCGTCGCTTGCGGAGTGAGAAACACGGGTTCGCGTCCCGGCTGGGGTGACGGTCCCCAGATTCGCTTCATTGGTGTCAGAAGTGGGATGGTGAGACGGTGAGGTCATCGGAAGCGCGTGCGCCCACAGGCGTGAGAGAACTGAAGCGCGGGGACACGCTTTCCGAAGGAGAGGGGTCGTGTAAGGATAAGTAGACACGTTGATCCTTGACTAACGGGTCGGACCCTTAAGTCGGTTGGTTAACGTTGTCGCTTGCGGAGCGGGAGACACAGGTTCGCGACGGTCTCCCAGACTTCGGGGGACAATAGCAAATTCGGGGGACAACGCAACCACAGGAACTGTCGCGGCCGGGACGCGAACCCGTATCGCCCGCACCGCAGGAGGCATCGCTAACCGCTAGACTATTCAATTTCCGATTCAGTTTCCCGTCATTTTCTTGCCTGGATTACTGAGCATGCATAAAACACAATGAAAAAAAAACTGTTCTACTACAACTTCAAAATAAAATAGTTACACTCGATTGTAGCTCAAATAAAAACACTCAAACGACATAACACCTGCATAACCTGTGCATGACAGTAGGTCCTCAGTATTACTAATATTAAATATAACTCATGTTTACTAAGGAATGAAGTGTCGTGATGAACGTTCTCTGGGTTTCGACATCTTATCCTTGCTGTGCATTTGCCTCTTGATCCGTTTCATAGCTGGTGGTATGATGCTGTGAAAGTAAAAGCTTACATGCTTCAAAATAGGCTCAGTCATCACTAGGTAGGTCTTAAAACATATAAAGGGTAGGTCTATAAACATATAAACATATCCAGTCCACGCAAACTATGTATATGTGCCTGTGCTCCCTGGGCATGTGATGTGGACTGCATATAGTGACTAGTCTATATCGAGATCAGAGTCCTCATCACTGTGAGTGTGCTGTATGATTGCTCCATTGCAAATTGTCTTTGGGATGAGGACAGGTTTATCTGGCAGAAGGCCATAGTCTTGCAGCAGGGCCTCCAGATCAACAGCAAAGAAGTCTTCCCCTAGCTGGTCTGTGACCCGCACAAAATTACCAATCAGGTCCCCACCTTTATAAACCAGTAGGGCTGGCAGAGCGCTACCTCTGAACAATGCGCTGGTGCTTATTGCGGAGCTACGTACGCTGCAAAATGTGACCAGTGGGTATTCCTGGGCTAGACACAGAAGGCTGCCACTCATTGCCTCACAACCTGGGACATCGGGCTCATAGATGTGGATCATGACCACAGTGCTTTTGTCCTCCTTATCCAGGGCCTCAAGGAACTCCTCTCCACTGTTCAGCTCATAGACCTGCTCAAACCGCTTGCCACGACACAGCTGGCGCCGCATCTCTTCAATGCGCTGCATGCGGTAGTGCTGGAGGAAATCCTCATCATCCTCCTCCTCCTGGAGCATGCTGTATTCCTGTAACGTCATTTTGCCTTTTATCTTATCCTGTATGTCTTTCTGTTTCTCCTTATCCTTCTGCAAGTCCAGGTCTGAGCGGCAGGTCATGGACAGCTTCTTGATCAACCTTTCCATCTCTTTCTTTTGCTCCTGCCTCTGCTCCACCTCCAGCTGCTTGTACTTCCTCCAGTCGTTGATCACACCCTTTGGTCCTGTGTTGACAGCACTTCCATCCGGGCTATAGTCTATCTCAGGCTCCAAGACATCAGGATTGCGAATGCTTTTGGATTCTCCATCTTCATCCTCATTGTCACTGCCTTCATCCTCACTGCTGCTATAGTAGTACTGCAGCTTCTCTCCAAGAACCTTGTCATCCAGAGTTGTCATGACTGCTGCTCACCTTTTTGTATTACGACCTCACATTAAACGACGACAGCCACAGGAACTGCCGCGGCCGGGACGCGAACCCGTATCGCCCGCACTGCAGGAGGCATCGCTAACCACTAGACTAAAGGGTCAGACCCGCGAGCCAGCGGCCAGCCTGTCTTCTTATCCATGCACATTACAGTATTTTCCAAAACGTTCATATTTACATGTTCACCAAGCTTCTCAATAAACATTGCATTGTCCCTATAAACAATTTGAAACATGGCTTCTCTTACCATTGTTATGCCGATGACACCCAGCTGATCTTGTCCTTTCCTCCCTCTGACACACAAGTAGAGATACGCATTGCTGCGTGCTTGACTGACATCTCGGAGTGGATGGCGACACACCACCTGAAGCTCAATCTGGACAAGACAGAGCTAATGTTCCTCCCGGGGAAAGGTTGCCCGCACTGAGACCTGGCCATCACCATTGACAACACCATGGTGACGCCAACTCGGACTGTGAAGAATCTGGGTGTGATCCTGGATGACAAACTGTCGTTTGCTGAAAACGTTGCAGCGGTTGCTCGCTCCTGCAGATTTCTCCCCTATAACATCAGGAGGATTCGCCCATTCCTCACCGATGAGATGGCACTGGTGCTCATCCAGGCTCTGGTCATCTCCCGGCTGGACTACAGCAACTCCCCTCTTGCTGGAGCCCCGGCGTCGGCCATCAGACCTCTGGAGCTTGTTCAGAAAGCTGCAGCTTGTCTAGTGTTCAACCGCCCTAAGTTCTCCCACACAACTTCCCTTCTCATGTCCCTACACTGGCTCCCAGTAGCTGCTCGCATCCAGTTTAAGACTCTGGTGCTAGCCTACAGGGTAGTGAAAGGAACAGCTCCTTCCTATCTCCAGGCCATGGTCAAGCCCTACACCCCCGCCCGACCACTTCGCTCTGATGTCTTGGGACGCCTGGTTGCCCCGTCGCTCAGAGGCCCTTGCTGCCGATCGACCCGATAACAGCTCTTTTCTGTCCTGGCCCCACAGTGGTGGAATGAACTCCCCACTGATGTCAGGACAGCGGAGTCGCTGCCCATCTTTCTGCGCAGGTTGAAAACTCACCGCTTTAAAAACTACTACCCTTGTTACTTGTTCTTAGCACTTATTGTATTCACTCATTTAAAAAAAAAACCTCTCTCTTGCACTTTTACTTAAGCACTGGTTTTGCCCGTAGATGCTTGTTTAGATACACTTATGACCTCTGATGACTAGCAGTTATCCTGATTTCCTACGTTAAATGCACTTACTGTAAGTCGCTTTGGATAAAAGCGTCGGCTAAATGACTGTAATGTAATGTAATAGCGCATTGTCCGTTTAAGAAAGTACACAATTAGAAAAATATAGTATTGCAGCGAATTCGGGGGGCAGTCTGGGAGACCGTCACCACAGCCGAGACGCGAGCCCGTATCTCCCATTCCGCAAGCGACTGTTAGGGCTCGGTCTGTTGACCAACCTGGCAACCAGCAATGAGAGCGGGGGAAGGGCGCGTCTGAAACACCTGCAGCCTACCTACTCGTTAACCACTCTAGTATAAGTTTGTTTGCTTTCCAGAACTCGTCGCGAGTTCGTCCTGAACAGTCCCGTGAGTAAATTCTTCGTCTCGAGTTTTGTGACATTTCTGTGTCTCCCGGTGGAGTACAGATTGTAGTATTCTCCGTGTTTTTGCTTGTTTGATTATTCCCTTGTGTCAGTTCTCCTTGAGAGCTTGTTCGGAGAAGAACTCTCTTTGTGTTTTCCCCATTGGATTTTCCCATCGTGATTTTCTAGTTGAGATCAAGTTTTTGATATTCTAATTTCTCCTCTCTCACTGTGGATCTTATTACTCGGTTGGACTTCTACCTTAAAGGAGCAGTTTGTGTTTTTTTCCCTTTCGGACTTTAAAGGAGCAGTTTACGTTTTTTCCCTTTCGGACTTTAAAGGAGCAGTTTACGTTTTTTCCCTTTCGGACTTTAAGGGAGCAGTTTACGTTTTTTCCTTTTCGGATTAAGGGGGCAGTTTACGTTTTCCCATTTTTAAGAAGCTATTCTCAAGTTCCGCCTGAAGCGCCTCCCCCTTCTGTCCAGGCCCGGCCGGCTCTCCTCTACGAGTCCTGCCAGGTTGGTGCTTTACTTTGTCTTGTGTTGTCGCTATTGGGTTCGTTCTACAAACCTTAACAGCGACAACGTTAACCAGTCGACTAAAGGGTCCGACCCGTTAGTCAAGGACCAACGTGTCTACTTATCCATGCACGTTACAGTATTGTCATTTGCCACAATGAAAAATACCAATATTGATTTTTGTTACCTTAAAGAAAACAGAAAACACATTGGATATAAATCAGAAAAATATCTGCATTGGACATTTAACCAGAATAAGTGAAATATCTTTACAGCATCTTAAAACAGCATTAGGAAAGGAATATCTTTACTATAGCTTTAAAGTGACTTCAAAAATACTTTGAATCATCACCTTGAACGGACTTAGAAAATTACCTATTGCACCTTTAAAATAAACATCATAATATGTGTGCATTGTTCCAATACTAGATACTGCTGTTATGCATTTAACCCTGAAAACAGTTTAATCTCAGTTAAACATAAACACAAATAAAAGTAATTTTGCATTCACACATTCAACTGATATATTTCGTAAACTGCAACACTTTAGCATTACTGTTGTAACCATATCATGTAAAATGAATGCAGAGCAAACACGCTTTGTCACGAGATGCTTCCTCACTAAATGGCGACCATTACGTTTCTACTGCGCTGTTGCCTACGTAACGCAGCTAGCTAGCATGCTACAGCAGCGCAACATTTTCAGATTAGCCAAACTAATTTCACATGCTAAAGTTACTGCACACACGGATATTTTACTCCGTGCATGTTCCTTATAGCATAGAAAACATATATACACAGTGAAACATATTACAACTATCATTCTTACCTGTAAGGAGGAATAGAAAGAAACAAAACACGGAAACGATGTTGCTGCAGTCAAGTCCGATGTTGTAATGGCCGAACGCAGGCAACGTATTATTCCCCTACAGGTCTAAACAAGGCATTAGCAATCGACAACAGATCAGTAGATTACAGGCTAACGACTAAACCTGGCGAAATGAGGAAACACAGCAAAACGTAACTTCAAGTGCATTTTCCCAAAACATTATGGAATGTAAATTAGAAATAGACTGTGCATTTTAAACACATATTGTGGTGATACACAAATGAGGGTAGATTCACCAGGGGCTGCTGCTCCTTTAACGCAAACATTCAGAGTGCTGACCTTGCCACTGCTTAGAGTTTCCGGGGGGGAGCCATGTTTGCAGCCTATAGCGGTTAGATTGTTGCCACGAGAGATTGTGCTGTATCCGTGTTGTTTTGTGTGCCGAGTAAACGGACTTGACTCGACTCAATCTCTCCGTCTCCTCATTCCTGCACTCCCACATTGGTGACCCCGCACGTTGACAACGAACATGTCGACCCAAAGCGATGACGACACCGCTCCGAATGATGCTAAGGGTATGGCTCATGTTAGCGCTAGCATCTCAGCAGCAACGGTGAAGTTGCCCGACTTATGGCAGCACAGTCCCCGGCCATGGTTTCAGCACATTGAAGCCCAGTTCGAGCTGGGAGGAATAATGCGGGATGTTACGAGGTATTTCCATGTGGTGGCGGTGATAGATGCCCGGACGACGGCCCGAGCTATGGGGCTACTGGAAGCCCCCCCGGTTGTGGGAAAATACGGCGCACTCACGGCATTCCTTTTGCAGCTCTTCGAGCTGTCGGAGATGGAGAAGGCGGGATCGCCTGTTGTCAGTCAACGGACTCGGCGATAGCAAACCTTCTGAGCTGTTGGAGAAGATGTCAGCCGTTTTGGGCTCGGCGGACCCCTCCTTCATTTTCACCCATATTTTTCTATGGCAGCTCCCAGCGCCTGTGCGCACAGTGCTGGCCAGCTACCCCCTCTCCCCCACCAAAGACTACCGCGCTCTGGGTGCGGCAGCGGACAGGATTTTCCTCGTCAACCGGCAGCAGTTCGTTCATGCGATGCTCCACACCCAGACCTCGCCCCCGCCTCTGGAGGATGCAGCGGGCACCGCGGCTGCCCGCCGCCAGCGTGTGTTATTACCACAACAGGTTTGGTGCCAGGGCCAAGCAGTGACGCCCACCATGCTGCTTCAGCGTCCAGGGAATCGCCAGGGCCGGCGCTCAATAGCAGCTATGAGCGCCGGCGAGAACAGCAGGCTGTTGTTTATCAAGGACGCCTTATCTGGCCGGCGGCTGCTGGTCGATTCGGGCGCTCAGCTTAGCATCCTGCCTGCATCGGCCGCGGACACCATAGCTGGCGGTCAAGGCCCCCCGATGGATGCCGCGAACGGCACGCCCATACGTACCTACGGCACCAGGTATGTGGAGGTGTGTTTCGGTGGGCGGCGTTTCGGCTGGGACTTCGATATGGCCGCGGTGTCGGTTCCCCTCCTGGGCGCGGACTTCCTGTGCGCCTTCAGACTGCTGGTGGATGTTACGAGCTGTTGCTTGATCGATGCTGTCTCTTTCGCTACCTACCCGTGCACACGGGGAGGTGCAGGGACGCTCGGCCTGTCAAACATGCTCGCCGCCGGAGATACGTATCAACGACTGCTCGCAGAGTTCCCTGACTTCACCACACCTACGTTCTCGTCAGCGGTGGCCAAGCACGGCGTGGAGCACCATATTGCCACCGACGGCAACCCAGTCTACGCACGTGCTCGGCGCCTCGACTCTGCTAAGCTCGCGATCGCCAGGGAGGAGTTTACTTGAGGCAACAACTCATCCCCAACCCGGAGGGAGCAATCCACCATTTGACGGTAGAAAACCATGATCTCAGATTTAGAGTTGCTGACTCTCATCCCGGCCATTTCACACTCGGCAGCAAACCGCCCCAGTGCGCGCTGGAGGTCATGTTCTGATGAAGCAAACAAAATGACGTAATTTGCGAAGAGCAGAGATGCGATTCTGTGGTTCCCAAAACGGACATACTCCTCACCTTGGCCGCGCCTTGAGATCCTGCCCATGAATATCACAAACAGAATTGGAGACAAGGAGCAACCTTGGTGGAGTCCACACCCACCGAAAACGTGTTTGACTTTGTGCTGAGAATGCAGACACAGCTCTTACTTTGGTTATACAAGGACCGGATGGCTTGTAGCAACTGCCCCGGTACCCCATACCCCCGCAGTACCCCCCACAGAGTGCTCTGGGGTACACAGTCGTAAGCCTTCTCCAAGACCACAAAACACATAGACTGGATGGTCAAGCTCCCATGTCTCCCTCAGCACTTCCGCAAGGGTAAAGAGTTGGTCCTTTGTTCCATGGCCAGGACGGAATACACATTGTTCATCCTGGATTCGAGGTTTGACAATCGGTCGGAGCCTCTTTTTCAGCACCCTAGAGTAGACTTTTCCAGGGAGCCTGAACAGTGTGATGCCCCAATAATTGGAGCATACCCTCCGGTCCTCTTTTTTAAATATAGGAACCACCACTCCAGTCTGCCACTCCACAGGTACTGTCCCCGACCTCCACGCGACACTGAAGAGGTGTATCAGCCAAGACAGCCCATCAGTGTCCAGAGCCTTCAGCACCTCAGGGCGAATCTGTTCCACACATGGCGCCTTGCAACCTCAGAGACCTGTGCCAGGGATATGGGTTGGGCTTCCACCGAGTCTTCAGACTCTACCTGCTGCACAGAGGATATGTTAGTCGTGTTCAGGAGCTCCTCAAAGTGTTCTTTCCACCAACCGACAACAGCCCCAGTCCAGGTCAGCAGTTACCCTACTCGGCTGAACACACCCTGAGTCAAGCCCTGCTTCTCCTTCCTGAGTCGCCAGATGATTTGCCAGAACTTCATTAAGGCCAACCGAAAGTCCTCCTTCATAGCCTCGCTGATTCCTCCCACACCCGAGTTTTTTGCTTATATGACTGCTGAAGCCGCAGCTCTTCTGGCATCCCGGGACCTGTCTGTTGCTTCAGGAGACCCCTTGGCCAACCAAGCATGAAAGGCATCCTTTTTCAGCCTGACTGCTTCCCTCACCACCGGTGTCCACCAGCGGGGTCATAAGTTGCCACCTCAACAGCCACCGAAGACCTGATGACCACAGCTTCTACCTGCCGCATCTGCAATAGAGGCTTTGAACATGGCCCACTCAGACTCCATGTCCCCACTCAGACTCCATGTCCCCACTCAGACTCCATGTCCGCAGCCTCCCTCGGGATACATGAGATCTTCTTTTAGATGTGGGAGTTGAAGACATCACGAACAGCGGCCTCTGCCAGACATTCCTAGTTCACCCTCAATACACGTTTGGGTTTGCCAGGTCTGTCCGGCAGCATTCCCCGCCATCTGATCCAACTCACCACCAGGTGGTGTTGAGTTGACAGCTCTGCTCCTCTCTTCCCCCCAAGTTCCAAAACATACGGCTGCAGATCTGTTGATACGATCACGAAGTTTATCGATCTTTGGCCTAAGGTGTTCTGGTACCAAGTACACATATGAACTACCTTATGTTCAAACATGTTGTTTGTTATGGCCAATCCATGACTCGCACAGAAGTCCAATAACAAGGCACTGCTCAGGTTCCCATCGGGGAGGCCATTCCTCCCAATCACGCCCCTCCAGGTTTCACTATCGATGCCCACATGAGCACTGAAGTCCTCCAGCAGAACTATAGAGTCCCCAGGCGGAAACCTAGTCAGGAAAGCACCCAGAGACTCCAAGAAGGCCGAATACTCCAAACTGCTATTCGTTGCATAAGCACACACAACAGTCAGAAGCTTCCCCCCAGCGGCTCACAGTCGCATAGAGGCAACCCTTTCATTCCCCGGGGAGAACTCCAACATTGCAGCGCTCAACTGGGGACTTGTGAGTATCTCCACATCCATCTGATGCCTGTCAACTTGGCCAACTCTGGAAAAGTAAAGAGTCCAGCCCAACACCTCTCCAGGAATTTGGTACCAGAGCCAATGCTAAATGTGAAGGTGAGCCCAACTATATCTAGTTGGTACCGCTCCACCTCCCGCACCAGGTCAGGCTCCTTCCCTGCCAGAGAGGTGACATTCTACGGCCCGAGTACAAGTCTGCGATGCCGGACGTCGGCACGTCCTGGTCGCCGCCTTTGCCTACGGCCCAGCCTGCATTGCACCCTACCCCAATGCTCTTGGGGTGGATCCACGGGGTCGTGGCTTCATGTTGTTTTTTCGGGCTGGGCCCGACGGGGCCTCATGGGCCAAGGCCCAGCCATCAGACGCTCACAGGTGAGCTCTCTTCCCAGGTCTCGCTCCGGGGGGGGGGGGGGGCTTTCCTTTTTTCGGGCAAGGTGCTGTGGCTCTGCTGTTGTAAATTCATTGGGTTTCTTGGGAATCGCTCTTAGTCTGGGCACTACTCTGGGACCAGTTTGCCTTGGGAGACCCTAACAGGAGCTATTGCTCTGGTAGGGTCATCAATACAGTTCCCAAGATCACCAGGACACACAAACCCCTCCACCATGTTAAGGGGGAGATTCTCGGAGGGGAGACAACATATGTAGTATGCTCCAAACTGGGACGATGCACAATTTTGTAAGGATTTTTTTATCCTTCTTACATGACGTCAATACACAGTCTACCACTCTTTATTGTATCTCATCAATACCTGTTTCCGAGTATTCCTCTATTATTAATACATTTCTAAACTCCTATTGAGTATTGGATGTTTGGCGTTCTCTAAATCCTACGAGTTGTGACTATTTCTTTCCCATGTTCATACTTACTCTCGGATTGATTACTTTTTACTAGACCACAAAATGCTCTCATCGGTTCGAAAATGCAGTTATCAGGCTGTTGTAATCTCAGACCATGCCCCATTGATTCTTCAGCTAACTTTATCAAACCAACCCTTATCCTGCTGACCGTGGCGCTTTAACTGTCTCCTACTTTCTGAGGAAGCTTTCATAAAATTTCTGTCTAATCAAGTTATTTCATTTCTCAAAATACATCGAACCCCACACAACCCCATGGCAACTTTATGGGAGACATTAAAAGCTAATAGGAGGCGTCCGGGTGGCGTGGCGGTCTATTATGTTGCCTACCAACACGGGAATTGGCGGTTTGAATCCCCGTGTTACCTCCGGCTTGGGCGGGGGTCCCTACAGACACAATTGGCCGTGTATGCGAGTGGGAAGCCGACGTGGATATGTGTCCTGGTCGCTGCAGTAGTTCCTCCTTTGTCGGTCGGCTGGTGACTCCACATATATCGGAGGAGGCATGTTGTAGTCTGAAGCCCTCCCAGGGTCAGCAGAGGGAGTGGAGCAGACATTAGGACAGCTCGGAAGAGTGGGGTAATTGGCCGGACACAATTGGGGAGAAAAACGGGGGAAACCCCCCCACCCGGGAAACCCCCCCACCCCAAAAAAAAGCTTATATGAGGGGTGAAATTATGTCTTACTCTGCCTATGCCCAAAAATGTAAAATAAAATGTATTAATGCCTTACAGGGTGAAATCTTGGAACTTGAGAGAACTTATGCCTCTTCCCCATTGCCCGACCTGTATGAAAACGTCTTTCAGTACAAACCGAATTCGAACTTTTGTCAACTGGACATGCAGAGTTCCTCCTTTTGATGTAGCATTCCAATAATTATGAATGGAGAGCAATCTGGTAGAATTCTTGCACATCAGCTTCGCCAAGCATTGACTTGTCAAACCGTAGTAGAAATGCATACTTCCTAGGGTATAGTCACTACTGGCCATGATGAAATAAATGATACAGTTCATAATTTGTATTCAAAACTTTATACTTCTGACCACCCTGAAGATCTGTCATTAATGGATTCTTTTTAACAAAAACTTGAGATCCCCTCCATTGATGTGAATGTTAAAAATAGACTTGAGGAGCTCCTCTCTGAAATTGAAATAATGCAAGCAAGGTGGCATGTCTCTGGTTCCACACGGTTTCCCAACCAAATTTTATAAGACATTTTCAAAGCTTCTTACCCCACTATTGGCCCAAATGTTTGGCGAATAATTCTGCGCTAACTCTCTCCCTCCTGTCACGGTGAGAGCAGGAGAGGACCCAAATACAGACAGCAAGGACAGGCTGGGCTTGAACAAAGCTTAATGACAGAAATGCTTTCAAACAGCAGGAACAGAAGGCAGGTATAGACAGCGGGAAAGCTCACGAAATGACATGGCGATCCGGCGACCAAGAGATTCTGTGAGTGAGTGAGAGGAACTGACCAAGAGCCTGAGCAACCAAGGGGCATATATAGCCCGGGGGGGGGGCAGGAAACGGACAGCCAATTGGAGAAAGGCGAGGGAGATTGGGCACGGGTGCGCAGGAACCACACAGCCAATCAGAGAAGGGAACAGGTGAGTGAAGCCGGGCAATCAGGGTCACTCAGGCACACAGGCGCAGATGAACTGAAACACCAATCAGGAGATGGGAGCGCCCCGATGACCCAGATCACACACCCATGACAGGACCTCCCCCTTCCCTCCAAGGGACGAATTCCAGATGTCCCAAACAAACGGACCATAAGCACCAAGCAGCACGGATAAAGGTGGTCTGTGGGGGGATCAATGGGGCCAGGGATCTCAGGTGGATGGCCTGGGGGCTGGACCGATGGATGGAACCAATCTGGAGGGCGACCAGGATGCAGGACCGAAGGGCAGAGCAGCTCCAGTGAATGGACAGATTTGGTGATGCAGACAGGACCGAGGCGGCGTGATGGCCAATTGGGAAACAGACTTCAGAGGCAGCGGGACGGCCGCTTGGGAAACAGACTTCAGAGGTGGCGGGACGGTTGCTCGGAGGCCAGGTTTCGGAGGCCGCGGGACGGCTACTCAGAGACCGGGCTTCGGAGACCGCGGGATGGCCACTCGGGGACCAGGCTTCGGAGGCGGCGGGACGCCCGTTCAGGGATCAGGCTTCAGGGGCGGCCGCTTGGGGGACAGGCTTCAGAGGCGGCAGGGCAGACGCTCGGGGGACAGGCTTCGATGGCGGGCCAGCAGCCGCTCCGGGAGCGGGCTTCTGAGGCGGGCCGGCAGCCACTCATGGAGCAGGCTGCAGAGGCGGGCCAGCAGCCACTCAGGGAGCAGGCTTTGGAGACGGGGCAGCCGACAGCTCGGGAACAGACTGCACGGCAGCAAAGACGGCCAACGACACAGGAACAGACGAGACGTCGGCAAAGACGGCCGATGGCACAGGAACACACTGCACGCCGGCCGGGGCAGCTGACGGCTCAGGAACAGACCGACTATTCAGGAACTCGGGGGCGCTCGGCAACTGAGGCTCTGGGACGCTGGGCAGCTGAGACTCTGGGGCGCTGGGCAGCTTAGACGCTGTCGTTCAGGGCTTGGGAGGAACCGGATTCAGCTGGAATTTCCACCTGAAGAAAGTCACTTCTTGGGCTAAGTCAGGGTCCTGCTTCCAGGATACGGCGAGAAGCTCAAAGAAGCCTGGCTCTTCATTGAGGAACGAGTACCTCGACACATCAAAATCCTCCCCAGGATACAGCAGGCTGAGCAGGTCTACTGGGTCCATATTTGGTCGGTTTGTTCTGTCACAGCTAGAGCAGAAGAGGACCAAAATGCAGACAGCAAGGACAGGCTGGGCTTGAACAAAGCTTTAATGACACAAACACTTACAAACAGCAGGAATAGAAGTCAGGTACAGACAGCGGGAAAGCTCACAAAATGAAGTGGCAATCTGGCGATCAAGAGTCTCTGTTAGTGAGTGAGACAAACCGACCAAGACCCCGAGCAACCAAGGGGCATATATACCCGGGGCATGGGCGAGATCGGGCGCAGGTGCACAGGACCCATACAGCCAATCGGAGAAAGGGGAGGGAGATTTGGCGCAGGTGTGCAGGACAGCGCAGGAACCAGACAGTCAATCAGAGAAAGGGGAGGGAGATTGTGCGCAGGTGTGCAGGAACCACACAGCCAATCGGAGAAGGGAACAAGTGAGTGAGGCTGGTAAATCAGGATCACTCAGGCACACAGGAGCAGATGAACTGAAACACCAATCGGGGATGAGAGAGCCCCGATAACCCAGATCACACACGGGTCTCCTACACCCCTTCCCGCTTCCAAGTTGTCCCCGCTCGCACATCAGTCCCACATCCCCCTGGACTTTGTGACTGGTCTCCCCGTGTCCCAAGGCAACACTGCCGTTTTGACCATCGTCGACTGGTTTTCCAAAGCTTCACTATGGCTCTCCCAAAACTCCCCTCCTCAGCCGAGACGGCAGACTTCCTGGTCACCCATGTCGTCCACCTACATGGCATCCCCCAGGACATCGTTTCTGACTGTGGTCCCCAGTTCACTTCCCGAGTGTGGCAAGCCTTCTATAAGGGGATTGGGGCCACGGTCAGCCTCTGCTCTGGGTACCACCCCCAGACCAGCGGGCAAACCAGTGCCCCGAGGCGGCCCTGCATTGTGTGACCACCAGCAACCCCGCCTCGTGGAGCAAACATCTACCATGGGTGGAGTATGCCCTCAACTCCATGACCAGCACAGCCATGGCTATGTCTCCTTTCGAGTGCTCGCTTGGTTACCAATGCCCTATGTTTCCCCGTCAGGAGTTGGAGGCTGCGCTCCCGTCCACCAGAGCCCATCTCTACCGGTGTCGCGACATCTGGAAGGCTGCCCATACCGCTCTGGTTAGATCTGTGGAGCAGTCCCATTGCGGCGTCGGGTCCCCGCCTCTGCCTACCGTTTGGGACAGCGGGTCTGGCTGCTGGCCAGGGACTTGCCCCTCCAAGCAACTTCCTGGAAGCTTGCACCCCACTACTTGGGCTCTTACCCCATTGAACGCATCATCAACCCCTCTGTGGTACGTCTCACTCTGCCACTATCTCTGAATGTCCATCCGATGTTTCATGTGTTAATGCTCAAGCCTGTTCCTTCCAGTTCCCTGTCTCCCCCTGTCGCAGCTCCTCCACCTCACCATGTCCTGGAGGACAGTGATCCAGTCTGGTCAGTCAAGCAACTGCTTGCGTTCCGTTGTAGGGGGCGGGATTTCCAGTATCTGGTTGACTGGGAGGGTTATGGCCCTGAGGACCAGAGCTGGGTTCCCCCTTCCTACCTGGCCGACCCTACCCTGCTGGACGACTTCTATCATGCCCGGCCACCCTGATGCTCCTGGGCGGTCGCCCGGTGTCTCCCGTCGGGAGGGGGGTACTGTTGTGGTTAAGCCCCCTGCTCGGCCCTCTGGCTCCACCATGAGGTCACAAAGCACATCTCCATCGTCTGTCTCTGAAACACCAGGCATGTCTGCGTGTGCTCATAGAGTGTCACATAGCAACCCAGTATCACGTCTTTTCGTGTCACAGCCACAAATGATTAATCTATGGATTTGTGCTGTGTAACACGTATTTAAAAATAGTGCTGACCAGCACGAAATACAACTATATTTCAGTTGGAAGGCTGTTTCGTGTCTGCACCACTTATTTTTTTCCTGTCAATCGGGACTCGGAGAAGCCGTATAGATTAGGGTTAGGGCCGGAGAGGATCCGTCGCATATCGACCTGTGGATTTTAAAGACATCTTTAACATTTCTCAACACAAAAACACAAAAGTGTCCTTGATACCTCAACAATATGACAGGCTAATGTTACGCCCATCCGTTTTCATTATTTCTCCTTCGATTCTGAGAAATCAAGCTTGTTTTGGTTGGTTTCAATAGCGGAAGGCTACGGTAGCCTACCCATGATCCTCAGCGAGTTTAAAAGTCATGCTGAGTGTCACGAAAAAAAAGAGAAAAATTCGTGTCTGTGTACACGAATCAATAGATTAAACGTCATGACTATTTCACGAACTGCAGTGATATCTGGCTGCGCGTAGACACAATCAACAACGCACCTG
The DNA here is from genome assembly GCF_029633865.1 of Lampris incognitus. Lineage (NCBI taxonomy): Eukaryota > Metazoa > Chordata > Actinopteri > Lampriformes > Lampridae > Lampris > Lampris incognitus. The sequence goes on along the minus strand of NC_079220.1, from coordinate 38,686,101 downwards.
TCTATAATCTATAACCACCACACCTGCGAGTGATGAGCTCATCGCCAAGCTACAAGACCCCAGCCAATCCATTGTTTCGTTGCAAGAGCGCGCCTAAAGGACAAACCCCTCGAGCCCCGCCCTCTCCCACGGACCCTTACGTCTCACTTGGATCCGCTGTGGCGACCCCTAACGGGAGCAGCCGAAAGTGGTAGTAGTAGCCTTTTCATGTTATAATCCTATATGCTGTAGTGATTATATAAACGCTGGTTGTTATTGACCTGCGTAATATAAAAAAATAACTGATATTTGAGCCTTTGAAAACAACTCATATGGCAACTCATCCTGACTTGACAGATCTTCACGATGACACTGACTTTATGTCCCTGCCAAGTAGCGGTGTACCTAGACACGCTACTACAGATGTTATGCTCGCGCACCAGAACCTGACCCGTGTGGCGAAACCCAAGACAGACAGACACGAGATAACTTCCAAAGGGAGGTTTTATTGTGGGAGGGAAATGTATGGTGAAAAAAGGCGTTCTGTTAGTGGGATGTGTGAGTAAACCATGTGTGGTGTCCCGTGGTTTGCGTGAATAACTATGTGTGAGTGTTTTTAGCCAATGTGTGGTGCGGTATGTAAATGACCAGGAGGTGTTGAAAAAATGTGCGTGCACCTGGCGAGAAAATCCAGTCCGTGATCCAAGGGGGGTTGTCCGAGAAAGTCCAGGTCCGAGAAGTCGAGTCCGAAAGGAGGGGTCCAGATAGAGGGACAAGGGGGGAGATCGCAGGAGAGGTCCGGGGAGAAACGTGAAGGTCGCTGGGGACGAGGGAGACGCGGGGAGCCGTGGAAATCGCGGAGGGAGAGTCTTGGGAGGAAACAGAGACACGAAGATAAGACACAGGGGAATAAACAGAATGCAAGGAACGCTGGAGGACTTGTCAGAACTTTACCGCAGGGTTCAGTATGTCGAAGCACGGAGTGGTGTTCTGGGAGGCTTCTTGTAGAAGGCTGCCTGATTGCCACAGGTGTGCCTGATGGATGATGGCAAACACCTGGTGCAGTGCAGCGCTCGTCTCCTCAGAGCGCGAGCCGAGCGCTCGGATGTTTCCGGCACGTCCGAGCTGGGGGAGTGGCTTGAACGTGCCGGGCAGGCAGCTCGGGGCGGTGTAACCACAACAGGACCCCCCCTCCTACGGGAGACACCGGGCGACCGTCCGATGGCGTTGGGGTGGGCCCGATAGAACTCCTCCAGGAGTGCGGGGTCGGCCAGGTAGGACCGGGGAACCCAGCTGCGGTCCTCGGGCCCATAGCCAACCCAGTCCACCAGGTATTGGTACCCACGCCCCCGGCGGCGTACGGCGAGCAGCTGGTCGACATCCCAGACCATGTCACCACCGTCGAGGACCCTGGGGGGTGGAGGAGCTTGGACAGGGGGAGACAGGGGGCTGGTGGCTACCGGTTTGAGGCGCGAGACATGGAAGACGGGATGGATCTTGAGTGAGGTAGGGAGATGGAGACGCACCGCCGAAGGGTTGACGATGCGGTCGATGGTGTAGGGACCGACGTAGCGGGGAGCCAGCTTCCGGTTGAGGGTAGGGAGGGGCAGGTCCCGGGCCAGGAGCCATACCCTCTGGCCAGGTCGATAAGCTGGGGCCGGCGCTCTCCGCCGGTTGGCGCTGCGCCGGGCCCGCTCTGTAGCTCGCAACATAGCGGCCCGGGCGGTCTTCCAAACGCGCCGACATCGGCGGAGATGGGCCCTCGTGGACGGGACCGCCACCTCCAACTCCTGATGGGGGAACAGAGGGGGTTGATAGCCCAGGGAACACTCGAAGGGGGACAAACCGGTAGCCGAACTCTCCATGGAGTTGAGCGAGTACTCCACCCAGGGCAGGTACTTGCTCCAGGAGGCGGGGTTGCTGGTGGTAACGCAACGCAAAGCCGCCTCCAGGGCTTGATTGGCCCGCTCTGCCTGCCCATTGGTCTGGGGGTGATACCCGGAGGAGAGGCTGACCGTGGCCCCAATCCCCTTACAGAAGGCCTGCCATACCTTCGAAGTGAACTGGGGACCACGGTCAGAGACAATGTCCAGGGGAATCCCATGAGGTCGGATGACGTGGGAGACGAGAAGGTCCGCCGTCTCGGCTGCAGAGGGGAGTTTGGTGAGGGCAACAAAATGGACGGCCTTGGAAAACCGGTCGACAATGGTCAGGATGGTGTCATTGCCTTGGGACACGGGGAGGCCAGTTACAAAGTCCAAGGCAATGTGGGACCAAGGTCGGCCGGGGACAGGAAGGGGGCGCAAGAGACCTGCTGGAGGGCGATGGAGAGCCTTGCTGCGGGCGCAGGTGGTGCAGGCTGCCACGAACTCTCTGGTGTCTGCCTCCATGGTGGGCCACCAGAAACCCCTGTGGATGAAGGCCGCCGTTCGGTAGACACCGGGGTGGCAGGCAAGATGGCTGGAGTGGCCCCACTCCAGCACCTGGGGCCGGACAGAGGGAGGCACAAATAGCCGGTTCCGGGGTCCATTGCCTGGGTCGGGATGGGCGCGCTGGGCCCTTCTCACCACTGATTCGATGGCCCAGGTGACGGCACCCACCACCCGGGCCGGGGGAAGGATGGTGTCTGGGGCGTCAGGGGACCCCTCGGGAAACAGACGGGTGAGGGCGTCTGCCCTGACGTTCTTGGTGCCCGGGCGGTAGGTGAGGGTGAAGTCGAACCGGCTGAAGAAGAGAGCCCAGCGCGCCTGCCTGGGGTTGAGCCTCTTAGCCGTCCGTACGTAGGTCAGGTTTTTGTGATCGGACCATACGATGAACGGCTGCCCTGCTCCCTCCAGCCAGTGTCTCCACTCCTCTAGGGCGGCGTGGACGGCCAGCAACTCCCTGTTGCCGATGTCATAATTCTTCTCCGCAGGACTGAAACGCCGGGAGAAGAAGGCGCACGGGTGGATCTTCTGGTCCTCCTCCGACCGCTGGGAGAGGACGGCTCCGATGCCCGTGTCCGATGCGTCCACCTCCACGATGAACTGTCTGCGCGGGTCCGGGTGGGCGAGCACCGGAGCCGTTGTGAACAGCCTCTTCAGGGCCAAGAAGGCGGCTTCCGCCTCCGAGGTCCAGGAGAAGGGGCGGAGGTTGGAGGTGAGTGCAGTGAGGGGGGCGGCCACACGGCTGAACCCCCTGATGAAGCGCCGGTAGAAGTTTGCAAACCCCAGGAAGCGCTGGAGTTGCGTCCTGTTGGTGGGCCGCGCCCACTCCTCCACCGCTCGGGTCTTCCTGGGGTCAGTGCGGACGAGCCCCTTCTCCACGATGTGGCCAAGGAACTCCACGGAGGCGGAGTGGAACACGCACTTCTCGGCTTTCACGAAGAGCCTGTTCTCCAGCAGCCGTTGGAGGACCAGGCGGACATGCTGGTGGTGTTCCTCCTCAGTCCTGGAGAACACGAGTATGTCATCCAGGTACACCACCGCGAACGTGTTCAGCATGTCCCGGAGCACGTCATTGACCAATGCCTGGAAGACGGCCGGGGCGTTGGTGAGGCCGAAGGGCATAACGAGGTACTCGAAATGCCCTAGGTGGGTGTTGAAGGCCGTCTTCCATTCATCCCCTTCCCGGATGCGCACCAGGTGGTACGCGCTGCGCAGGTCCAGCTTCGTGAACACCGTGGCGTGAGTGAGTGGCTCGAACGTGGAACTCATAAGGGGGAGTGGGTATTTATTTTTCACCGTGAAATTATTTAACATTCGATAATCTATGCAAGGCCTCAGGCTGCCCTCCTTCTTTGCCACAAAAAAGAAGCCCGCCGCCACCGGGGAAGACGAGGGCCTTATGATTCCTGAGGCCAGGGACTCTGTGATATAATTGCGCATAGCCTCCTTCTCTGGGACGGAGAGGTTATACAACCGACCGGTGGGAAGGGCGGCCCCGGGAAAGAGATCTATGGCACAATCATAGGGACGGTGAGGGGGGAGGGAAAGTGCATTCTCTTTACTAAATACAGGGGCTAAATCGTGATAAATGGAAGGAACACCAGAGAGATCCGTGGGAGGAGGCACGGGTCTGAGGCCGCTGGACGGGGAGTGGGCGGAGCGAAGGCAGTTGGCATGACACGCAACGCTCCAACCCAAAATCCACCCAGTAGACCAAGAGATGTAGGGATCGTGCCGTTCCAACCACGGTCTTCCTAACACCAGGGGCGCTGTGGGGGCGTGCAAAACCAAGAAACGGATAGCTTCCACGTGATTACCCGAAAGAGTGAGGGTGAGGGAAGCAGTGCTGTGTGTGATTTTACCAAGTGAACGTCCATCTAGGGCTTGGGCTGTGAGGGGTGTGTCTAGGGGGACGAGTGGAATGCCGTCCTGCCGGGCCAGCGAGGTGTCCATCAAACACTTGTCCGCCCCCGAATCCAGGAGTGCACCAACAGACAGTGAGCGGTTACCCCAGGTGAGAGTGACCGGAAAAAGGTGGTTGTGCTCCTTCTTGGGCTGGGGCTGAGGAAGGGTCGTCAGGCTCACTAGGACACCCCTCACTAGTGAGCCGGGTCTTTTTGGGCGAGTCGGGCAGGCCTTGATATAGTGGCCCGACCTCCCGCAGTAGAGGCAGAGGTGGCCATGCATCCTCTGCTCCCTAACTTCCAGCGGGAGCCGTGACCGACCCAACTGCATGGGCTCCTCCTCCGGCCTGGATCCAGAAGCCACCCAGGGTTGCGAGGGGGAGTGTGAGGGTGGAGAGAGCCCACGGGACGCTGACCCAGGGAAGGCACCGGTAAGACGGACGGGGGTTGGTCTATGGGAGGGGCCAGCGCGCGGGGCGCGTTACTGGCGCCGCTCCCGCAGCCGTTCGTCCATCTGGAGGGCGAGGGTGACGAGCTCGTTGAAGGAGGCAGGGCGGTCCCGAACGATAAGATCTTTGATGGGCTCGCTCAGCCCCGTCCTGTACGCGCTCTTGAGCGCAGTGTCATCCCACCCACTGTCTGCCGTGAGTATCCTTACCTCCAGGGAATAATCTGCCACCGACCTGGCTCCCTGTTGGATGGAATGGAGGCGGCCGGCAGCGTCCTGCCCGTCAGCTGGGTGGTCGAACACCAGATTGAACTCGCGGCGGAAGGCACCATAGTCCGAGGCGAGCAGCTCGGTATGGCCTACCGCCGCTATGGCCCAGCTGAGGGCTTTGCCGGTGAGGAGGGACATGACAAGGGCTACCTTGGTCTCTCCTGTCCTATACCTAGCTGGCTGGTGTTTGAACAGGAGCTCACACTGACCAAGGAAACCCCTGCACAGCTCGAACTCCCCACCGAAGGCCTTGGGGCAGGGGAGGTTAGGCTCGCACCGGGGGTCCAGTGGGGGTTGACTCGCAGGGGGAACGTCGGGACCAGGAACGGGGAAACCGGAGGCCGAGCTGGGGGCAGAGACCGAGGCCAGGGCAGGGTGGTCGCTCATCCTGGAGACTGCTGTGGAGAGTGAAACGATCTGCGCGGTGAGGGTATCTAACGCGCTCGTCGCGGCCTGGGAGCCGGACTGAAGATCGCTGATCTCTCCGGTGACACGGGTGAAGGCAGTAGTAAGCTCTGAGCAGAGAGAGGCAAGTTGGCAACTGTGACTTCTTACTACTGCCTCTAGGGGGACGGAGCTCTGGGGCGTCACAGGGACCGTCCGCTCCTTGGGTTTCCCTGGGTCCATAATGGCTTCGACGTTCTGTTATGCTCGCGCACCAGAACCTGACCCGTGTGGCGAAACCCAAGACAGACAGACACGAGATAACTTCCAAAGGGAGGTTTTATTGTGGGAGGGAAATGTATGGTGAAAAAAGGCGTTCTGTTAGTGGGATGTGTGAGTAAACTATGTGTGGTGTCCCGTGGTTTGCGTGAATAACTATGTGTGAGTGTTTTTAGCCAATGTGTGGTGCGGTATGTAAATGACCAGGAGGTGTTGAAAAAATGTGCGTGCACCTGGCGAGAAAATCCAGTCCGTGATCCAAGGGGGGTTGTCCGAGAAAGTCCAGGTCCGAGATCCGGGAAGTCGAGTCCGAAAGGAGGGGTCCAGATAGAGGGACAAGGGGGGAGATCGCAGGAGAGGTCCGGGGAGAAACGTGAAGGTCGCTGGGGACGAGGGAGACGCGGGGAGCCGTGGAAATCGCGGAGGGAGAGTCTTGGGAGGAAACAGAGACACGAAGATAAGACACTGGGGAATAAACAGAATGCAAGGAACGCTGGAGGGCTTGTCAGAACTTTACCGCAGGGTTCAGTACGTCGAAGCACGGAGTGGTGTTCTGGGAGGCTTCTTGTAGAAGGCTGCCTGATTGCCACAGGTGTGCCTGATGGATGATGGCAAACACCTGGTGCAGTGCAGCGCTCGTCTCCTCAGAGCGCGAGCCGAGCGCTCGGATGTTTCCGGCACGTCCGAGCTGGGGGAGTGGCTTGAACGTGCCGGGCAGGCAGCTCGGGGCGGTGTAACCCCAACAACAGACCTTGAATCAAATCAAATCAAATCAATTTTATTTGTATAGCCCAATATCACAAATTACAAATTTGCCTCAGTGGGCTTAACAGCAACACCACATCCTGTCCTTATAGGCCAGGAGCCAGGAACAGCCTTCAGGATGTTTTCTGCTACCTTTTTTTCACTATTATTTCTTGTTAGCCTATACCTTGGGCCATCAGAAGTTGATAACGAGCACCCCCAACTCAGCTCCGTTTGGCCACAGGGGGCCAAAAACCCAATGTTTGGGCCATGTTCCTGGCGAAATTATGTACAGGCAAATATTAAGGTACTACAATGGCATAAATAGTCATACAAGAATGAATTTGGCAGAGAGTATCCCGATACATAGGGGGAAGCAGAAAAATATGATTCTGGGGCTTGTTGCAACTCAATTTTAAGATATCACCCACACCATCCCCAAAAAGACAAAAAAAGTACTGTCCGCCTGACAAATTATCATCAAAATGATTATTCTTCAGCACTTTATGGTGAATATGTATGCCTCACTTGTGTATAGACAACTTCCCTAGTTCTTAAGCTTCAATTTGAGCCCAAGATGACCTTTCTATTTCAAAAATTACTCTTGCTGTGGCCGAAAGTCTTCTCTATACCTCAAATCAGAGAACATTTAGTTTTTTAGTCACTAGCATTCCAAATGGGGGTGAGTGCAATTTATTGCATTTAACAATATGTTCATATGTACTGCTTACTATTGCTATCTGAAGTGAACATGAAAAGTGAATACTAAAGAACCTGTAGGAAAACAAATGCTTTTAAATGGTGTCTCATAGGCCTATAGCAATGGGCCTATAGGTCCAAAGCAATGCACTCAAGTAGAAGCCAACCACCAATAGAGTACAGTAAACATTTTTTATTGTATTTTCTTTTAGAAAACAGATGGCTTTCATTTTATTAACAACAATGAAACATTAATTCCTACCCTCTTACCCCATCCCATCCCACTGTCCCCCAAAAAAACTGCACAAAATATAGGCAAAGGGAGAAACAACAACAGAAGAAGCCAAAAATTCGCCTTAAAAATAAAAATAATATAAAATAAATCATAATTGGTGGTTCACTGGGATAGTGCGCGTACCACAAGACTAGTCCCTAACGCATCAGCATGGGTTTGAATCCGGCCCACTTCCATATGCTGCATGTCCTCCCTTCTCTCTTTACCCACTCATGTCTCTTTCAACTGTACTATCTAATAAAGCTGAAATCCGAAAAAAATCTAAAAAAATAAAATAAAATCTAAATTGGATTTGATATCTTAATCATCCCCATATTCCCCCTCTTCTTCATCATCATCCATGTTAGTGTGTATTTCCTCAAGGTCATCCTCATCTGTCCCCTCTTCTTCTAAGACATCAGCAAGGGCCTGGGGGATGATGTCACCCTCAAACCACAGAGGTTCTAGCTTGCCATCGTCATTTACATGAAACCCATGGTCCAAAGGGGATGGGACTTCTGGGTGGTTTTCATGAGCCCTTTTCCAGATTCCTACTTGGTAGTTCACTCTCTTTATGCGCTGCAAAAGGACTCGCTTGCACAGTGGAAAGGTGGAAAGGTCAATATAGAGACCTTGTCGCAGCTCGAGGCTTGAGCCACATATTTTCTTGACCTTGACCTCTCTTGCCTCATCAACCTTCTTAACTCGAGGACCAAAGCCATAGAGGCGACAGGTGAACTCTTCGGCACCACTGAGGACAAGCTCAAGAGTTCCCCACTGCAGCAAAGATCTGAATGAACTTTGAATTCTGATTCAGAATCTTGATCGGTCGCACCTTTCCTTTGCCTTTGAATGCTGAAGTGCAGTCGGCACTAGTGAAGGCATGCAAGGCCAGCAGAGCTGAAACATGTTCTTGTGAATAATTGTCAGCCAGCTGGATGATATTGATCAGCTTATTTCCCATGTCAAAGATGATGTCAACTGTGAATGATTTGGAGTAGTAGAGGAGAATGAAGAAGATGTCAGAGTCTTTTGCTCTGACTCTGACTGTTTTGATGTGAGGCATTTTGGTTTGGAACAGATCTCAGGTAGAAGTTCTTTTGATATTACTCCAGCATGACATTCTATTTTGAAAGCTTGACCAGCCTCTATGAAGATGACAGGCCTTCTGAGCTCCAGTGCTCGAGAAGTAAATGAATGAATGATTTCTTGTTTTCATCATTTGTGAGGAAAACTTTCCAATCTGCAGGTCGATGAACATTCAGACCACTAACTATGAACCGTTCCCCACAACCTCTACGATCCCTCTCAGCTGATTTTGGTGAATGAAGACGGTCTGCATAAGTGTCTGTGCTGAATACTGTTTCAGCTGCAGCAGGTAGACATTTGAAGGTGCGCTCTGATATAGTCTTCATTGTCCGGGGCACATCGTTCATGTAGAATGAGGAGTTTCCATCTTGAATGAGAGCACACTGGCTAGGAGAGGGGAGCTGTGCATTCTCAGCATCTTTGATCATGTAGTTCATCCCTTGTGCCTTGTTGGTTTTTGCAAAGAAGCCATCAATTGTTGAGATGGGATATGGCGTCAGAGTCAGGGGATAGCACATCAGGTCAGAGATGCTGATTTGTGACTTTAGTAACTGTGATTTGATGAAAATCTGAAAGATAAATCCACTTGTAGCCTTATACTGGATTACTCTCTGGTTTGATGCCATAAGCTTCATTTTAGGTGTTGTGGAAGACATTGTCTTGAATTTGTTTCTCTTGATAGGATTAAAAAAAAGGACTTTCTTTGTAAGAAGACGATCACGGATGAACTCTTCTTTTTGAGTTTGGCCATTTTTCAGAGCATTCAGCGCATCAGAGCGCACCTCTTCTGGCATAGCAGCACCTGAAGTAAAACTTGTCAAGGGTTGAGAAGTTTCAAGCTGAAATGGGTTGATGAAACTCTGAAATGCTTCTATTGTTTGCTGCACTTGCTCCTCAGACCGATTGATTTCACGTGATCTTAGATCTCTTTGCTGCTTCTCTGAATGCTCACCTCGGCTGCCAATCATATTCCACATGGCCTCTACAAACTCTCCTTTAGCATGGGCAGTCAGGATGTGACGTTGGCTGGCTTCATAATTGCTGGTGATTCCACAGATTCCAGCTGAGTATGTTCCAGAACCCGAGTTTGACTTAAGCCATTTCATAGCTGTCTCCTCTATTGTTTTGTCAACGTGGCAGCGGTTGCCTGGGATATGTGATCTGGCTACACTGATTGCTCCAGCGTGCAAAAGTGTGTTTCCTCAATGTGTTCAAGAAAGCATCCAAAGTATGTGAGGAATCTAGCATAATTCTGCTGATCTGAGCAGAAAAAGAGGTCTGGCATGATGTTTATGGCAGCTTTGTACCCATCATAGTCATTCATTTTGATTGCGCTGTTCATTGACAGGACAAGCCAGATGCAGTCCATGTATTCCATCCAAAACCAGCCAGTTTCTCCCAGCTCCCCCTTTCTCACTCTTTCTCTAAATGAATTGTATTCTGTTATGTGGTGAGATATATCAGCTGATGATAGAACTTCAGTTAGAGTAGATTCATTCAGGGTATGTTTTTCCAGAAAAAATGTACCTTCAGCTGAGAGTGCTCCATGAGTTTCCAGATACTTGTCATAGAGGAGTCTTTCAAGACCTTCTAGCATCGACTTATGCGTGTTCATAGCTCTGTCCCAATTCTTTCCATCCGTGACCCCAGCCACAGAGCCTGTGGTGATCAGTTTTGCTTCCAAAGCCACTTCGACCCATCCACTCCCTTGACAGTATCTTCGGCCTATACCTTTCAAGTAAGCTCCACAGCAATGGAATGTACCAATGAGGATGATGCGCTTTTTATATTTTTCAGGTTCATTCCATATTAGAGGGTAGGCTTTCATGCAAACACCTAGGTCAAATGTACTGATGGTGTACTCTTGTCCAACTTCAGAGGATGCGGCTTGGCTGCATCTAAGGCATTCTTGAATGGTTGTCAAGTCGGTTATGGGAGCATTGATCATGGGATAATACCCAATTGTGGTGAGGCATTTTGGAGAACGGCCAGTAACAGACACCCAACCTGACAGACCAGGGATGTGCTGATCGCCGGAGTTGATTTTACAAGCAATGACCCAAATTATATCACTATCTGATGATTTTGAGTGGTATGTGGATGTGTTATTTGAATTGGATGACTCCAAGTTAGCTGGTTCAGATTGTTTCCGCTTGTAGTAAGTTGGCAACTCTTGAGCAGGACTTTTAAATGATCGTTGTTTTTTTGGAGGTTGAGTGTTCGGATTAGTGTAGGCTGACTCTTGTGTAGGCTGTGTTGTGGTCGGGGCAGGACCCTTGATCTTGCAGGTAGATGCCTACAGCGGTATGAATGGACCCTGCCCCATATACATCTGATACTAGCTGATCAAAATTTTCCCAGTCACAATGGAAGACTGATCCATCAGGTTGTCTCTTGATAATATCTGGGTTGCTGATTAATGAAGCACTTTCCACAATTGAATTTGCCAGAGCCGTTTCAAGTTCTATTGAGTATGTGTAGGACTCACAGTGGCCAAGTCTATTTATCAGAGTGGTGATGCTGTTGGATCGGAAGAGATGGCGTAGTGTCATACATAGTAAGATGTGTTTCTTCATCTTCCATTGACCTGCTGTAACTGCTCTGCAGATGTCTTGAGAAATTGATGATGCCAGATTGTCCTCCCGATATGATGGCTAATACATACCTTCAATCTGTGGTGGCCTTGTGGTATTCAGGCTGCTTCTGATACAGCCCACAGTTACCATGGCAATGGAAATTATACGTATCTGCTTTTTTCATATTTGAGGTACTGTAGGCCTATAATGAAGACTTTCGGCCACAGCAAGAGTAATTTTTGAGATGGAAAGGTCATCTTGGGCTCAAATTGAAGCTTAAGAACTAGGGAAGTTGTCTATAGACAAGTGAGGCATACATATTCACCATAAAGTGCTGAAGAATAATCATTTTGATGATAATTTGTCAGACGGACAGTACTTTTTTTTGTTTTTTTGGGGATGGTGTGGGTGAAATCTTAAAATTGAGATGCAGCAAGCCCCAGAATCATATTTTCCTGCTTCCCCCTATGTATCAGGATACTCTCTGCCAGATTTCATTTTGTATGACTATTTATGCTATTGTAGTACCTTAATATTTGCATGTACATAATTTCACCAGGAACATGGCTCAAACATTGGGTTTTTGGCCCCCTGTGGCCAAACGGAGCCGAGTTGGGGGTGCTCGTTATCAACTTCTGATGGCCCAAGGTATAGGCTAACAAGAAATAATAGTGAAAAAAAGGTAGCAGAAAACATCCTGAGGGCTGGTCCTGGCTCCTGGCCTATTAGACCCTCTCATAGGATAAGGAACAACTCCCTAAAAAAAAACCTTTAACAGGGAGAAAAAATAGGAAGAAACCTCAGGGAGAGCAACAGAGGAGTGATCTCTCTCCCAAGATGGACATCGTGCAATGGATGTTGTGTTCACGCAATTTACATAATACAACATTAAAAGAGGATAACAGAATTATAATCGACATACAATTTATGAAGAACATGATGCACAGGATGCCAAGCAGTGTCCAGATGCCAACGGAGCAGTCCAGGAACCAAGCCACGTGACCAGCATCTACATGTCAAAAAAGAAAAACTTATGTGAGGAGAGGAAGGGCAGGCAGCATCCAAATGGCGACCACCATCACCACGGAGACCTGGCAGGAGAACCGACTGCACGTGCACGCAAGAGAGACTCACATGACACCATTCAAACACTGAAAAAGAGAAAGGAGAAGACATGCAGAGAGAGAGAAAAGACATGTGAGAGAAGAGAACAGTTTGCAATAGTCATTAGTCATAATCAATTAAGTCATCAATTAGTCATAATCTATACTCTGTAATTTATACTCGATAATCTCGTCGGCAGAACAGTGGTTGGTAAATTCATTGAGACAGAAAACCAACGCGCCATGTAGCACAGGTTGTGAAGCACTCAACTTAAATGCAACTAATTGTAAGCTAAGGCAAAAAGATGAGTTTTAACTTTGGATTTAAAGGACTCAACAGACTCTGATTGTCTGATGGACAGCAGGCAGGTTATTCCACAAGAACGGAGCCCGATAGGAAAAGGCCCTGCCACCAGCTGACTTCTTTTTAACTTTGGGTACACACAGGAGCCCTGAGAACGAAGAGCTCGAGATGGCATGTAAGGTTTAAGGAGATCAGACAGGTAGGATGGGGCAAGCCCATTTAGGATTTTATAAGTCAGCAGAAGCACCTTGTATTCTCATCTAACATGGATAGGAAGCCAATGAAGGGAGGCAAGAATTGGTCAATATGGTCAAATTTCCTAGATGTAGTTAGGATTCTAGCAGCAGCATTTTGAACCATCTGAAGACTTTTAGTACTAGAATGTGGCAGACCTGACAACAGAACATTACAGTAATCAAGTCTGGATGAAACAAATGCATGTATAGAGTCTCTGGGTCAGCCATGGAGAGAAAAGGCCGAATTTTAGCTATGTTACGTAAATGAAAAAAGGCTGTCTTGGTGATTTCTTTAATGTGCTTATCAAAGGAAAGGCTGGGATCAAACGTAAACACCAAGATTTTTGGCTGCCACACTTTGTGAAATCACAGAGTTTCGATTGTCATCGTTACTTAATCAAATTGGTGTCTGTGTCTTTACTGAAAGTAAAGCGTTTGCAGGCCGAAGTCGACATACTTTAGCGGTCTCTGCACGACTCTCAATCTACAGAGAAATATTTTGGAACGCTGGGAACAAATCGACAAGGTAGGCCCTAACTATTGCTTTTTCACGTGTTTATTCAGAAAGTCAAACTGGAACTACAAACAGACACTAGAGGACAGTACAGCGCATTAGCGACACCCATTGTCAAATTACTGTAATACAACACTCCCACTAAATTTTACAATGGCATTAAGTCACTTCACACTAAATTATATTACTAAGAGCCATGCTCTCCTTCACAAATAATGTCAAGATAATAAATCTTTAAACTGAAAAAACTTGCAAGATTCATTTTCTTAATCCTTTTACACTGCTTACAGCTTTCTTACCATGTTCAACAGAAAAACAGTGCCTATTACAGTAAACAGAATTATATAGGGAAAAGGCCAATCTCTCTCCTAAGATATTCAAACTTCTGTTTAGTCAGTGGCTTGATCAAGATATCTGCCTTCATGTCATTTGTTGGGCAATAGTACTCATCATTGCTTCTTTCAGTGTGCTTGGCTCTATGACACTACACACATTGACATAATGATCAACAGTGACTATATCAGCAAACTCATCATATCCATATCTCCATGGAGCCTGTAACGGTGCGGTTGCCCGTTATCGCAGAACTAGCCGGCATCCTACATTCCGGATCAGAATAAACTAGACGGACAACAATACTGACAAACGGCAGTTTGAGCCAGCGTCGCTCCACAGTATACTGACGGCATCGCAACGCGATCGTTCCCCCGTCTGCAAAACATAAACATAAAGGCAAATGTAATATTACTTGGCGTTCAGATTGGCCGGCTGAATATTAAGAAATTATGGACTGCTTAGCCATATCACATGAACTCATCAGGTACTCACTGTTACAGTTGACAGTTTTCCGGTTGGAGAGGGAGTGAACACGACGGAAAGTCGGAGCGGACATTTGAACTGTGGAGGGCGTGACGTCATAATTGAGATGGGGTTAAGTGTCTGGGATTAGAGGGGTGTTTGGGGCTATGATAGATATTTATGGTTACTTTTGGTGTTGTGTAATGAATTGAGTAATTTTCTTTTGATAGAGTTGTTTATTGTAAGATGTTAGATGTATTTAATGATTTTAAACAGAGAAAGTATATTGTTGTAGTTGATTGATTTGAGTAAAGTGCAATGGACTGGACCAGGGAATAAAATGCTGGGCCAGGTTTGGGTTATGGGAGTTTGGTCTGAGGTGAGCAGAGGTCAACACCTGTCTATAGACCAGTAACTTTGAATGCCAGGATTGAGTGTTATCTTTTGAGTTTAATTATTGAAGGTAAATTGCAGTTTAAAGTTTAGTTAGGAATTGAGATTATATAGGGAGTTTTTTTTTGTTTTTGATTTTTTGACTTATTTTTTTTTCTCCTGACCGGCAAAACTTGATACCATAACCAAGACAATAAATCCATCTTGCCATTTTTAGTAACACTGCCTTCAGTGCGTCACTGCTCGGCCAGCTTGGCTACAGAGCCTTTCTGATTCTGCCGCCTTCTCTAGCAGCTTCATCGACAGTGACCTCGGCATCTGATGTTCCACTCTCATGTGTTCATGGTTACCTCGTTCTCTGAGCAGGACATTTCCACTTCCTGTTTCCAGTCTAAGTCTGCTCGATGGTGTTTTAAGCCCCCAACGTACTCTTCAAGGCAGCGCTGCATGGAAGGCACTCTCTGGCCCCTACAGTTTCAGCCAATCACAGCACTTGCGCTAACCCTAACCAGTACTGTGATTGGATGAAACTGTTGGGGGCGGGGAGTGCCTTCCATGCAGTGCTGCCTGGAAGAGTACGTTGGGGGCTTAAAACACCACCGAATCGAAGTCTGATTCATTAAAGATGACATCACGACGGATTAGAATCCTCCTTTTCTCTTCACCAAACAGGCGATAGCCTTTGTCATTGTTTGCATATCCCATGAAACGAAGCTTCACAGTAAGTCTTTTTTGTCCAGTTTTCTTCTCTCTATGTCTAGGATATGTGCATAAGCAACACAGCCAAACACTCTCATGTGACTCATGTCCGGCTTTTTGCCACACCATCTCTCGTAGGGTGTCTCTTGCTTCAGGACAGATGTGGGCAGCCTGTTCTGTATGTAAACTGCGGTTACTACAGCCTCTGCCCAGTACATCTTTGGCAACTTAGCATGAGACAGCATACTTCTAGCTGCTTCAATTAATGTCCTATTTTTTCTTTTTGCAACGCCATTTTGCTGTGGTGAGTGAGGTACAGTCATCTCATGGTGGATACCTTGAGCCCTCAAATATTCTTGAAACTCCTTTGATGTGTACTCACCACCATTGTCTGTTCTCAGTCTCATGACGTTCTGCCCACACTCATTGGAGAATGTTTTCTCAAATACCTTGAATTTGCTAAGGACTTCACTCTTCTGTTTCAGAAAGTATAACTTGCAGCATCTAGAGTAATCATCGATAAAAGTCACAAAATATTTTGCTCCACCTATAGGTTCAGTCTGCATGAGACCAAAGACGTCACTATGGATCAGCTGAAACTTGTGTTTGGAACGGATTTCTCCAACTGGCTTGTATGGCTTTCTAGAAAGCTGGCTTTCCACACATCCTTCACAGAAAGGAACCTCTTTCTCTGCAGAGAAGTCCACTCCGTTTACCAGAACTTTTAGTTCCTTCAGCTTGGTGGTGTGACCCAGGCGCTGGTGCCACAGGCTGGCTGCTACTGATGCACTTGATCCACCATGACAGACAGACGAACTTCCTTCGGCGTCCAGCTGATACAGCCCGTCAGATCTTTGTGTCCCCATTCCTTGAAGAGTTCCATCTTTCCCACGTATGTAGCAGCGAGACTTCTTGAACTGCACCGTATTTCTTTTTCTGACAGCAGCTCCCACTGAGAATAGATTCCTAGACAGCTTTGGAACATACAGCACGTCATACATTGTGACATTTTTAATATCACTTACTTTGGAAGTCATTCTCATTTTGACATTGCCAAGTCCTACGGTGTCAACCACCTGCCACCACCGACTTTCACAGACTGTGCTTTTGAGAATTGCTGGTAGTTTTGAGGAATTTCTTTATCACGTCATGTGCTTTGATGCTCCCGAATCAATCAACGATTCGACCTGTTGTGGCCTCTCAGTCGGGTTTGCCTCTTTAGCGACAAAGGCACTTTCAGCCGAATCTTCTGCATCTTCACACATCATGCTTTTGGCCTTGTGGGTTTCTTTTTCTTTTTCCAACTTGGACAGTCACGCTTTATTTGTCCTTCTTTCCCACATTTGTTACATCTCCACGTACTTGGTCTTTCAGTTCCCACTGCCTTTGAGTTAGCCTGCATATCTCCATGAAATTGTGATGACATGGCTGATGCACCGACTGACGTAGCACCACTGGAGTTATCATTAGCATTCACTCGCTTTTGCTCTTCATTTATTAATGCTTGCTGAACAAACTGCAGTGTCAAATTGGTAATCTTTGTTTCTAGCGCAGTGACAGTTGTAGCATAGCTTGGTGGCAAACTGCCCAAGAGTGTTATAATTTGGTCTTCCTCTTCAATCACAGAACCTATTGCTCCTAGCTGATCAGTCAGTTCCTTCATTCGTTTTAAATGTTCATTTAAACTTTCTCCTTCCTTCATTTCACATCTGACTTTTTTTTCTTTCAGGAACAGTTTATTTGCCAAAGTATCTCTCTCAAAATGTCCTTTCAGCGTGTTCCACGCCTCTTTTGGAGTCTGGCAGCTTGTTATCAGGTACAACTGGGGTGTAGTTACATTCAGCACTAATACAGAGAATGCCTTCTCTCTCCGTTTTGTGAATTCAGCTTGTGCGTGTGCATCAGCATCTGCGGCTAGGATATCCGTCTCCATTAGCACGCCCCATAGTCCTCTCGCCTTCAGTTTGTGCTCCATCTGAAATTTCCACGTTGCCCAGTTCTCTGGTCCACTCAGCTTGTCAATAAACAGCTTATCTTCCATTGTGAATTCCACAACACCGTTTATCTCACACAAAACTCCGTGTAAAACAGCCTTTTAGCAACGCTCTGGGCCTATAACCTATTGCTTTTTCACGTGTTTATTCAGAAATTCAAACCGGAACTACAAGCTGACACTAGAGGACAGTACAGCGCATTAGCAACAACCATTGTCAAATTACTGTATTACCCCCCCCCCCTCGCTCATCCTGCTAATCCTGTGCCAGGGGCTGCTTCGATGTCCGATGTGCCCACCTCTCCAGCAGGACACCTGGTCCTACTTGAGCCGTCACAATGGTCACACGCCTTCAGTCAGATTCTATTGAACTGAGCAATACAACCAGAGTCATTGCAGCTGCACTGCACCAAGCTAAACTGGAGCCTCCTGTGTTCACTGGTGATGGTGTGATCCAACCAGAGGACTGGCTACAGTCGGTTAATACTTACAGGTCCTCCCTTGACTTGACAGATGCTCAGATTCTCCGAGAGCTACCACGTTTCCTTGCTAAGGAACCCAGAAAGTGGTTCAGCATGCTCAACACTCATGTTGTTACTTTGGCTTTATTTTTTGAGTTATTTAGAATGGTCTTCCTACCTGCTGACAATCAGGAGCATGTCATGAGAGGCATCCTGGACCACATCCAGAGTCCCGAGGAACCCCTACCCATATTTGTTTTCCACATGCTCAGTGAATTCAGAAAACTGATAAGCCCACCATCAGAGCAGGAACAAATTGAGCTCATCTGTAAGTGTGCTCTAGAGAAGTACAGAGTCACACTTTACGGCACGCCTGTCACATCAGTCATTGAATTAGCGCTGTGAGTACATGAGCTCCATTCTGTCCTTGGCCCTAACACCACACAGCTGCCTCGTGCTCAAATTAAAAATAAACCTGATAACGGTCCCTACTGCTTCAAATATTCCATGCCAGTTTTCACGTCTCGCACTTGCCCTAGCTGCGCCACAGCCCCCGGGGACCCCCCACATCCTCTCAGGTCCACTGTTGAGTTACCGCAAGGCCCGCCTCCGGGCCGGAGTTTCGATGTGGATGCTGCAAGAGCTGAAGATGGGAATATAATGGCAGCGACAAGGCCAACCAGTAGGAGGCAGGGAACCTTCTAGAAGGGGAGGACATTTCGCAGAGGCAACCCACCCCCCAGACACTGACTCAGCCTCCACCACTCTCATCCGTCCCGCAGGACCAGCCTGTGCTCAATCATGTGGAAGATGTAACTTCACGGTCACCATGAAACACCTAATTTAAAGTGAGAGTTAACATTAAAGGTGCAGCACTGGATGCCACACTTGACACAGGCGCCTCACTCCCAGCCGTGAGGGCAGACTTGGTTCCTGAAAATATTTACAGTCCATCCTTAACCAGTCATTCCTTAACCAGACAGAGGGACACTAATTGTTAGTGATCTCTTTTAGCATGTTGTGTCGGCACTTGGGATTGAGCACAGACTCATTACTGCATATCATCTGCATACGAAAGCAACTGAACATGTTAATCGTATACTCAAAACAGCCATTCGTGCATGTGTTGGAGACAAGCACACATCGTGGGACAAATTCATTCCCCAGATCTGTTTTGCTCTGGGCACTGCACCCCACGAGAGCACTGGTCTTAGTCCCTCTATGATGTTGTACAGATGAGAGTTGGAGACTCCACTTGACCTTGTCACCCAGCCCATGTGGGATGGAATGGATGACCCAGTAGTCTCCTACCCATAAACCTTGAAAGCCTTGCTTCAAGAAGCGCATGATCATGCCCGAGCACTGCTTAATATGAGTCATGATCGTCAGAAGCGCTAATACGACTTGAGACGTCGTCAAGTCTTGTACAGGATTGGAGACCTTGTCAGAGTGAAGGTTGGATGGACTAACTGACTTCGCAGCCACGCTGGCCCCAGTGTACACTGGCTCATACCACATCTCCCGGAAGATGTCTGATGTGAACTATAGTCTTAGCAAGGTTGACACTGGGGAGGAGGCTGGAGTTTTTCATGTGGTGAACCTACAGCCATTCCACACATGGGCCACAGCTTCGCCTGGCAGGCATACAGGACATGTGGTCTCTGAAAGTCAGACTACTGATTTGCTCTACCCAGTCGCACGGACTTTCGATCGTGATACCATCACGATTATGACCGGATTTACGTGATGTGGTCACGAAGGTTAGGGTTAGGGTTCTATAAGATCGTGACCACATCACGTAAATCAGGTCATAATCGTGATGGTATCACGACAGATTAATTAACGTGATGCCATCTAGAAAGTCCGTGCGACTGGGTTGATTTGCTGGAGAACAACTTGTCCTTCAACCTGGAGTGTCCAATGTCAAATGTTTTAAGTGTCGTCGACATGGTGGCAACAGATGTCTTCGGAGATGTGCTGGTTGATGACAATGCCTGCCTCACTGACTCTGATCACATTCACCCTGCTCAGAACTCTGTACGAGAGACTGGTGAAATTACTCTGGACACTAAAAACCATGACTCTCCTCTGACCGACTCTGTCCCTACACTCACTGGCCATTACAGCCTAAGACCAAGATGAGTCCCCAGGTTCACCTCAGGGTGGTCGGGCGGTAAGTGGGCCAACCCTTTTCATACTGACAGAATTGACCTGATGTAAAAGTTTTTGGTTCTTGATGTGTCAATTGAAAAACTAATTGATTGCATGACTGTGGTTTAGGTTCTGTATGCAGTCTACTAGAAAGGTGGTGATAGTGTTGTGGTGTACAAAACAAAATTATTTTCAAGGGTACAGAGTGAGTTTCAGAGTTTGTTGTTTTACTGTGTTCTTTCTGAAGTCAACAAACAGACATGGGTTTCACACTGTACTTGTCTTTAAAGCCGAGGTTTAGATTTTGTTCCTCTTCGTCTTGAATGTTATTAAGGACATTCGTTATGTATGGTACTGCCATGTATGCCAGTTACTTGAATATTTCACTGTATATCGCCCTTTTTGGTTCTGACAGATTAGCTGCTTGGCCATGTATGAGAGCATGTTAAGTATAGCCTGAATCTCAGTAGCGTACATCTGGGGTCAGCCTTTGTCTAACCAGAGGGGAATACAGGTGCATGTCAAAAAATTAGAAACTTTCATATATTCTAGATTCATTACACATAAAGTGAAATATGTCAAGCGCTTTTTGTTTTAATCTTGATGATTACAGTTTACAGCTCATGAAAATCCAGTATCTCAAAATATTAGAATATTACATAAAACCAATCAAAAAAAGGATTTATAATACAGAAATGTCGACCTTCTGAAAATTATGTTCATTTATGCACTCAATACTTGGTCGGGGCTCCTTTTGCACGAATTACTGGCATGGAGGCAACCTGCCTGTGGCACTGCTGAGGTGTTATGGAAGCCCAGCTTGCTTTGATAGTGGCTTTCAGCTCGTCTGCATTGTTGGGTCTGGTGTCTCTCATCTTCCTCTTGACAATACCCCATACAAGTGCATCTCAAAAAATCAGAATATTGTGGAAAAGTTCAATATTTCTGTGAAAATTGTATATATTCTAGACTCATACAGTCCTGAGAAGAGCTCTAATCAGCTAATTAACTCAAACCACCTGCAAAGGTTTCCTGAGTCTTAAATATCTCAGTCTGGTTCAGTACACACAACCACTATCATGGGTAAGACTGCTGACTTGACAGTTGTACAGAAGACAGTCATTGACACCCTTCAAAAGGAGGGTAAGCCACAGAAGGTCATTGCTGAAAGACCTGGCTGTTCGCAGAGTGCTGTATCAAAGCATATCCATGGAAAGTTGACTGGAAGGGAAAAGTGTGGTAGGAAAAGGTGCACAAGCAACAGGGATGACTGCAGCCTTGAGGGGATTGTCAAGTAAGGCCGATTCAAGAACTTGGGGGAGCTTCACAAGGAGTGGACTGAGGCTGGAGTCAGTGCATCAAGAGCCACCATGCACAGATGTGCCCAGGAACTGGGCTACAACTGTAGCATTCCTAGTGTCAAGCCACTCCTGAACCAGAGACAATGTCAGAAGTGTCTTACCTGAGCTAAGGGGAAAAAGAATTTGACCGTTGGTCAGTGGTTCAAAGTCTTCTTTTCAGATGAAAGTAAATGTTGCATTTCATTCGGAAACCAAGGTCCCAGAGTCTGGAGGAACAGTGGAGAGGCACAGAATCCAAGTTGCTTAAAGTCCAGTGTGAAGTTTCCACAGTCAATGATGATTTGGGGTGCCATGTCATCTACTGGTATTGGTCCACTGTGTTCTATCAAACCCAGAGTCAACGCAGTCGTCTACCAGGAGATTTTAGAGCACTTCATGCTTCCGTCTGCTGACAAGCTTTATGGAGATGCTGATTTCATTTTCCAGCAGGACTTGGCACCTGTCCACGGTGCCAAAACTACTAGTAACTGGTTTAATTACGATGGTATTGCTGTGCTTGACTGGCCAGCCAACTCGCCTGACCTGAACCTCTATGGGGTATTGTCAAGAGGAAGATGAGAGACATCAGACCCAACAATGCAGACGAGCTGAAGGCCGCTATCAAAGCAAGCTGGGCTTCCATAACAACCTCAGCAGTGCCACAGGCTGATTGCATCCATGCCACGTCACATGGATACAGTAATTCGTGCAAAAGGAGACCCGACTAAGTATTGAGTGCATAAATGAACATACTTTTCAGAAAGTCGACATTTCTGTATTATAAATCCTGTTTTGATTTGACTTGAAAGCGTCAGCTAAATTACTATAATGATTTGATTTTTTTTATTTATGTAATAGTCTAATATTTTGAGATACTGGATTTTTGATCTTCATGAGCTGTAAGCCATAATCATCAAGATTAAAGCAAAAAAGGCTTGACATATTTCACTTCATGTGTAATGAATCTAGAATATATGAAAGTTTCACTTTTTGAATTACATTATGGAAAAAATTGAACTTTTCCGCAATATTCTAATTTTTTGAGATGCACCTGTATGTAACAGTCGACACTGGGAAATGTAACTTTAAGACATACTTGCCTAGATTCAATTCAATTCAATTCAATTTATTGTCATTAAAAACAATGTTCAGGCACATGTTAAAAATGAAATGAGGGCTGTGGCTTCACCAAACAGTGCAAGACAGACACAGACAAACACAGCAAACACAATATAAGATATACACACATGAAGACCAAAAGCTAAAAATAAGTTAAAAAAGAGCAAGACTACAAAATATTTAAAAATATCTACAGACATTCAGGTGGTGGTCAGGTTAAGGTGGGCAACAGCTTGTGGAAAGAAGCTGTTTTTGAGCCTGGTGGTGTGGTCTCTGAGGTTCCTGTAGCGCCCCCCAGAGCGCAGGGGGGAGAACAGTCCATGGTTGGGGTGGGTGGGATCTCTGCTGATGCTCAGACCCCTTCGAAGGCAGCGTTTGTGATAAATGTCTTTTATGGCTGGGAGCTGGGTACTGGTGATATGCTGGGCCGCCTTGACGACCCGCTGCAGAGCTTTCTGTTCTACTGAGGTGCAGTTGCCGTACCACACTGCGATGCATCTGGTCAGAGAAGCAATGTCATCAGACAGCGCCGTGTAGTCTTTGAGTTAGTTGAGTGGCACATATGCTGTGAATGGAGGCATGTTATTTAGCTCCTGTTTTTCATTATGCCTCTCAACTCAAGAGT
This sequence comes from Lampris incognitus, assembly GCF_029633865.1. Taxonomy (NCBI): domain Eukaryota; kingdom Metazoa; phylum Chordata; class Actinopteri; order Lampriformes; family Lampridae; genus Lampris; species Lampris incognitus. The sequence continues at coordinate 38,663,293 of NC_079220.1, read as the reverse complement.
AACATTTTGGTTACGTGTGGCTTCTATTTTCTATGTACAGTTAGGTCCATAAATATTTGGACAGTGACACAATATTTGTAATTTTTCCCCTTTACACCACCACAGTGGATTTGAAATGAAGTAACCAATATGTGATTGAAGTGTGGACTTTCAGCTTTAATTTAAGGGGTTGGACAAAAATATTACATTAACCGTTCAGGATATACAGCCTGTTTTATATATGGTCACCCCATTTTCAGAGGATCAAAAGTAATTGGACACTTGACTAACAAGTGGTTTCATGGGCAAGTAAGACCTTTTTCATCATTATTCCATGACAAATTAACCAAGTATTTACATTTGCATTTGGTAGCTGTTCATCGGAACAATCTCTGTCCCCTCACCTCCAGGCCTGCACGCCCAACTCCACCTGCCCCCTGGCTGTCCGACTCAGTACGAACTGACAGACAGAGCCTAAGAGTGGCAGAGCGCAAATGGAGAAAACGCAAACTCCCAGAGGACCTTCTCAACTTCCAATCATTTCTTTCCACTTTCTCCTCCTCCCTTTCTGCTGCTAACGCTGCCTTCTATCGCTCTAAAATACTATCCTCTGCCTCTAATCCTAAGAAACTCTTTGAAACCTTCTCTACACTTCTTCAACCCCCACCTCCTCCTCCTCCTTCCGCCCTTCTCCCTGATGACTTCGCTGACTTCTTTGATAAGAAGGTAAACGACATCAGATCCTCCTTTTCTCACCACCCGGTTAGCACTCCTTGCACTAGCCCACCCTCTGCACCCTCCCTCACCTCTTCACATCCCACCCTATCCCACTTCGCTCCTCTCTCCCCCGACGAGGTCCTCAACTTCATCACATCCAGTCGCCCCACCACATGCTCCCTTAACCCGGTCCCCTCCCCTCTTCTTCAGTCTATAGCACCTGAACTCCTTCCCTTTCTAACCCACCTCATCAACACCTCCTTCCAGGCAGGATGATTTCCATCTGCCTTCAGGACTACTAGAGTCTCCCCCCTTCTAAAGAAACCATCACCTAACCCCTCTGACGTCAAAGACTACAAACCGTGTTCCCTTCTACACTTTCTATCCAAAACTCTCGAATGAGCGGTCTTTAACCAACTTTCTTTGTACCTCTACCAGAACAACCTCCTGGACCCCAACCAGTCTGGGTTCAATGTGGGTCACTCGAAAGAGACGGCCATCCTTGCAGTGACACAATTGCTGCACTCTGCAAGAGCAAACTCTCTCTCCTCTGTCCTGATACTCCTGGACATATCAGCTGCGTTCAACACAGTGAACGACCAGATCCTCCTCTCTACTCTCGAGGGGCTGGGTGTCACAGACTCTGCACTCTCAATGTTTGCATCCTACCTGACGGGTCGCTCCTACCAGGTGACATAGAGGGGATCTGTATCGGAGCCTCACAGACTGACTACAGGCGTTCCACAAGGTTCGGTTCTGGGTCCTCTCCTTTTCTCCCTGTACACAACATCCCTGGGTTCTGTTATTCGCTCTCATGACTTCTCCTACCATTGTTATGCCGACGACACCCAGTTGATCTTGTCCTTTCCTCACTCTGGCACACAAGTAAAGACATGCATTGCTGCATGCTTGACTGACATCTTGGAGTGGATGGTGATACACAACCTGAAGCTCAATCTGGACAAGACAGAGCTGATGTTCCTCTCGGGGGAAAGGTTGCCCGCACCGAGACCTGGCCATCACCATTGACAACATCGTGGTGACTCCAACTCGGACTGCGAGGAATCTGGGTATGATCCTGGACGACCAACTGTCGTTTGCTGAAAACGTTGCATCGGTTGCTCACACCTGCAGATTTCTCCTCTATAACATTAGGAGGATTCGCCCATTCCTCACCGATGAGACGGCACAGGTGCTCATCCTGGCTCTGGTCATCTCCCGGCTGGACTATGGCAACTCCCTCCTTGCTGGCGCCCGGGTGTTGGCCATCAGACCTCTGGAGCTTGTTCAGAAAGCTGCAGCTCGTCTGGTGTTCAACCGCCCTAAGTTCTCCCACACAACTCCCCTTCTCATGTTCCTATACTGGTTCCCAGTAGCTGCTCGCATCTAGTTTAAGACTCTGGTGCTAGCCTACAGGGCAGTGAAAGGAACAGCTCCTTCCTATCTCCAGGCCATGGTCAAGCCCTACACCCCCACCCAACCACTTTGCTCTGCTGCCTCAGGACGCCTGGTTGCCCTGTTGCTCAGAGGCCCCTGCTGCCGATCGACCCGGTCACGGCTCTTTTCTGTCCTGGCCCCACAGTGGTGGAATGAACTCCCCACTGATGTCAGGACAGCGGAGTCGCTGCCCATCTTTCGGCGCAGGTTGAAAACTCACCTCTTCAAGAACTACTACCCTGTTACTTGCTCTTAGCACGTATTGTATTCACTCATTAAAAAAAAACTCTTTCTTGGGCTTTGGCTTTAGCACTGGTTTTGCTCTCAGATGCTTGTTTAGACAGAAGATGCACTTATGACCTCTGAAGACTAGCAGTTCTCCTGATTTCCTATGTTAAATACACTTATTGTACGTCGCTTTGGATAAAAGCATCGGCTAAATACTGTAATGGAATGTAATGTAACTCTCAACATGAAGTCCATAGAGGTGTCGATACAAGTGATGGAGGCCATCATTAGGCTGAAAAAGCAAAGGAAATCCATCAGATGGATAGTAAACACTTCAGGAGTGGCCAAATCAACATTTTGGTACATTCTTACAAAGAAAGAATGCACTGGCAAGCTCAGCAACACCAAAAGGCTTGGAAGACCACAGAACACATCTACAGTAGATGATCTCAGAATTCTTTCCCTAGTGAAGATAAACACATTCAAAACATCTAGTGAAGTCAAAAACACTTTTGAGAGGTAGGGGTGTCATTGTCCAAGTCTATAATGAAGAGACGCCTGTGTGAAAATAAATACAGAGGGTTTATGACAAGGTGAAAACCACTGGTGTCACTTAAGAACAGGAAGGCCAGATCAGACTGTGTTTAAAAACATCTAAAACCTACCCAGTTCTGGAATAAGGCTCTCTGGACAGACGAAGCAATGATTAACTTGTACCAGAAGGATGGGAATAGGAAAAGTGTGGAGAACAAAAGGAACAGCTCACGATTCTCAGCATAACATATCACCTGTCAAACATGGTGGAGGTAGTTTTATGAAATGGGCATGCACGGTTGCCAATGGAACTTAATCATTGGTGTTTATTGAGGATGTGACTACTGACAGAAGTAGCAGGATGGATTGTGATGTTTATAAGGATTTGCTCAGATTAAGCCAAATGTCACAAAACTGAGAGGACGGAGCTTCACATTGCAGATGGATAACAAGCTGAGAAAGCAACCCAAGAGTCTCTCAAGGCAGAAAAGTGGAATATTCATCAGTGAACAAGTCAGTCACCTGACCTCAACCCAATTGAGCATGCTTTTCACTTGCTGAAGATCAAACTAATGGACAAAAGACCCACAAACAACCAGCAACTGAAGGCAGCTGCCGTCAAGTCTTGGCAGAACATTTCAAAGGTGGAAACTCAGAATTTGAAGATGTCGGTGGGTTCCAGACTTCAGGCAGTCACTGACTGCAAAGTATTTTCCTCCAAACATTAAATATAATTGTTATAATCATATTTATGTTTGTTTGTCCAATTACTTTTGAGCCTCTGAAAATGTGGTGACCTTTTATATCCATGGCTGTAATTCCTGAACAGTTATTGCCATATTTTAGTCAACCTCTTAAATTAAAGCCGAAAGTCTACTCTTCAATTACATCTCAAATACTTCATGCCAAATCCACTGTTGTGGTGCACAGGGGCAAAATTACAAATATTGTGTAACTGTCCAGAAACTTACTGACCTAACTGTATGTTGCAATAGCAGCCACACAATCGGGCTTGGTAAGGTTGATGTGAGTAATAGCCATAAAGGACGAGCACTGTGAAAATCCCAGTATCCACGTGGTTGTGAGTTTTTGACTCGTCTTCCTCTTAAACCAAGAAACGCGGACCAAGCTGTTACAACGACATCGAGATGTTAGTACTGGACAAAAGCGGTTGAATGGTGGCAAAAAGAGGAAAGGTGGCGAGCACTGAAGGGGATGAATTACCAGATGGCAGGATAACAGACATACAATGGTCTGGGTATTCCACAGGCAAATGGAAATCACGAGGAGTCAGCAAGGAGGTCAGCTACAGCCAAATACCTCCAGAGAATGAGGCCCCCCCAAGATGAACTGCTGAGTGAGTACGACCGGTAGGAGAAGACACAGAGTGCGGCTGAAGAAGAAAAGTAGGTATTATGGAAAATCAAGCCCCTCCATGGGATGTGCCATCGACACACAACGATGTGGCTGGTATTGAGAAAAACTACCACTGGCTAGAAAAGGCTGGACTGAAGGACAGCACAGACACTCCGATCATAGCAGCACAAGAACAGGCACTCAGTACCACATCGATTGAGGCAGGGGTTTACCACACCAGACTAGACCCAAGATGCAAGCTGTGCAAAGATGTCCCTGAGACAGTCCAGCACTTAGTATCAGGGTGTAAAATGCTAGCTGGGAAAGCATACACTGAAAGGCGACCGAGTGGCTTGGATAGTGTACAGGAATATCTGTACGAAATACAAACTGGAAGTCCCCAATCCAGATGGGAGACACCTGCAAAGGTAGTTGAGAATGGCAGAGCCAAGATCCTATATGTCTTCAAGTTCCTGACAAGCAGGTGCTGGCTAACCAACCAGACATAGTGGTTGTCGACAAGGAACAGAAGGCAGCAATAGTGATCGATGTAGCAATCCCGAGCGATGGCATCATCGGGAAGAAAGAGCATGAGAGGGCTATATACCAAGGGCTGAGGGAAGAACTAAATTGGATGTGGAAGAGGAAATCCACATTAGTCCCAGTGCTAATGGGAGCACCAGGGGCTGTGACGCCCCCACCAAACTGGTAGAGGGGGTCCACCAGATTCCAGGAAAAAATATCTGAGATCTCTGTCCAGAAGAGTACAGTCCTAGAACAGCTAAGATACTGTGCAGAACCCTGAAACTCCCAGGCTTCTCGTAGAGGACCCGAACTTGAGAGAGACACACAGCACCCGGAAAAGGGGTGAGAGGGATATGTGTGTGTGTGTGTGTGTGTGTGCGTGTGTGTTTGTGTGTGTGTGTATATATATATATATATATGTGTGTGTGTGTTTGTGTGTGTGTATATATATAAATATATATGTCTGTGTGTGTTTGTGTGTATATATATATATATATATATGTGTGTGTGTGTGTTTGTGTGTGTGTATATATATAAATATATATATATATATATATATGTGTGTGTGTGTGCGCGCACACACACACACACACACACACGCACACACACACTATATGGACAAAAGTATTGAGACACACCTTGCTTATTTTGCTCCTTATTTGTTGAGCACTTTTCCTACTGTTGAGTGTGTTTTTTAACGAAGTTTTATATATATCAACACAGATACAGGAAAAAAGATTTTAATACATTGCAGTACAGGCCTTGCAGCACTCGTCCGCTGCTAATGTTTTATTCACAAAGAATCATACAGCTTACGTTGCCTAGCGTCACGCCCGTAATTTCGGTTGGACAGCGACCAATCAGATGGGGAAACATTCAAATTATAACAACCAATGGGGTCGGTACTTATGATGCAGAGCAACCAATGGAGGGGTAGAAAACATTACAACCAATGGGACTGGGGTTTGTTTTGAAAAGCATTTAGGGGCCAGGGGATTGTTGAAATGGTGTACATTAAAAATATAACAAGGTAATTTATGTGAATTATATATTGGGGTGGTGTTGGGGCACAGTTGGAAGGACAGGCAGTTAAAGTATTAAAAAATATTTTAGAAAATATTTAAAAAAAACTAATAAATGTCATGTGTATATCATCTAAGGGGGGGTAATGAAGACGTTCTACTTATAGTTACAAATGAGATATTGTTTTCGGTGTCTACAGCTGGTGGCCAATTGGTTTCTATTATTCAAGGTGGACATATCAGTTCTGCAAATAATAAAATACTTTTCTGCCAAGCACAGGTTACACCTTTTACTGCTAACTGAATATGCATTGCTCTTTGCAAGGATTTTTCATGAGACAGAATAACTGATATTCTTGTCTACCAATGACCAAATGTGGCGGCTTAAGACCGTTGCATTTTTTGCATGCTCATTTCTGAAGCTACTCATACGGGCGTTAAATCTAATTTTACAAGGGTCCTCTGTTAATCCTACATAATTGTCCACATATAGTTGTCTTTTCCTGTCACCGATGCCTGGTAGATGACTCCCTCTATCTGGCATTTTCCTTCAAGAGGACACGATGTCTCAACACGGCATTTGCAGTTGGAGGTGCTTGGTTGCGGTGAGGGGGTCTGTGCCTTGGCCATGATGCTTGTGTTGTGGGATGAAATAACCTGCTGGACATTTGGCATGCAGCTATAGCTCATTTTGACAGTGTTTCTGCTAAATATTTTCCTCAATTGGTGGTCTGGGGTAAAGCACTCATCCAAAAGCTTGAAAAATTCACTGGGTCTATGGTGGCTTCGAAAGTGCTCAACAAGGTAAGAAGCAGGAATAGCGTTTTCCTTTCGGAAGCCGTCAATGGTGTTCATAAAAGTGTTCAAAAAATAAGGAACGGAATTAGAAGAAACACTACATAAATTGTCGTGGCAATTATATAATTCCACTCTGACATTAAATGAGGAGTGAGACAAAAATCTCTTACAGTATTGTCACACGATTTTAATATATGTGTTCATTGGACAGACGCACGGACTCAGATGCTTGTGAGTGCCCTGATCTCAGAGCGCACCATCTTTATACCATGCAGTAGAACACCGCCCATTGCTTTGATCACAATGCTATTGTAACGATCACGGACGAATAGGCTCGGTGGCCCTTGGCTAATAAATCGGATCCTTTAGTCGAGCGGATAGCGGCGTCTCCCGCGGTGCGAAGAATACGGGTTCGCGTCGCGGTTCCTGCGGTTGCCCCCCCCCCCGCTCCGAATTCGCCACAACATGTATGCAGTATTTCTTTTATCATGGAGAGGGGATAGTTTCTATGACAATGGTGCGTACTTCAAAGCGTCTCTCCATCATATTGTCTTGGAGGAGACAACTTATCTTGGTGAACTCCTGCTGGGCGAACCTACTGCTGGGTAACAGAGCTTGTTTATTGTTCCAAGACGTCATCCCCTCTCCAGGACCGATTCCCGTGACACTCAAATGGCTTTCACACCTCCCTCTGTTATCAGGCCCATATCATTTGGTATAAGAAGAGGCACTTTTCAACACCCTCCTTGTCCTACTACATATGAGCCCCCAAATATCTGTTTAAACAATGTAACCATAGTATAGCTGATCTGTGGTCAAAGATTAAAAGTAAGGAACATACATATATGAAATGCCCTCACTATATATATATATATATATATATACACTACCGTTCAAAAGTTTGGGATCACCCAAACAATTTCGTGTTTTCCATGAAAAGTCACACTTATTCACCACCATATGTTGTGAAATGAATAGAAAATAGAGTCAAGACATTGACAAGGTTAGAAATAATGATTTGTATTTGAAATAAGATTTTTTTTACATCAAACTTTGCTTTCGTCAAAGAATCCTCCATTTGCAGCAATTACAGCATTGCAGACCTTTGGCATTCTAGCTGTTAATTTGTTGAGGTAATCTGGAGAAATTGCACCCCACGCTTCCAGAAGCAGCTCCCACAAGTTGGATTGGTTGGATGGGCACTTCTTTGAGCAGATTGAGTTTCTGGAGCATCACATTTGTGGGGTCAATTAAACGCTCAAAATGGCCAGAAAAAGAGAACTTTCATCTGAAACTCGACAGTCTATTCTTGTTCTTAGAAATGAAGGCTATTCCATGCGAGAAATTGCTAAGAAATTGATGATTTCCTACACCGGTGTGTACTACTCCCTTCAGAGGACAGCACAAACAGGCTCTAACAGGTACTATTTAATGAAGATGCCAGTTGGGGACCTGTGAGGCGTCTGTTTCTCAAACTAGAGACTCTAATGTACTTATCTTCTTGCTCAGTTGTGCAACGCGGCCTCCCACTTCTTTTTCTACTCTGGTTAGAGCCTGTTTGTGCTGTCCTCTGAAGGGAGTAGTACACACCGGTGTAGGAAATCTTCAATTTCTTAGCAATTTCTCGCATGGAATAGCCTTCATTTCTAAGAACAAGAATAGACTGTCGAGTTTCAGATGAAAGTTCTCTTTTTCTGGCCATTTTGAGCGTTTAATTGACCCCACAAATGTGATGCTCCAGAAACTCAATCTGCTCAAAGAAGTGCCCATCCAACCAATCCAGCTTGTGGGAGCTGCTTCTGGAAGCGTGGGGTGCAATTTCTCCAGATTACCTCAACAAATTAACAGCTAGAATGCCAAAGGTCTGCAATGCTGTAATTGCTGCAAATGGAGGATTCTTTGACGAAAGCAAAGTTTGATGTAAAAAAAATCTTATTTCAAATACAAATCATTATTTCTAACCTTGTCAATGTCTTGACTCTATTTTCTATTCATTTCACAACATATGGTGGTGAATAAGTGTGACTTTTCATGGAAAACACAAAATTGTTTGGGTGATCCCAAACTTTTGAACGGTAGTGTATATATATATATATATATATATATATATATATATATATATATATATATATATATATATATATGTAACAAGTTCTATTTGGGCCAAGATATCTAACCAAGTAATTCTTATCAGGACTCAATCGGTTAAACTGTCTAGTAAAGGGTTTAAGACTCTAGGTTGATTCTAGGAGTATAAAAGGCACACTGACGAGGTTTTAGAAAAAAATATTAAATCCCGGTCTTTTATTATCAATATGATCAATATTCAAATCCCTTCTCAATAAGGTCAAACATATCAAACATATATATAGTACACATTATCATTCCTAAATAGGTTGCAACCTTGAAAATAAAATAAAAGTCAATAAATGCCCCATCTACCCGCGTAGTGTGATTTTGGAAAAGAGCTCACGTTTGCTTAGCCGCATCCTGCACGTTGTTGCAGCCTGGCGCGAATGATGGTACTGATCCTGGCGCGTGCAGCGTGTAAAGTTGAGAACTTGCTGTCTGAAGAGAGCATGCCGGGTGGAGCGCGTGCATGTAGACTCGAGCAAGGGCGCTCGGCTCGGGGTCCTGGCTCGCCGTTCAACACTTTGCAAGTCCACAAAAAAAAAACCCAACCTGCATAAAGCAGGGGTTCAGTTAGGAGTCTTATCTAAATCTCGACTATACAGTATAACTTCTATATCAATTATAAATCAATTCAGCATCAACTCACGTTACCTCACATGAACACACATGAACCGAATGCTCGAATGAATCAAATGACTCGTTCACTAGCGTTACATAGCTACAGCTTAGCTACTAGCATCGTGAGCTAAACATCATTCAAGAGACTCATATCAAATATGTAACTTGGTCTCCGATTGGTTTTTAAATATATATATGAAATATGAACTTTACTATCATGAAAATGAAATATATATCACGAAATCAGTAAAAAAAAACAACAGTAACAGCGCTGCCGTTTCATGAGCTAGCAATACATGAAGCACCCAATTTTTAGCTAGCATGACTCGTGACATGAGGAAAAAATGTAACTCACTGGAACTTTCGCTCGATTGAACTCAGAAAGAAAACAATAAAGGGTGGGCTGTTCACAGTCGGACACTTCTGTGTTAATACAACAGGTTTTATGAAAAAAACTATAAGTTAAAGGGTTATCTTTATCTTAAATCTTTGTCGATGTCTGGAATAACTGTTAGGGTTTGTGGAAGACCCCAAGCGCACGACACCAGACAGAGATGGGGTTAGCGAAAACTGGCGTACTTTATTCCTTACGCGTACCAATAGTCAAACATAGGAGGGCAATGAGCGACAAGGAAAAACGAAAAGTCCAAGGGGAAAAAACTCGCGGGTAATCCAAACGGGAACACGGCAGGATACTTCCACGGGGAAACTTTGCAAGGGGAAACATGAACCAAGGGCTGGGGTGAGTGCGGAGAGAAAAGGACCGCGAGGGAGGAGTAGCCGCTACTGCGAGGAGGTTACAACACGAACTGACAACGGGCGCGTGGGAGGTCGACAAACTTAAGCCCAGCCCTGATGACTAAGCCCGGCCCTGACGAGCCGATTGGCTGCCGGCGCGGGGTGGGCGGGCCACGGCGCGGGGTGGGCGAGCGGTAACAATAACGTCCTCTGCAGAGATCTGCTTTGCTAATCAACTCCAGACTGATGCAATCATAGGAAAAGTGACCTACATATGTGGCCTGCTGCGCCCTCTATTCGCGATAGGGGATATTACAAGTAAATAAGTAAAATCGTGGGAAATAATACAAGGGGATATTAACCCTTTCTATATAGGGGAAAAATACATGGGTTACATCCTCCCTCCCTGAATCCGCACGTGTCCTCACATGTGCTACAACTAAGTTGTAGGAGTCAACTGACTTATATCAGGGGAAGGTGTAAAGTTAAGAGCTTGGGAAAAAGCTTGGTCTAAACCATCTAGGATAGAGTGCATAACTAGGAGTAGGGGATTACCTAGTGACTTGTATGTCAACCGATCAGGCTCTATTCTTTGTCTCATAGACCTTCTGACTTCTGTCTCTTCTTCCTGCTGTACAGGAGTTGCCTGAGAAGGTGCACAACTGTCCTCAACTCCATCGTTGGTCACCCTGTCTTCCGCAGGGGATACATCTTCTCTCCTTCTAGGTTGTTGGGAAATCACATCTCCATCTTCTGGATTTGAAGACACTTCGACGCTGGGATCTGAGTTTCGAGGTAAGTTGTCAGGTAGGTTTTCAGGTAGATTTCCAGGTAAGTTTCCGACTCCTTGATCCTCATCATCCTCCAGTGAATCCTGCACAACTGAGACATCAGGGGGATGGAACGCCTCTGCCTCAGGGTTTAGACTGGATTCAGGTGAACCTGTTTGCTCTTATTCATGCTCTGATATAGGATTGTCTCGTGTCAGTGGAATTTCATGAACAACAGTGATGGTTGGATATCCTGTGTCCCCGGGAGTAGTAGACTCTGGATAGTAGTACTCCACTTCATCGTCACTGGGTTCATCACCCATTTCATCCAATCCTTCCTCTGTCTCCTGACTCCTGTTTGGAGGCAGAGCTTTGACTTTTGCCTTACTTCCATTCTCTTGATCCGGTTCGGCCGATGTAGGGGGAGCGAGAAAACCACAGGGCAGCAGCAAGTCACGGTGCAACGTCCTCTCTGGACCGTCTGAGGCCTATGTAGACTGGAGAATCACCGATGTGTTTCACAACTTTGAACACATTTTGGCTCCACCTGTCGGCTATTTTGTGTTTTCCTCTGATCCCGACGTTCTTGACGAGGACGAGGTCTCCTATCTCAAGGACTGACTCTCTGACTTTGAGGTCATATCTCTGCTTGTTGCGCAGAGCTGACTTGTTGCTGTGCTCGATGGCAAGCTTGTAGCTTTCCTGTAAGCTTTCCCTCAGTTTTTTCACATACTCAGTGTGAGTGTCTTTGCTCTGTTCCTCTTGATGAAGCCCGAACGCTACGTCGATGGGAAGGCTTGGCTGTCTCCCAAACATTAACTGGTGGGGAGAGTAGCCAGTTGTGTCATTTTTCGTGCAGTTTTAGGCGTGCACGAGTGGCTGAACGAAGTCACGCCACTTGGTCTTGTCCTCCTCTTGAAGAGTTCCGATCATCTCTAGTAGCGTTCGGTTGAAGCGTTCCACGGGGTTTCCGCGTGGATGATAGGGCGTAGTTCTTGTTTTCTTTATGCCAAGGAGCAGGCAGAGATCCTTGATAATCTCGGACTCAAAATCTCTACCTTGGTCGCTGTGAAGACGTTCTGGCAGCCCGTTAGTGGACGAAGAAATTGTTCCACAGGGTCTTGGCGACAGTCTTTGCTTTCTGGTCGGCAGTAGGGACGGCCACCGCGTATTTGGTGAAATTATCAGTTATTACTAGAATGTTCTTCGTCCCTCTGCCATCAGGCTCCAACGAAAGGTAGTCCATACACACTAACTCGAGTGGTCGACTGGTTTTGATGTTCACCAGACAGGCTGTTTTCTCTGCTCTTGCCTTTCGTCTGATACATCTCTCACATGTTCTGACCTTGTTGTCTACATCCACCGCCAGCCGTGGCCAATAGAAACGTGTGCGTACAAGATCCAGCGTCCTGTCGATTCCCATATGACCGACGGCGTCATGCAGACTCTCCAGAGCCATTTCTCGGTATTTGCTTGGAAGAACTAGTCGAAAGGAGGGTTCTCCCCTGTACATGCGTCTCCTGTACATAACTCCATTGTTGAGTACAAGTTGATCTGCAACTCGGAGCATGAGCTGCACCTCTCTCTCTTCCTGTTGTCTCACACGGTAGGACAGTCGTTTTCCTGTACCGACAATGTCCATCACTCTGCTGATTGTAGGATCATTCCTTTGTTCTGCAGCCCAGTCTTGCTGCGACATCCTGGGGAGAGTGCTTGATCCAAGGAGTAGGTCAGCTTGAGAGAACTCAGCTGGGATGGCACTTACCTCGAGGGCAAGACACTGGACAAGGGCAATAGAGGGGCTTCCCTCATCACTGGTGGTAGTAATCTCCAGCTCATGTCTTTGCCAGACCGCTTTCACTGCTTCTTTGGGGAAGACATGCTCAGTTTCCTCCTTCATGAACCGAGCAATGAACTGTTGCACTCTTTCATCCTCATTCTTGGCACGGAGATCGGCCTCTTCCGGGTCATAAGGAAGTTGGGACAGGCCGTCCGCATCTTGATTTCTCTTGCCAGCTCTGTACTGGATGTTAAAGTTGAAGTTGGACAAGGCGGCAAGCCACCAGTGTCCCGCGGCGTCGAGCTTGGCAGAAGTTAACACGTAGGTAAACGGGTTGTTGTCGGTCATGATGGTGAACTCAGCTCCATAGAGGTAGTCGTAGAATTTGTCCGTAACGGCCCACTTGAGAGCGAGGAATTCTAGCTTGTGTGTGGGGTACCTCTTCTCACAGTTGGATAGACCTCTACTCGCATAAGCGATGACACGTAGATGACCGTCTTGTTCTTGGTAGAGAGCTGCGCCGAGTCCGTGTAGACTGGCGTCGGTATGTAAGATGTAGGGATATTTGGGGTTAGCGAACCCAAGGATTGGAGCTGTTGTCAGTTTCTCGATGAGTGCTTTGAATGCATCCTCACATTTTAATGTCCATTTTCCATCCAGGGGTTGCTTCAGGTTAGCATTGGAGAAGGGCTTGGTGTTTTTAGACTTCATCCTCGGTGGGATGTAGCCCACGGTAAGATCATTGAGGGGCTTCGCAATTTTTGCGTAATCCTGGACGAACCTTCTGTAGTATCCGGTGAATCCTAAGAAGGATTTCAGTTCGCTGATGTTGGTTGGCCTTGGCCAGGTGGTGAGTGCAGCAATTTTTCCAGGGTCAGTCTCTACTCCGTTTTCTGAGACAACGTGTCCCAAGTACTTTACTGACTTCTGAAAGAAGTGACACTTGTCTGGGGATAGCTTGAGACCAAAGTCCTTTAGTCTGCTCAGGACATGAGGCGTTGCTCGTGTTGTTCCAGAGTGTCTGAGAAGACGATTAAATCGTCTAGGAACACGAGGACTTCGTTCAGGTTCAAGCCGCCCATGCACTTCTCCATGACTCTTTGAAAAGTGCTGGGGGCATTGGTGACACCTTGCAGCATCCTGTTGAACTCCCAGAAGCCCATAGGTGTTACAAAGGCTGTCTTATGCTTGTCGTCCTCCTCCATTTCCACTTGGTAGTAGCCGGATTTTAAATCCATTACTGAAAACCACTTCGATCCTGTGAGCGTCGCGAAGGCTTCCTCTATGTTAGGAAGGGCGTACGCGTCCTTGATAGTCTGGCTGTTCAACTTTCGATAGTCGACACAGAGCCGGATGGCGCCGCTCTTCTTCTTAACAATGACTATTGGAGATGCGAAAGGGCTCTCAGACTCCCTGAGGATGTTGGCGTCACAGAGCTCTTTCAGGTGGAGACGGACTCCCTCGTAGTCTGAGGGGTGAATAGGTCGGGTCCTTTGTTTGAAAGGGGTCAGAACAGAGAGACGGATCTTATGTTTGACGGCTGTTGTGTGACCATAGTAGAGGTCGCCGATTGCAAACACCTCTGGGATGGAATTGAGCTTGCCTGTGACCCTTGCTTTCCACTCCTCTGACAGCGGGGAATCATCGAAGTTGAAGTTGATCTTATTCTCAGGGCTACTGAGGTACTGCGCGTTACTCTCAGCAGTGGTGGGGGGAGAGTGCGACACTTGGTGTTCCTGGTTTTCCTTTGAAGGAGTCGGGAGTGAAGAGAGAGATAGAGGGATAGAAAGCTCGGCGATGTTGCATTTCGCCGGCACTGTTATGTCATGGGCAGTCTCGTTCCTGAGTAGGATGGGGACCTTGAAAGATGTTTGTCTCGGACAGGACAGGACAGGACATAACTACAGAAAAACAGACCACTGGGCAGACTAGACTGAGTGGGCGGTTCTACCATCAGGGGGACCCCAGCTACAGCAGGTACTTTTCTAGTGTAACCATCTAACACTATCTTTTGTCCAGCTGGGACTGTGACATTTTCCTTGCTTTGCAGTTTAACTCTGGCTACTCTGCCATTGTGTTGCTCGATCTGGTGACTGCTGCATAGATTTCTGACTAGTGATGCATAGGGGCAGTTCTCTGGTGTGTTCGTAGTGGCGTTTGTGTTTACAGCACATGCTTTGTACAGGATGTCTAGGGTGTTGGTACCTATGAGTACAGGGACCTCGGTGTTGGATCTGCAGTCTGGAACTACAAGGGCTAAAGTACTAACAGTTCCAGACTTGCCAGCTACCGCTTTTGGGAAGAAAATGTCGACTTCGACATAACCTAAGTAAGGAATGACGTGCCCCCCTGCCCCCTCTACTTCTATGACGTTATCTAGCGGGAGAAAGGGTCGGGATGGCAGGTAAGTTTCATGAAAAGACTTAGATATAGTGGTCACCTGGGAGCCTGAGTCAAGAAGGTAACTACACTGATTTCCTTCGATAGTGATGACTGCAGTGCATCGTGGTCCAACTAACCCACTAATAAGCTGGTCAGCGGACTGGGTAAGTGCATGACATTTGGAGGTTCTGGTGCGTTTTGACTGTCTCGGGGATATCATTGGGACTCTCGGTGTTGTCGGCCTCATGTCCCTCTACTGAAACCCTGTTTAGTTTGACGGCAGGCCCTGCTTGGCCTTCCACTCATCTTGTTTTGCACGCAGCTCTTGATATTTTTTGTCGACTGCCGGTTTGTTGGCTGAGTTTTCACACCCTTTGGCTATGTGGCCATCTTCTCCGCACTTGAAGCAGAAACAGGCTCTGGGTTGTTTTGGTGTCGCCTGGTGGGCTTGAGCTTCAACTCTGGGTGCAGGCTGTTCTTGTTTTTCAGCTATCTGTGGCTGGTGTTTCTTTCCTCTTTTAGGTTTCCTTGTGCTCAGCTGCGTCTGCAGCTCTGCAACCTGTTTTCTCAGGCTCTCCGTCTCGGGAGATAAATGCCTGTAGGACACAATCATTTGGAATGGTGAATGGGTCGATGCTGGACACAGCTTGCACATTAGCAATGGGCTTCAGCTTGGAGCTCCCGAAATGGCGATGCATGCGGTCCATTTTTGTGGCTCTCCTGTCCTCTTCGGTTCGCAGCTCTAGCAGCAGCTCTGCGAAGTCAAGGGCTTTGTCAGATTTCAGCTCCAGCTGGATGATGAGAGTGTGGTCCCAGCAGCCGCGCTTGAATTGTTTGAGGAGCTGACGGTTTGAGTCTTTTTGTTTTATCCCGTTCCGCATCACTGCAGTGGTCAGGAGCACCTGCAGCCGTTGCAGATACTCGGATGCTTTCTCACCTGAATTTTGATTGGTGTTCAGGAATTTCGCGAAGATCTCCTCTCCATCCTCCACGACGCCGTAAGCTGAGTCCAGTAGTTTTACATAGGCTTGCGGAGATGCAGAGGATCCAAGCTGCTTCACAACGTCCGAAGCTGGGGGAAGCAGACTCTCCAAGATCTTCCTCCGCTCTACCTCCACTGGCACACGGTCATGAGCCATCAGTTCCACGTGGAGACACCATGTCTCATAGTCAGCTTCACCGGGTGGCTTTGGAACTTTGCCGGAGAAAGAACGCAGCCATTTGGACTGATTTTGTGTGGTGGAGGCACCACTCTTGATCACATATTCGACTACAAGGCGTTGTACTTCTGATGCTATACTCAGAGCCTTCACTGTCATCTGACTCACTACTGCTGTCTGAATCAGGAGGGGTAGCTACACTAGCTGGGGTCTGGTCTGTGGGCGGTAATGGTACTTTTAACCTATCTACGCACCACTTTGTCGTAGTGTCTGCTACACTGCATATATCAAGGGGGAGATCTGGCTCAAGATGTGCAACTGGTGCCTCTGAATCAAACTCTCCTATGACTGTAGTTTCGCCCTGCACTGCACTGACCTCCCTTACTACCCTTACAACCGCTCCATACTGTTTAAAATTATTAATAATATCTGTATCGTTATCAGCGGCAGTAACGCCATACACACGCAATGACCTCTTTGCATGGACACCAAACATGTTCATAGCGTCCATATTGAATTTACTCTGTTCGTGTTTGAATCAGGAAAAAAACTTCATTTTTTTTGAAAAAAATATTGATCACCGGCAATTAATAATTAATAACTAATACATCTCCTTAAATTCTCCTGGCTGGCTCGCCACTAAGTGCTTATGTAACAAGTTCTATTTGGGCCAAGATACCTAACCAAGTAATTCTTAACAGGACTCAATCGGTTAAACTGGCTAGTAAAGGGTTTAAGACTCTAGGTTTACTCTAGGAATATAAAAAGCACACTGACGAGGTTTTAGAAAAAACTCAATATTCAAATCCCTTCTCAATAAGGTCAAACATATCAAACATATTGTTATGTCTGCACACATCGACAGTGCTGCATTTGATTTGGTGCTGTTCTATTGTGCTGGGATCGATTGGCGATGCCTGCGGGCTCTGGGTTGTTTGATCGGGTCTGCCTTTGATGCTGTGTCAGTCTAAATAAAGAATGGAATGCCACGGAGAGGTTGTGTCGAGCGACAGCGCTGTGTCCTGACGTGATTTCTAAATACAATATTGGCGACGAGGATGGCTGATAGCTCTCTCCCACCACCTGCCCCCTTCCTGGCATTACCTGGCGAGCCTCCGGTACCATGGACTCGCTGGCTACATAGTTTTGAAAATTACATCATCGCCTCAGGGCTCGACGACGTGAGCCAGGCTAGGAAGACGGCTCTGTTGCTACACTGCTTGGGAGCAGAGGGTCATCGTGTGCTCGGGACTCTGGGGAACATCACAAACTTTGACGAAGCTGTGGGACTTATGAGCACCCATTTCGCTGCTCCACAGAGTGCACTCCTTCGGCGATTTATATTCCGTCAGCGACACCAACTGCCTGGTGAGTCTGTGCGGCAGTACGTAGCTAATTTGCGAGGGCTAGCTAGCTCGTGCACGTTTGGCGCGCTTCAGGACGAGACGGTTCGCGACCAGCTAATCGAACACACCAACAACGCAAAGGTGCGTGAGACTCTCCTGCTGGAAAAAGACGATCTGCTGCTGTCCAGAGCAATTACCATCGCACTACAGGTTGAGGGAGCAGCTGAGTGTGCTGCTATGCTAAATACACAGCAAGTGGCCACCTCCAGTCAAGCTGCCAACGACTCCTCCCTCTACTCACGGCTGCCCCTCGGGACGCAACCCAGCCAGAGCGAGGCGGGCGCCGACTCCACTGGGGACGTCTTGCAACTGCAACGACGGCGTTCTCGGCCCCGCCCTCAACAGTCCTGTGGTAACTGTGGGTCTCGGTCTCCTGTTTCAAGGGCTCAGAACTGCCCTGCCCGTGGCCAGACATGCCGTAACTGCGGTAAGCACAATCACTTTGCCAACATCTGTCGATCTTCCCCGGCTGGGTCAGAGGGCCACACCCCCCAGTCTTCAACCGCCGTCATTCACAAGGTGAGCTCTGGGCCAGTGTCATTCAAATCATGCACAGTCAACATTAATGATGTGTGCATCCCCCTGCTGTTGGACACCGGTGCAGGTGTGTCTCTCCTGAATGTTGATACCTACAGTCAATTTTTTGGTTCACTGCCACTGTCCGCACCCTCAGCTGTCCTCTGTGGGTATGGTGACTCCAAAATCGATCTGGTTGGCTCTCTCCAAGTGACTGTCCGCTATGGAACCAAGCTGGTGCCCAATGCAGTTTTTCATGTGGCACGCCGTGGGGCCAACCTGATGGGCCTGGACCTGTTCTCCGCTCTGGGGTTCTCCCTCTTAGACACAAGGGGGGCAGCAATCCTGACTGTTGCCACACCTTGGCAGCAGAAGTGGCCATCGCTGTTTATGGGGCTGGGCTGCCTCTCCGCCTTCACCCATCAACCTCTCCTCAACCCTGCTGTGAAATCTGTCATCCAACCACTGCGCCGGATCCCGTTGGCTCTCCGTGATGGGGTCTCCGCCGAGCTGCAACAACTGCTGGAAGCTGGCATCATTGAACCGGTGGATGCGTCACCTTGGGTCTCAAGCCTCGTGGTGGCTAAGAAGAAGTCGGGGGGCCTTCGTGTCTGCGTCGATCTACGTGCAGTAAATAAGGCAGTGGTCCCTGATAAGTATCCACTGCCCACCTCAGAAGAACTCACTGCTCAGTTCTATGGCTCTGAGGTGTTCTCCAAGCTCGACCTCAGACAGGGGTACTTACAGGTGCCCCTCCACCCCAGCAGCCGAAACCTCACAGCCTTTGTGACACATGCAGGAGTGTTTCGCTACACCAGGATGCCTTTCGGTCTCAGCTCCGCCCCTAGCTGCTTCCAGAAAATCATGGTCTCCGTGCTGGCTGGCATACTGGGCGTGGCCATTTATCTGGACGATATAGTGGTACACGGGCCCACCAGTGAAATCCACGACAAGCGCCTCAACATGGTCTTCGCAGCCCTGTCCAAGCACAAGCTGACTCTCAATGCGGAGAAATGTGTCCTCTCTGTGCCAGCCATCGAGTTCGTGGGGTTCCGGCTGTCAGCGAGCGGTGTAACTCCACTACAATCCAACGTGGACGCCATTCAGGCCATCCCTGAGCCCAGCTCGGCCGCCCAGGTCGCCTCCTTCCTGGGTATGACAAGTTACTACCTGAGGTTTCTTCCCCAGTACTCTGCGACCACAGCCCCCCTGCGCCAGCTGCTGCGTAAGGACGAGCCATGGGTGTGGTCAAAGGCGTGCAGTGACGCTGTGCGTGATCTCAAGACTCAACTGACTTCACCACCAGTGTTGGCTCACTTCGACATCTCCAGCTCCACCTTCGTGACCTGTGACGCATCAGCCACAGCGATAGGGGCTGTGCTGTCTCAAACCCAGAACGGTGTGGAGAAGCCCATCGCCTTCGCCTCCCGTGCCCTCAACCTGACTGAGCAGCGGTACTCCGTGGGTGAGCGTGAGGCATTAGTCTGTATCTGGGCTTGTGAAAGGTGGCACCTCTACCTCTATGGCCGTTCCTTCACCCTCAGGACAGATCACCAGGCCCTGACAGCGCGGCTGTCCACATCTGGGACAGGCCACAAACCCCTGAGGTTGCACCGCTGGTCTGACCACCTCCACCAGTACAACTTCAGCCTGCAGTTCACCCCAGGCAGAGACAATGTTGTCGCCGACCTGCTCTCTCGCTCTGTCTCCACCCCAGCTCCACAGACGGACACTGACTGTGTGGAAAAGGACATTGTCCAAATGCTACACACACCCCTCCAGGCCACTGTCTCTCTGCAGGAGCTGAGGCCAGCCTCCGAACAGGACCCTGTCCTCTCCCAGCTCCGCACCTACATCCAGAATGGCTGGCCTCACAAGGTCCCAGAGGAGCTGGCTGCGTTCGCCCGAGTCAGACAGGCGTGTCACGTGGGTTTTGCACAGTGGTCCCAGCTGCTCTCCATGCACGTGTTTTGAATACGGCGCATGAAGGCCACCTGGGAATTGTGAAACTGAAACAGCACTGTTGAGACCTGGTGTGGTGGCCGGGGATAGACAGAGATGTTGAGGCTCTGGTGAAGGACTGTTCTGCCTGCCTTGTGAGTGTCAAGACTGGCCACCAGGCTCCCCCACCCCTGCAACCTCTCGCCTGGCCTTCTCAGCCCTGGGAACACCTGCAGTTGGACATTTGTGGTGAGATCCATGGAGTTCCCCACCACCAACGCTTCATGGTGGTCACCTACGATCTACACTCAAAATGGCCTGAGCTCACCACTTCCGGCACTGTGACCTCACAGATCATCATTGACTTCCTGGACTCTCTTTTCTCTCGCTGGGGCCTCCCAAAGACCATCACCACTGACAACGGCCCTCCGCTGGTCTCTGCTGAGTTCACTGCTTATCTCGAAAGCAAGGGCATCCGTCATATACGCACTGCGTACTACCACCCCCAGGCCAATGGCGGCGTTGAACGTTTTCACCAGTCACTGAAGAACGGCCTCAGAGCACACATGGCCCAAGGGTGCTCTTTCACGCAGGCCATCCGTCACACTCTGCTGCACTATCGGGCCACACAGCACTCGACCACAGGCGTCTCCCCAGCCTCTCTCATGCTAGGCCGGGAACTGTGCATGCCCCTTGACAGGCTCCGCCCCTCCACATCTCAGGCACCCCCCTCTGGGGTCAGAGCCTCAGTCACTCGTCAGCAGACGCGGATGAAGCAACGGTTTGACCAGTCAAAACGAACCAGAGTGCCAGACATCAATGTGTCAGACTGGGTCAGGGTCCGCAGGCCCCACAGGGACAATAAAATGGCTTCATACTGGTCCTCTCCTCTCTAAGTCACCCGTCAGCTGGGCCCAGCCACTTACCTCCTCAGCGATGGCACTCAGTGGCACTCCAGTCGTCTACGGAAGTTGTCAGCTCCGCCACACACAGCTGGTGACACAACCTTAGCCATTCCCTCAGCATGGCGAGACGCCCCGGGGCTTCATGCAGCTCCTACACGGGCCCCAGACATTTCTGGGCCTCAGCTTCCCCTGCCTTCTCCCTCCCCACCTCGGCCTGCCCAGCCTCAGGCCGCCCCGCGACCTGTTCGCACACGTTTACGCCCTGGCCACCTAGAGGACTTTGTGTCAACCTTTCATGTTTGAAATCCTGCCGGGGGGGGGGGGGGATGTTATGTCTGCACACATCGACGGTGCTGCATTTGATTTGGTGCTGTTCTATTGTGCTGGGATCGATTGGTGATTCCTGCGGGCTCTGGGTTGTTTGATCGGGTCTGCCGTTGATGCTGTGTCAGTCTAAATAAAGAATGCCACGGAGAGGTTGTGTCGAGCGACAGCGCTGTGTCCTGACGTGATTTCTAAATACAATACATATATATAGTACACATTATAGTTCCTATGACTAAATCGGTTGCAACCTTGAAAATAAAATTAAAGTCAATAAAGTCAATAAATGCCCCATCTACCCGCGTAGTGTGATTTTGGAAAAGAGCTCAAGTTTGCTTAGCTGCATCCTGCACGTTGTTGCAGCCTGGCGCGAATGATGGTACTGATCCTGGCGCGTGCAGCGTGCAGAGTTGAGAACTTGCTGTCTGAAGAGAGCATGCCGGGTGGAGCGCGTGCATGTAGACTCGAGCAAGGGCGCTCGGCTCGGGGGTCCTGGCTCGCCGTTCAACACTTTGCAAGTCCACACAAAAAAAACAACAACAACCTGCATATAGCAGGGGTTCAGTTAGGAGTCTTATCTAAATCTAGACTGTACAGTTTAACTTCTATATAAATTATAAATCAATTCAGCATCAACTCACGTTACCTCACATGAACACACATGAACCGAATGCTCAAATGAATCAAATGACTCGTTCACTAACGTTACATAGCTATAGCTTAGCTATTAACATCGTGAGCGAAACATCATTCAAGAGACTCATATCAAATATGTAACTTGGTCTCCGATTGGTTTTTAAATATATATATATGAAATATGAACTTTACTATCATGAAAATGAAATATATGTCACGAAATCAGTAAAAGAAAACAGTAACAGCGCTGCCGTTTCATGAGCTAGCAATACATGAAGCACCCAATATTTTAGCTAGCATGACTCGTGACATGAGGAAAAAATGTAACTCATCGTAACTTTCGCTCGATTAAACTCAGAAAGAAAACAATAAAGGGTGGACTGTTCACAGTCGGACACTTCTCCTGTGTTAATACAACAGGTTTTATGAAAAAAAACTCTAAGTTAAAGGGTTATCTTTATCTTAAATCTTTGTCGATGTCTGGAATAACGTCCTCTACACTACAGAGATCTGCTTTGCTGATCAACTCCAGACTGATGCGATCATAGGAAAAGTGACCTACACATGTGGTCCGCTGTGCCCTCTATTGGCAATAGGTGGTATTACAAGTAAATAAGTAAAATCGTGGGAAATAATACCAGGGGATATTAACCCTTTCTATGTAGGGGAAAAATACAAGGGTTACATACACACACACACACACACACACACACACACACACACACACACATACACACACACACACACACGCACATACGTATATATATGTATATATATATATATATATATATATATATATATATATATATATATATATATATATATATGTATATAAACACTCAATGGTGGGGAAAGTACTCAGCAAATAAGGAGCAAAATAATCCTTAATAATAATTATTTGACTCACTGGGTTTTATATATTTATATACATATGTGCATATATGCATATATATATATATATATATATATATATATATATATATATATATATATACACACACACACACACACACATACATACATACATACGTGTGTGTGTGTGTGTGTGTGCGTGTATGTGTGTGTTTTCCAGATGTCCACTCTAGTGGACAGCAGGATAATCTTCATCTGTGATCTGTTTTTGCCCCTCCATCACCGGGGCGCAATCCAGCTGTGAGCGGGGACACATGAATTGAAAACCTGCCTCGCGGCACTGTTCCGAGGCTTCAGACTGCTCGAGTTCTGCTTTGTAGCCACACATTGAGTGTCGTTTCCGGTTGCGATCCTCAACGGGCCGCTGGAGTGTTCCAGCTTTGCTGAAGACTGCTTGATTCTTGTACACGTTTCTATTTAGGAGACGTGTATTTGTTCCAGGTGAAAGTGTGAGTGTGTGAGTGTGTGTACTTGTGCATATGCACCGCGTGATCACAAACTATCCTCCCGGAAGTCCTCCATTAAAACCAATGGGAATGACTTTTGAGCACAATGTGCAAATGCTTATAAATGAAATCTTTTTGACCTAGTGTCCAGTGGACATGAGGGGTGTAAGCAGGCCAGAATAACATCACTAAGGTTGCATATGAACTGAGTGGGGGTGCAGTAGTGGGGTGAGTCCAAACCCTCTAGGGAGGTCGGGGGACATGCTCCCCCGGAAGAAAATTTAGTCGGTTTTAACAGTTAATTGCATTAATCTGGTGCACTTTAAGAGGAAAAGAGGCTAGATCTGTGAATAATTCTAATTTACAGTGTATACACACAATACAATTAGTCACAAGGTTTTCCACTTGAAATCTGTTGTTGAGGGCCTTGGGAATATAGGCATATGAAAATAAACACTTCACACCACACCAATGCATTTACCAACCAAATACGATGCAGTTTACTGCAAGTCTCTGCATAAAACGATCGCTGACATATTGACGTCCAAATGGCACGACGTTTGATTTTACGCTCAGTATTATTATGAGAGTAAAACAATATTTTGGGTTCATTCGGAAACTGTAGCAGGGCAAATTAAACTGTGGTGGCCCATTAATGAGAAACATCGGGGTTTACTAGCTAGCTGCAGTGCACACTGTGCTGGCTGGCACAGCAACAAAAAGTTTTGTGATGCTGATACAGTATCACGCCCGCAGTATGTTTTACCAAAATGATCGCTGATGCAGGAACACACCATTGCAGAAAAAACATAATACTTTTGCATTTTTTATTTTGCCTAATCAATTTTACAATTGATACATAGTTTCACCACTAAGCACTAAAATAGCTTTGATTGTCTGGTTTCCATCATGTAGGCCTACAGTATTTATTTAATAACATTAAACTGTAAAAAAAACGTTATTTAATTGTCCAGGCTTCAAACTAACCAACTACATTACAATATACCGGTGTCTGTGAATGTTCTCATTCATCCAGGTCATGTGTAGCACTGTAGATGTTGACAGTCGACTAGGACCGGTTCTAGGTTCGTAGGAGCAGTTTATAACTAGCATCAAATGATTGCAGACCACAGACCAGGGAATAAAGTTTAAACTACCGGCATGTTTTTATATAAAGAATTGTAAACATAGACAGAGAAACATACACAATTACAAAATAGCACAGTGAGAATGGATAAATTCATTGAAACCTCTTGTTTTATGATTTAACCCTTATTAAACAACTATTTTGAGGTTCAGATAATTCAGATAGATATTTTAGTTCTAATTTAGGATCCTTTTAATTCTAATTTGAAGTTATCTCTTGTTTGAGTTGACAAAGTATGTTAATTTATTTTATGTTCTATTTTGTTCCATTATGCCTTTACGTTTCAGTTCTAAATTCCATTAACCTAAGTTACTTAACCAGTAAATCAGAATGCCAAAAGTAACACACAATTGCATTACCCCATGAACAGTATGAATGAGTAATAAACTCAGCCGATACTGCAATAAATAATACAATTTCAGATCAAAAAATCAAAATCAATAATCAATGTAGGTTATAATCAGTCCTTTTTGGAAAGTCCGTTGTTGCTCCAATGAGTCCAACTGCGTTTTGCAGTAACAAACTGGAAATTTCAGTCCTACCACAATCCAGCTGCTCGAATCTGTAGGCTGTCTGAAGCCGCAGACAGACCACGTGGATCCAGCAGGTCTCCTATAGGTGGCTCGCCATCTTGTTTCCAGTTTGGGGTATGAAACACCAAGTGCGAGCTTCCCAATCCAAGAAAAAAAAACCTTGCCTGCATTATAACTGGCACATCACACATGCAAAGACATTAGTTTACATATCTCTCAATAAAATAATCAAAAGAAAACAACAGAAGTACCGATTGACATAGTCAATCTACCAACCAATAAAGCGTGACGCAGTTTAATTTCTGTGCTAATACACCATGCTGCTGCAGCCTAACTGGAAGTAGCTAGCTTATCAATTCGATTTGCTCAAAAGAAAAATACATTCTGAATTCGGTTTACAAAAGAAAAACGTAGCTCCTCAATAATCTTTACACAAAATATGATCTACAACATAACTGAGCTACTTATAGTTTTAACTAGCCTATGCACACAGACATTGAAAACGGAAAAGTGTGGCTAGTTAACAATTGACTCACCATGTCCTGGATGATACTCGGACACAATACAAAACCCAGGGCCCGGAGGATGATTAAACCAACAAAATACTCAATTTGGATAAAGAAAGAACCAATTGTAGCTCACTGCTATTTCAAAGTAGAATCTTTTATCTCTCATTCTAGTGGCTTCTCTCAAGCGTTCGCCTGGCGTTCTGAAACCTAGCTAGTTCTGGGACGTCCTCCCTCTCGAGCAAGGCAGCTGATTGGCTAATCAGCACTGCACGCGCTGCGTTTTAAGAAATAGCAATCTGAACCAACAATATGAATATGAATTTATTGGTACCATGAATTACTTATCTACTGTTTACTATTTATTTGCAAAATGAATAATTATGATTATTTATTTATTATGATTCAACTGTAATTATATGTAGGCCATTTTAACCTGGGTTATCTTGACCTGGGTTACACATGGTTATCCAAAGGAGTTGAATCAAGTGCAACTGGACTTGGTATATATCCGTGAAGACGTTTCGCCTTTCATCCAATAGGCTTCATCAGTTCGTGCCTTTCTGACTAGACCAAGCTAGTCTGACTGGTTGGTGATGAAACTCAGATATTTATCCTCTTTGGAGTCGTTATCAGAGCTATTGATGTCCATGGCTCTTTGTGTTCCGATGTTTAGCAATGCCGTCGTTATCAGGAGTATTGATATGCGTAGCTCTTTGTGATCCGATGTTAAGCAGCGACGGTCGTTGGGGGTGTTAGTTTCGACTTCGTTAGTGCTCCATTCAGTGGTCATGAGTCGTTGGAGCCGTTAGTGACTGTGACTGACTGTTGTCCTTGGAGGCTAGGCTTTTTGAGTCTCCCGGGTAGAGATGAAAGGACGGCATTGTAAGTGGGAGATAGGTGGTGTCGCAGACCTCCCCCTCTGTTGAGGGATGGTTTTTCCAGTTTCGCATAGATGGCTACCTTCACCCCTCTTTCAAACCATCTATATTCCCTGTCCAAAATGTGTACGTTGCTGTCCTCGAAGGAGTGTGTCTTCTCCTTTAGGTGTAGATAAACTGCTGAGTCCTGTACTGAGGAGTTTGGCCTTCTGTGTTGGGCCATCCGTTTGTGTAGTGGTTGTTTGCCCCTGTCCTTTTTTCTCTGAGTGCCCAAGTGGGGACAGTCCTGCAGAGCCACCAAAATGGTGATGTAAACTTAATGGAGTGGGGACAGTCCGGCAGAGCCACCAAGATGGGGATGTTAACTTCATGGAGTGGGGACCTCCAAGGTGGTGGTGTAGACAGCAAAGAGACCACAGACCAGGGGCACACAAGACCCTTATTGGACAGAGATGGTAAAGGTTAAACTAAGCCCCTGATTAATTATCCAGGTTACAGTATGACAGGATTAGCTTTTTAATAGATAAACTCACAATCTCATTGGTATAATAGCATTGCTTGATAAATAACAACTATAGTTTACTGATAATATAGGCTACAGAATCATGTCATTGTTACACTTGGCGTCTACCTGAATAAGGAGACCGGGGTAGAAAAGTTCAAAAGTTTGTTCCACTGAAAACATCCACGAGGCAACAAGTCTGGACCCTTCGGCATAACTCCAAATCAACTGTACTGATCTGCTTCCTGTACGATGAGGACGCCACCGTCCCTAATTGCAGCTGCAATTGCTGATTACTGCCATCTACTGGCCATCGTTAATAACAGTAAATACAATAGAGTGATTGGCATTACTATTACTTATGGAAATTAATGTACTTTCTTATAGAATATAAATGTTTAAAACGTGAATTCTTACAGGTCCTACATAATCATAAAGATAAAACACAAAAAGGCCAACAACAGCAATACAATTGCAAAAGTGATATTAAACAACAAAACTGTTTCTTATTGGTACCGGAGCTGGGAGTAATATCAAGGTGGTAAAGACAAAGCTGGTGAGTGTTTTTGCCACCAAGTTTACACCAGACCTAAAAGCTGACGCCCTATCTGGGTATCTTAAATATAAA
Organism: Lampris incognitus; assembly: GCF_029633865.1. Classification (NCBI taxonomy): domain Eukaryota; kingdom Metazoa; phylum Chordata; class Actinopteri; order Lampriformes; family Lampridae; genus Lampris; species Lampris incognitus. The sequence goes on along the minus strand of NC_079220.1, from coordinate 38,635,833 downwards.
CTTGGCCGTGATGATATCTGTCAAAAGATTGGCTCTGTACACAGTAGATTCGGCTCATTTAAAATATCTGCCGAATGCAATGAGGTTGGAGAAATGTACAATCTGGAGCTCTGGACAGAAGGGGTACTTGTCCGGCGCTCTTATGAGCCGCGCAGGGGTGTAGTTATCGGGTTAAACACTGCTTTTGTTATGGGGGGGGGGATGAGTATGCCTGCTGGTGATATGGTCACTCACTAGTCTTGCTAAATGAACATTTGGGTTTTGTCATACAACTGTCGTGGCATCACATACCTCTTGCTATGGCTATAAATGTTGAACATCTGCCTGTGCTGTCTAGTAATGGAGATGGTGATGATGCAGAAAGGTTGGACTGGTCAATTCTTACAAAGGAGGACATCTTAGCCTATGATGCCCGTACAGATGAAACCTTAGGTAATATACATCTGCTTCGAGATGCAGTTATGTGCAGAGACATTAATTGTAAAGATATGAGGCATAGGAGAGATCTCTGCTGCATTTATGATGATATTGTTAGTGCTCTGTGTGAAGGTAGTAAGCTCTACTATAGGTATAAAAATAAGACACATAACATCAGACCTGGTTGGAACAAGTATGTAGCTGGGTATCATGAAGAAGCACGTGAAGCCTTTAAATCATGGGCTGTGGCAGGCAGACTCAGACAAGAGCCTGAGCTTGAACACAAGAAGCTCACTAATGCAAGATACAAGTACGCCATTCGCTTCATTTGTAAAAATGAGCAAGCCATGAGGGCATACTCCATGGCTAAGAAGCTGCTAAGAAATGATCCTACTAATTTTTGGAAAGAAGTGAGAGCTCTAAACAACTATAAAACATCTGCACCATGCACTGTTGATGGTTACCCCTTGTACAGACAATATTGCTGAGTTATGGCGACAGCATTATAGTACCTTATTCAATTGTGTCTGCAGTGATCTGTATAAGGTGGGCAATACTGAGAGTGATGATTCAATGATCATGTCACACGAGGTGTACCAAGCTATAAACAAGCTGTCTGTTAACAAGGCAAGTGGCTTAGATCATATTACTGCTGAACACCTTAAATATGCCAGTCCGAGGATATCTCCTCTCCTTGCTATTTGTTTTACTGGCTTTATGGTCCATGGCTTGTTACCAGACTCAGTGTTGTCTGTACTGTTAGTGCCAGTCATTAAGGACAAAGCTGGTAAAGTATGCAGCCTGTATAACTATAGGCCTATAGCTCTAGCCAGCATACTGTCAAAAGTCCTAGAAAGAATCCTGCTGGATAGAGTGCATGAATTTATCAACTCCACGGATAACCAGTTTGGTTTGCACTGACTTATGTATATATGCCTTAAAGGAAATTGTAAACAAATACAGAGATCAAAACTCATCAGTTCTTATGTGTTTTATCAATGCTTCTAAAGCTTTTGATCGTGTTAATCATAGAAAGTTGTTTGTTAAATTGAGTCAAAGAGGGGTGCCTAAATACATTGTGAGAATTCTGGCTTGTTGGTATGCCCACCAGACTATGCAAGTGAAATGGGGTAATAGTGTTTCAGCCCCATTTGGGGTTAGCAATGGTGTCAGACAAGGGGGAATTCTGTCTCCAGTTCTCTACAATTTATATATTGATGATTTGTCCAAGCAGTTGAAAGCCTGTAACACTGGGTAAATGATTGGTAATACCTTGGTGAACCATACTTTCTATGCAGATGACCTTGTCATCCTGCTGGTCTCCAGCAGCTCCTTGATATATATTCTGTGTATGGTGTGGAGCATGATATAAAATACAATGCTAGTAAGAGTGTTGTCATGATCTGCAGAACCAAAGAAGTCAATCATCTAAAATTTCCTGATTTTAAATTTTCAGATAATAATCTTGGGGTATGTAATAAGGTGAAATATCTTGGGCACTATATTACTGAACAAATGACAGACGATGATGATCTTCATAGGCAATGCCACATGATGTATGTACAGGTAAACACTCTGTCACGCAAGTTTGGTATGTGTTTAGTTAGTGTGAAGATGTCTTTGTTCAGAGCATAATGTACAACACTATACTGCACACCTGTGGCCAAACTATAAAAAAGCAAACTTACAGAGGCTTCGAGTAGCTTATAATGATGATATGAGAATACTACTAAAAAGACCTAGATGGTGTAGTGCAAGTGAAATGTTTGTGGCTGCAGGAGTCAATACCTTTCAGGCTCTTCTAAGAAAGCTCATGTATAAATTTATTTGCCGCCTCAATGACTCTGATAATGTAATCATCAACAATTTAACTAATATAAGATTCAGTGCCATACGCTGCCAATCCCGGCAGTGGGACCACTGGTATAGCTGCATTCTTATAAGCCACTGCTTTATTCCATTTATGTTATTTATGGTTTACTCTTTGTATTGTCTGGGGTTTGTCTTTTACCTATTTGTCTTTGTCTGTTATGGATCCTGAGTCTGCAATAAAGTTTTGAAGTGAATAGAATTACCCTCATTCAAAAGAGCTGCAGCCTCCTTGAAGTTGAGTTGAATCGTCTTAGCAGTCTCTCCTTCCATTCTGCTGTCAATTTGTTAGTGAGGTCCCTCTCAACTGCAAGCTGGATGAAATTTGCCTTTCTTTTGTGCAGCATGCTCCTTCTGTGGATATTCTTCAGTGTTGAGAAGGAATTTTCACATGTTGCTGTCAAAGCTCCAAATGTTAAACAGACCTTCAGCATTTCTGTTACAGTAGGCATAGCTGCCAGGGCCTCATAGTATCTTTGCAAAATGGTCAGTGTTGTCCAGTTTTCATCTGATTGGGCAATTTCATCCAGCAGAAACCGCTGTGCCACAGCAAACTCAGCTTCCTTAAACTCTGTCCCTGTTAGGTCCAGCAGCAGTCTCACCTTTTTCCCATCCATGAAACATTCACTCCTTGGGTGTAGGGCGCACAGGGCCTCTATTAGTTGGGTATTTCTTTCACTAAATCTTGCTGACATTTTCCCCCCTACGGCATCCAGGCAGGGACGTGCGGTCAGGGGAGGCAGGTGAGGCAGAGCCTCACCTTTCATCATGAAAAGAAAGAAAACAAATGATGATAAAAATAAAATAAATATTAATACTTGTCAACTGATCTGTGCTATAAATGTAATTTATGTACAATTCCAATAATTTAAATCATTTTTATTATCAAAATCGCTGAATTTGCATATTTCCTGTTCAATTAGAGGGGAGATACGCGAGTTGAGGCAGCGAGGAGTGGAGCCTCACCTCGGATTGCGCAATCCCTCACAAAACTGGGTTGAGCGCATGCCTTTTGCTTTCTCACTGTTTGTCACCAATGTAATGTTTGTAGACACTTTTATTATATGTCCTTACTTTCCTTAAATAGTTAATGTATTTCATGTATGTGTATAACATATTTAGTCTTGCTGATCTTACATAAAACCGCACTGAAAAAGCATGAGATGAGGCAGCAAGCACCTCTGCCTCACTGAAGGGGGCGTATGCATGAGCCCACGGGTTTACAGGACGGAAATAATTCTAAAACTAAAAGAAGATAAGGACTTTTACAACAAAGTCATTGAGGTTTTTGTCCAGAAGGATAGCAGAATGGACTTCATTTTCAAGTAAAGGTAAGCCCATGCATACACTGCAGTACATCCTTTTATTTGTATTGAATGAGTATGTAATTAATTAAATACTAATAATAGTAATAATAATAATGTTCTGATCGATGAGCAACTTAACACGCCTTCGGAGGGCCTCTGCCGGCCGGCTTTGCCGGCGTTCGGGTGGTCGGTTCCTTCGGTCTGGCGTATTGATGTCTTTTATAAGTGACGAGCAGAGTACAGAGTGGGGAGGACTCTAGCGTGTAGTCATCCTCTCTGTTGCACCGCTCGACAAGCCTGCACGGCGGTGCTCAGCTGGACCGTCTTTCCCAGTTGGTCTTTCGCGGATAGCCCCGCAAGGTTTGCCGCCGCCGCTGACGCCGCCAACCTCTCCCCCGATCTGCATTGTAAGGGGTTGTACAGCTGCGTGTGTATCTCGCGGAGCATTCCGGAAGACTTTCTCAAAAACTTCGCACCCTTAAAAAAGAAAAGAAACCTCCGGGTTTTTTTTTTCTTCTTTCTTCCTCAAATCAAGGGTCGGAAGGGTCGAATTCCCGACTGGTGTTTACCGAACCCGGCCACGGGATCCGTCACTTACCCGTCTGTATGAGCCCACTATGAGCAGCACGAGCGAGCGGTATCAGTTTTCCGAGTGCTCCCAGCCCGGTGTTTCTTGCCGTGCTCGGCGACATGAGGCTACCTGGTTGATCTTCTCAAACACGCCTGCAGAAGGCCTCCGCTGACCGGCTTTGCCGGTTTCGGGTGGTTGGTTCCTCCGGTCTGGCGGATTGATTAGTGGCCACCGGTGTTTCTAGCCGAGCGCGGTGACATGAGGCTACCTGGTTGAGCTTCTCAAACACTGATCTTCTCAAAAACGCCCTCGGAGGGTCTCCGCCGGCCGGCTTTGCCGGTGTTCGGGTGGTATGTTCCTCCGCTCTGGCTACCTGGTTGATTTTCTCAAACACGCCCTTGGAGGGCCTCCGCCGGCCGGCTTTGCCGGTGTTTGGGTGGTCGGTTCCTCCTGTTTGGCGGATCGATTAGTAGTGAGCAGAGCGCAGAGTGAGAGGTGAAGTAATACTTGGGGTAGTATTGGTCGAGGATCAATGAACAAACCAGGTCATAGAACTCAGGTTTAATCGTGGCTCAGTAGGCAGACGTAATAACCATACATGGTAGTGGTGTAACCATAATAACAGTCCGGGTAGTACATAACACCTAGTGTAGTTCCAGTGTATATACATGGCGTTATATCACTACACCCCCCTGTTTAGTTTTCAATTTTTACAGTATCAAAATACAAACGTATTCGGAGCCCTCCTTTTGTGTGTGATTGTCTCTACTCATAGTCCTTGTAGTGAGCTGGTTTGGAAACAGCTCTTCCATATCTTGTGCGTACTGTCTTGTGTGTTTCACAGGTTTGGCTGGAAGAAGTTCCATCTGCATGAGTGTCCCGTTGAGGTTCCGTGAAGCGGGTTCTTGCGCTCCTCAGTGCATGGGGGTGGTGAATTTCCCGCAGGTGGCTCCTGCCACGTCTGAGTTTGTTCCCATTTGATGTTTGCACAATGTAGCTCCTTGGCTCATCGCACTTTTGTATGACGGTGGCTGGATACCAAGTCCCTTTTTCCTTGTTTAGGACAGATACGTGCTGTCCGGGACCGAGTGGAGGTAGTTCTCTGCCGCTGCTGCGGTCATGATGTTCCTTCATGTTTGCTGTTCTCTGCTCCAGGTGGAGTCGGTTTTCCTCCTTGCCTGGGTCCCCTCGACTCGGCAGCAGGGTGGTGACTGGCCTTCCGAAGATCAGTTCTGCTGGTGATGGTAGTTTACTGTCGATGGGTGTTGCTCTGACCTGTAGTAAGGCCACTTGTATGTTACCTCCTTGTCTCATGGTTTTCTTCACAATGGATTTGATGTGTCGCACATGCCTCTCAATGAATCCATTGCTTTTTGGATAGTGGGGTGAGCTTGTCACGTGCCTGATTCCCCAGTCAGCCGTGAATTTCTGGAACGCGTGCCCTGTGTACTGGGGTCCATTATCTGTAAGTATCTCGTCAGGCCTTCCAAAAAGAGACACGTACATTTCCATTTTTTGTGCAACTGCCCGGCTGGACACAGGCATGGGCATTTCATCCACTAGAGGGAACTTAGAATATCTGTCCACAATCAGTAAATACTGATGTCCATCGATCTCGAATAGATCAGAAGCTAGGGATTGCCATGGTTTTGACGGTGTGTTGTGTGGGTTGAGAGGTTGCTTTGGATTTGCATCCTGATGTTCCACGCATACGCTACATGACCTGCAGACTCTTTCGATGTCATCGTTCATTCTGATCCAGTAGACACTTTCTCTCGCCAGTCACCATGTCTTTCCGATGCCCTGGTGTCCTACATGCAGCTGTTCGAGTATAGAATCAGTCATGGAGTCTGGGATGAGCACCTGTCTGCCTTTGAATATGACTCCTGCTTCAACTGCGAGCTCATCTCTGAATGACCAGTACTCACGTAGTTGTCTTGGTAGAGCTTTGATGTTGTCTGGCCATCCCTGGTGGATCAGCTCTTTCAGTGCATTGAGTCTGGGGTCGCTGGTGGTTTCCGTGCGGAGTGCGTCCTGTTTCTCGGGAGAGAAGTTTATCATTGCAACAGTGAGCATCTCTGGATCCTCGACTTCTGCCTCTATTCCGTCAATGCGCTCGTCCAGCTCGATGTTGCTGTTGTTCTCAGGGTTGGGTAGTCGGCTGAGTGTGTCTGCCAGGACCATCTGGTTCCCTGGTCGATACGTGACCTCATAGTTGTATCCTTGTGTTTTTATCAGCATTCGCTGAAGCCGTGGCGGGGCGGCATGCAGTGGCTTTGTGCATATGGTAACGAGGGGTTTGTGGTCTGTAACTACAATGAATGACTTCCCATACAGGTAGGTATGGTATCGCTGCATTCCATAGACTATGGCCAGCATTTCTCGCTCTATGTTGCTGTACCTGGATTGACAGTCGTCCAGTGTCTTTGAGCCAAAAGCTATGGGTCTTTTGTTCTGCACTAATGCCACGCCCAGTCCTTTCTGTGATGCATCGACCTCAAGTGTCAGAGGTGTGCTTGGATCATAGTACTTCAGGCAGTCATGTTCGTTGATAACTGATTTCAGGTCCTCAAAGCTCTTTTGGTGGTCAGTGTCCCATGTCCAAGGCACGTCACTTTTCAGCAGCACCCTCAGTGTGTGTGCTTTGTCTGCGAACTTTGGGATGTAGGGTGACAGGTAGGTCAGCATCCCCAAGAATCTGCTCAGTTCATCTTTGTTCTGGGGTGTCGGCATTTTCTGGATGTCCCTGATTTTGGCTGGGTCAGGTTTGATACCTTTGTCTGTGTACAGGTTGCCAAAGAATGAGATGCTTGTCTGTTTGATTGTGCACTTGTCACTGCTGAACACAATACCTGTCTTGGCTGCTCTCTCCATCAGGTTGGTCAGGTTCCTGTCATGCTCCTCTTCGCTTTCTCCGTAGACTGCGATATCATCGGCTATGCTGACGACACCGTCGAGCCCCTCCAGGATTTGGTCCATCTTTGCCTGGAAGAGATCTTGAGAGACACTGAGACCAAATGGCAAACGTTTTCAGCAGTATCTACCAAATGGAGTGCGAAATGTGGTTAGCAGTTGTGACTCTTCCTCTAGGTGTATTGACCAATATCCAGCTTTTGCGTCAAGTTTGCTGAATATTTTTGCATTTGCAAACGTCGGGTTCAGTTCCTCCACAGTAGGAATCTTGTGTGGGCATCTCCTAAGGCTGGCATTAAGCTTTTGGGGGTCTAAGCATATGCGAAGGGAACCGTCTTTCTTTGTGCTGTATGCCAGACTCGAGCACCAGTCTGTGTGCTGTTCTACTTTTCTTAACACATCTTGTTCGACTAGGTTATTCAGTTCATCTTTTCAGTTTGTCTTTGATGTGAATGCTGCACTTACGTGGTGGGTCTATGAATGGTTCAGCATCCTTTTTCAGGAAGAGCTTGGCCTTTCCACTGAAGTTGCCAATTTTGTCAAACTGGTCTGGGTATGCTCTCTTCAGGTCTGCACTGTTAGATATGGTCATTTTGGGTTTTGTCTGTCTTGTGTTGACTTTTTTTCTGGTTTGCATGTCCTTTCTCGGTCACTGCATCTACATTGACAGTCACTAGGTTTAACAGTTCACATGTTGGCAGCCCAACTATGGCTGGCCCTGGTACGTCTACAACATAGAACTTTGCATTGATCCATTTGGATTCTTTGTACTGACATGGAATGTCAATGGTGCCTAGGCACGCGTGACCACTGTATGCAGATAGCCTCCTGTTGTTTTTTTTCAGTCGTTTCTGGGTGCATGCATTTTCACCGTACATCTGCTTGAAGGTACGCAATGGGAGTGTGTTGCCTGACGCACCTGTGTCTATCTTCAGACGTAGTGTGTATCCACGACCAGGTAGGTCAGGTGGTGTCACCTTCAGGACTGTGTACGCCTCCTCTCTGGCCGGCTTGCTGTCTATGCTATGCATGCACTTTTCACTGATAGTTATGGAGTGGAACTGTTTCTGGTAAGTACTTTCGTTCTCACTGTCTGTTTCACTGCTACTCTCTACAGCATGTATGCGAGTCCTGCTCTGTTGCTTTTTGTCTATATAGGTTTTGCGCTTGTGCTGTTTGTCTTGTGGTGTGTGGGACTTACTTCCCCCGCTCCTGCTCTGGCTGGAGTGTTCCTGGCGCTCTCGTTTGGCCTTCCTGCAGCACCACTCCCAGTGACCTTTTGCACCACACGCATTGCATTCATCATCATATGCAGGGCATCAACGTGGTTTGTGGCTTCTCCCACAGTTACGACATATGCGGTCCCTGTCCACAGCGTGGATTCTCTCATTGTGTGACAGGCTAAGTTTGTCTAACTGTTCATTGCCTGCTGTCAGGGCTTCATATTTTCGTCCCTCGGCCAGAACCTCTGCTAAGGAATATCCTTTTGGTTTGCTGTATAGATCATTCCTCAGGGCATCATGGGGAGTGCTCGCAATAATAAGCTCAATCATATGCTCGTTAAGCTCTTCATTTGAAAACTGACATTTCTGTGCTAGTGTTCTGGCTCTGGTCACAAAATCATCAATATTCTCATCTGGTTTCTGTCTGTGTTGCATCAGTTGCCGTCTATGGATTCTGAAATTTACGTTCAACTTCAGCTGTTTTTCAAAGAAGTCCCATAGTTTGGCAGGCTTTTTCTTTTCATCATCGGTGAGACCACTGGCGTTCAGTCTTTTTAATCCTTCATCTCCGATTCCACGACATATTTTCCTAGCTTGTTGAGCTGCGCCATTTATTTCTTCATCTTCTAAATACAGTCATTTTCTGTTTATACAGTGAAATTGCCTCACCCAGGTCCGGGTCTGACCAATTCATTGTCGGTAGATGCGATGCCATGACGTCTCCTGTTGCTAGCTAGCTAGTTAGCTTTGCGGCTAGCTCAGCTCCGGCGCACTCTTGCTTGAATGATGACAGAAATTATCCACGGACAATTTTATCAGTCTATCTTCATTCTTCATAGAGAGTACTTTACCGCTGCCACCATGGAGTAATACTTGGGGTAGTATTGGTCGAGGATCAATGACCACACCAGGTTATAGAACTCAGGTTTAATCGTGGCTCAGTAGGCAGACGTAATAACCATACATGGTAGTGGTGTAACCATAATAACAGTCCGGGTAGTACATAACACCTAGTGTAGTTCCAGTGTATATACATGGCGTTATATCACTACAGGAGGGGCTCTAGCGTGTCATCGTTTCCTCTGGGTACCCGACTCTTGCCCCTCTCCTCCGGGGAGACGGCGAGGGGTTTAATGCCTCCACACGCTGCGGCAAGGCTCGGAGTGCGGCGGAGCGCCCGGAGTTTTGTGTTTTCTTGGGAACATGCCCGCCTTCGGATGAGTACTGTCAAATGTTAACACTTGAAAGTGCAGCGTACAACTCTTAGCGGTGGATCGCTTGGCTCGTGCGTCGATGAAGAACGCAGCTAGCTGCGAGAACTAATGTGAATTGCAGGACACATTAATCATCGACACTTCGAACGCACTTTGCGGCCCCGGGTGAGGCCACTCCTGTCTGAGCGTCGCTTTGCCATCAATCGGGAAGGAGAGGGTAACCTCTTCCACCCGCGGCTGGGGTGTCGCAAGCTCCCGCGCTTTCGTCTCCCACAAGTGAAGACTGTTTCGGTTTCAGCGCAGCCTTCCCTCTATGCTCGGTTCTCCCACACACACCGCAGGTGCGTGCGCCTTCGCCATGTCCCGCATGAGTCGGGCGCGGCAGCCGGTGGACGCGATGGTCTTGGACTGTCCTTCACCGCTGACCGCGTTACGCGTGCGGGTCGGGGTTTCCGTGAGCGCCGAGAGAGCTGCTGTCGGTGTCTCCGAGGCGCGCAAAGAGCAAAGGCAGCTGCCGTGAGCTGTGCGTCAGCCCGCCAGCCTCGCACGCACGCCATCCATGATTGGACTATGACCTCAGATCAGACGAGACAATCCGCTGAATTTAAGCCCATTACTAAGCGGAGGTCCATGAATACTGGGATGGCATCCAGCGCTTTACCTGTGCCCCCGTCCATAGGGTTAGTGGTTGTGTCAGGAAGGGCATCCGACGTAAAATTTTGCCAGATCATTATGCGGATTGACAAGACCGCCATCGGTGTTGTGCCCTCACAGGGTACCGATGGAAACTGTCGATTCCGCTGTGGCGACCCCTGGGAAACAGGGAACAAGCCGAAAGGAGAAGAAGAAGTAGTAATAATAATAATGATAATAATTTTAATTTATAAGCGCCTTTCTGTCACGTATCAGGAAAGAACCCAAAAGCAGACGGGACAACCAGGTAAGGGAATAATCACGTCTTTATTGAAGTAACCGATCTCAGGGGTAGAGCAGGAGTTGGCTCAGTGGCAGATAGGCAGGCAGGCAGAAGTCCATGAAAGGCGACGTTCCAGCGAAGACTGGACCACAGTGGAGGCTTTTTAAGGGTAATGATCGCTTTGATGTCAAGGGCGAGAGGCTGTGAGTGACAGGGGGGTGGGTGTCAGCAGGTGTCAGGGGCGATCGTTTTGATGTCAAGGGCGAGAGGCTGATTGCTTTGAAGTCAAGGGAGAGAGGCTGTGACAGGGGGGGGGGTCAAGGGCGATCGCTTTGATGTCAAGGGCGAGAGGCTGATTGCTTTGAAGTCAAGGGAGAGAGGCTGTGACAGGGGGGTCAGCAGGTGTCAGGGCGATCGCTTTGATGTCAAGGGCGAGAGGCTGTGACAGTACCCCCCCCCTCCGAGGGGCGCCACCGGGCGATCTACCAGACCCGTCAGGGTGCGTCCTGTGGAAGTCCCGGATGAGGTTCGCGTCCAGGACCAGGCGAGGAGGGACCCAACACCTCTCCTCCGGGCCATATCCCTCCCAGTCCACGAGATACTGCAGGCCGCGACCGCGGCGACGAGAGTCCAGGAGACGACGAACGGTGTAAGCCGGATGATCGTTGATCATACGAGGAGGTAGGGGCGGGGGGACCGGAGGAACTAGAGGGCTGGTAGAGACAGGTTTGAGGCAGGGTGAAGGGAGGGTGAACCCGGAGAGTGCGGGGCAGCTTCAGACGGACCACAGAGGGGTTAATGACTTTGACAATGGGAAAGGGACCAATATACCTGGGGGACAGTTTCTTAGCGTCCGATTTCAAGGGTAGATCCTTGGTAGAGAGCCATTCCTGGTCACCGTGGGAGTAGTCCGGAGCACGGGTGCGATGACGATCCGCCAAGCGCTGGTAACGGCCGGAGGTCCTGAGCAGTGCAGCACGGGCTCGCCGCCAGGTCCGACGGCACCGACGGACATGGGCCTGGACAGACGGAACCGGAATGTCTACCTCTTGAGAAGGAAAAAGGGGAGGCTGATAGCCGTAAAGGCATTGAAAAGGGGACAACCCGGTAGCAGACGATGGCAGGGTTTTATGGGCATATTCTACCCAGGTACGTTGTGAGGACCAAGAGGATGGGTTGGCAGACACCAGACAGTGGAGAACCGTCTCCAATGCCTGGTTGGCCCTCTCGGCCTGGCCGTTGGTCTGAGGATGGAACCTTAATGACAGGCTGACGGTGGCACCAATGGCAGAGCATAAAGCCTTCCAGACAGCAGAAGTGAACTGGGGGCCACGGTCAGACACTATATCACGGGGAAGACCGTGGACCCGGAAAACCTCCCTGACCAGCAGATCGGCAGTCTCTCGAGCCGAAGGCAGTTTAGACAAGGGCAAAAAATGAACAAATTTACTGAAGCGATCAACAACAGTCAGTACAACGGTGTTACCGTCGGAAGCGGGCAGACCAGAGACGAAATCCAAGGACAGATGCGACCAGGGACGGTGTGGAACAGGCAGGGGGCGCAGCAGACCAGCACTGGCCCGAGTGGAAGGCTTATTCTGGGCACAATCAGGTCAGGCAGAAACAAAAGACCCAGTATCCTCCGTCATGGAAGGCCACCAGAACCGCCTACGGAGGAAGGCTAGGGTACGGGTTACTCCAGGATGGCAGGTGAGTTTGGAAGAGTGAGCCCAGTGAGACACACTAGATTTAACAGCATCTGGAACAAACAAGCGCCCAGGGGGACCGTTACCTGGGTCAGGCTGAGTCCGTTGTGCTGCCATGACCTCCCTTTCAATGTTCCAGGTGACAGCCGCAGCCGCAACCACACAGGTAGAGGGAACGATGGTGTCAGGTTGGAGCTTGGGCTCAGACTCCTTCCCATGCACACGAGACAGAGCATCGGGCTTGGCATTCCTGGAGCCAGGGCTTGACACCCGACAGGGGACAGACTGAGGCAGAGCAGACTGGAGGCATAAGGCATGACAGACGGGACTCCAACTTGAAATTCTGGCCGATGACCAATCAATATGGGGACTATGCTTAACCAGCCAGGGATGACCAAGTATAATGGGAGCAAATGGAGAATTGATAACAAAAAACTTAACTCCTCTTGATGGTTTCCCGACAACAGGAGGCGCACAGGCTCGGTCTTAGAGGTTATCCGGGCCAGGAGATGTCCATCCAGGGCATTAGCTTCAAGAGGCTGGTCCAGACTCACAGTGGCAAGACCTAACTGCTTCACAACACTTGCATCCAAAAAGCTTTCATCAGCTCCAGAGTCAATTAAAGCCAAAAGTTTAGTGGACTGACCTTTAAAACTGATGGTAGCTTGCAACTGGGTACGTGGACGAGGAGACAGAGGACAGACAGTTGGGCTCACGAGGATCCTCCCCCTCCCTCGTGAGCCTGCTAGTCTTGACGGACGGTGAGGGCAGGAGGCGAGAAAGTGGCCAGGCTGACCACAATACAAGCAGCTATTCTCGGTGATGCGGCGTTGACGCTCCTCCGGGTTGAGCCGGAAGCGGCCGAGTTGCATCGGCTCCGAAGCTGGGGAAGAGTCACGCCTCGGGCTTTCTCGGAGGACGTCAGCCTCAGGCGAGCGAGCTCGGCCCCCGGAGTTTGGAGGTGTGGCCCGTGGAAGGTTGTTGTGACCAGGAAAGCGGCGCGTCCTCTCTCTCCTCCGCTCCCGGAGACGGTTGTCTTTTATGGATTCGCTGAGACCGTTGGAAAAGCCGGCCTGGAGGGACTCGTTGTTCCATCCGCTCTCCGCTGATAGCGTACGGAACTCAACTGAGTAGTCAGCGACGCTGCGGGAACCCTGGCGGAGAGAGATTAGTCTTTTTGAAGCATCTTTTCCCCGCACGGGATGATCAAAAACCTGGCGAAAAGCAGTGGTGAACTCAGCATAGGATGAGGAAGTGGAGGCCCGCATCTCCCACACCGCTGTAGCCCAATCCAGGGCGCTCCCCCGGAGAAGGCCCATGATGTAAGCGACTTTGGCTCCATCCGTGGTATATGACTGGGGCTGCTGGTTAAACACAATCTCACACTGCATCAAAAAAGGGCGACAAAGTCCAAAATCTCCATCATACTTATCGGGCGGGGTGATGGTTCTTTGGCCGAAGTTGATGGCGCTGAGGGTGGCGGAGCTGGAGGGGCGGGTCCCGGGCCAGCAGAGGCACCAAGTTGGGTCTGGATTCCGGAGATCTTTGAGCCGAGCTCACGGAGGGCGTCAGCCATCTCCTGTAGCACCTGGCTGTGCAGGCCGAGGACCGATTCCTGGTTGGCTACAGCCTGGCAGACTGTGGCCAGGTCTGTGGTGGAATGGTCTGCTGGGTCCATAGTGGCTGGAACGTACTGTCACGTATCAGGAAAGAACCCAAAAGCAGACGGGACAACCAGGTAAGGGAAGAATCAAGTCTTTATTGAAGTAACCGATCTCAGGGGTAGAGCAGGAGTTGGCTCAGTGGCAGATAGGCAGGCAGGCAGAAGTCCATGAAAGGCGACGTTCCAGCGAAGACTGGACCACAGTGGAGGCTTTTTAAGGGTGATGATCGCTTTGATGTCAAGCGCGAGAGGCTGTGAGTGACAGGGAGGTGGGTGTCAGCAGGTGTCAGGGGCGATCGCTTTGATGTCAAGGGCGAGAGGCTGTGACACTTTCTGGACACCCAAGGACACTGTACAAAGATAAACAAATACAGAGAGCAACAACAGATAAAAACTACACAAGATAAAAAATAGTAATTGTGGAATTACGATGGCAAATTAGGAAAACACGCACGGTGCAGAGCAAATGCGCTTTTTCTCTGAGCCGCTCCTTGTCCAAATATGTACCTTAATTATGTGTGTGTAAAGAATGCTGATGAGATATGAAACACAAGCAGTGGTCAATGTGCAAGCTGCCAAATGAATGGTGAATTGAAGCTACTATATATTGGGTTCATATATTTGTAAATCTGACTCTGAAAAAGTCAGTGCCTCACCAGCCACGAACCTCACCGCACGTCACTGCATCCAGGGTACTAAAATACAGCCTTCTGCACTCTGTCTTTACTCCCACTTCCTGCTGACCAACTGTCGTATCCACAACATAATCTCTCAACTGTGTACTTGCTTCTCTTTGCCGTTTCTGTGTGTTGTAACTTAATAGATAATATGATTGAGATTGATTGAAATTCATTGAAAGCTGTTTATGTTATTTACAGTATTTACATTATTTACAGTTAAAAGGAAAGAGTTAAAAATATATCTTATTTCTATTACGTTTGATATATTGGAGATGCATTTGTGTTGGATTAGTTAAGATAGTGTTAAGAAACTACGACTACCAGAATGCTTTGCGAGAAAGTGAAAGTCAACCATGCTATGAGGGCGCCTGTTCTGTTCGGAGAAAGCAATGCCAAGTGAAAATTAGTTTAGCTGTCGAAAGTTGTAATGTTTTGATTGACTGCACCGCCCTTTTTTATATAAAGACGTTTTCGTTTTATATCCGCCGTCCTGCCATTATTTTGAAGGTAGTTAATACTATAATTTTTTGGTGGTTTTGTGGATGCTAACGAAAACACAGCTGCAGCTGCTGAAATGGCTGAAGATGAACTTAGGAATGAAATGGAAAGAATGAGACGAAAGCCGGGTACCATCAAAGGTGCTACTACACGAGTTTTGAATCAGATTGACTTGGAAATGGTCAAGCCAAATCCGGATGCTGATCACTTGAGCACTTTATTGGACGTACTGGGTGTTAAGGAGGACAGTTTGTTTGACCTCGACCGTGGAATAGAACGGCTAACTACATTGGATGACTTGGAGGCTGAGATTGAAACCGCGGAGCATTACAGGGAGCGGGTTATCATGACAAGGAGCCGTGCACAACGCATGATAAGGAATAAGGAAGAACTAAACCCAACGGCAGCACCGCAGAGGGTGAGCGATGCTAATTCTAATGACTCGGCTAGATCATTAGCAGAGAGACAATCAGCAAAGCTACCAAGGTTGGTCATTGACAAATATAACGGAGATGTCAGTATGTGGCAGGAATTTTGGAGCCAGTATGAGACTGCTATTCATAAAAATGATGCACTGTGCAATAGAGAGTTCACTTACATGAAAACCTATCTCACTGGACCAGCTGCAAAGGCAGTAGCAGGACTGACCTTAACAGATGATAATTATGATAGCGCAATCACTTTGTTGCAAAGTATATTTGGAAGGAAGGGTCTAGTGATTAGCGCTCACATGTCAAAGCTACTGAATCTAACTCCTGTGGGAAAAAAAAAGTCCTCTGATGTGAATGCATTGAGGCAGCTGTATGATGAATGTGAAATTCAGATTAGGAGCTTGGAGTCTGTAGTCTCAGAAACCTACGGAAGCCGGCTGTGCCCAATCTTACTGCAGCTGATTCCAGATGGCATACGTAGCTCTTGAATATAGTCGTCAAATGAGAGTGGATGCTGAATGGAAGGAGTCTGAGATAGTCAAATTCCTACAGAAGGAGGTTCAGAACAGAGAAAGAGCACTACAAATGACAAAATCACCCAACCAACAGAAATCAGAGAGCAAGCCATGGAAACAGGCATGCTCATCCAGTGAGGCGAAAACCAAAAGACCTAGCATGCAATCTGCTGCTGCCCTGCACACAGCCAGCCAGAAGATACAAAACTGTTTATTCTGTGACAGTGCAGACCATAAACCAGAACAGTGCCCAGGCCACAATGTCGCTGAACACAAAGACAAACTAAAGAAAATGGGAAGATGCTTTGTATGCTTAGGACAGAAGCACATTACCAAATTCTGCAAGGTGAAGGATGTATCATGTGCAACATGTGGAAGGAGACATCACATTGCTGTGTGCACGGGCAAGAAAGATGAGGAGCAGCCCCCCACCGCTTCTGAAGATGCTGTTGTTTTCTCAGTCATTCCTCATTCAGTGAAGATGAAACCGGATGGACAGAACCATGTACTGCTACAAACAGCTAAAGCATGGGTGGAAGGCCCAGGGGGTAGGAAGATAGCTCATTGCTTACTAGATGGAGGCAGTCAGAGGAGCTTCATTCATGAAAACCTTGTGAAGAGCCTGAAGTTACCAGTAATCAGACAAGAGGCACTTACCCTTCACACGTTTGGCTCCTCTGTTCCTACAATGTAACGACACAGCACAGTGAAAGTCATCTTGGGAAATGTCTGGGACACCCAGTAGAGAATTGAAATAGAGGCTATACAAAACCCGCAGGTGTGCTCAGCAGTGATGAAGGTTCCCGGTGCCCGGATCCAACATGAACTCCAGAGAAAGGGACTGAAGCTAGCAGACTTCCCAGGAAATGAAGATGATCCTGAGCTCGCCATCCTCATAGGAGCAGACTACTACTGGCAAATAGTATCAGGCAGAGTGGAGAGACTGACAGAGACTTTCATTGCATTGGAGAGCATCTTTGGATGGTCTGTGCAGGGACCAGTGTTCATGTCAAGTGTCGCCGAGGCAACATGTATGTTCATCCCCATTGATGAAGACACACTTGTCTCCAAGCAGCTGAATGCATTCTGGGAAACTGGGTCTCTGGGTATCACAAGCGAGAAACCACAGAACCCAGCTGAAGAAGAGGCTCTACAGATGTTCGAGAGAACAACAACCTTCAAAGATGGGTGATACCAGGTGGAGTTGCCATGGAAACCAGAAAGAACAGAACTCCCATACAACTACAAAATTCCCAAGAACAGGTTTGAAGGTTTGAAGAAAAGACTAAAGAAAGATGTTACATTGTACAGCAGGTACAACGAAGTAGTGGAGGACTACTTACAACAGGACATAGCGGAGGATGTGCCAAAGGATTACACAAGTGCAGACGACGTGAAATTCTACTTACCTCACCATGCAGTACTCCGAGAGGACAAGGTGACAACAAAACTGCGAGTAGTTTTTGATGCTTCATCCCATTAAGATGGCTGTCCATCCCTCAACGACTGTCTACTCACAGGACCCAACCTGAATCCAGACATCCTCAACGTCCTGATTAAGTTCAGGCAACATGAGCTCGCCTTTATGGCAGATATCAAGAAGGCTTTCCTACAGATATCCCTAGCAGAGAAGGACAGAGACGCTGTGAGATTCCTGAGGCTCACCGGCCCACCAAAGGGAGAAGGGTTGAAGAGCTGCACGTGCTGAGGATTACCCGAGTGTGTTTGGAGCTTCCCCAAGCCCATTTTTACTTGCTGCTACAATCAGGAAGCCCCTTAAACAATATGAAACAGAGTATCCGCGAGTTGTAGAGACACAGAGAGTGTAGACGATTGAGAGTGTAGACTATGTGGACGAGTGTAGACTATGTAGACACTGAGAGAGTGTAGACGAAGAGAGTGTAGACTATGTAGACGATTTTATTGAAAGTTCACACAATATTGAAGAGGCTTACTCTGTGACAGCAACTGCTAAGCAAATGCTGTCGACCGCAGGCATGGACCTCTGCAAGTGGATGACGAACTCTCCTGAGCTGAAAAAGAAATGGGAGGAGAGCGAAACTGACCACGCGATGGCGCCAGAGACACACGGAGCAATGTTGAACGTGTTAGGCTTAGTGTGGAGACCAGAAACAGATGACTTCACGTTTGACCTCAGGCTGCTGATGCGCATTCTAAAACAGAAGGAGAATACAAAGAGGAGTGTTTTGCAGTCCTCTGTATGCATCTATGACCCTCTTGGGTTCCTGACTCCCTACACAGTCAGAGCCAAGTGCATGTTTCAAGAAATGTGGGAAAGAGGACTCTCCTGGGATGAGGAGTTACCACCAGATGTGACTCGAGAATGGCAACAGTGGTATTCAGAACTACCTCAGCCACATCTGCTCACCATTCCAAGGTGGTACAGAATAGACATGCAGCCGCGGAACAGCCACAACCTGAAACTACATGTGTTCTGTCACGCCAGTGAAAAGGCTTACAGTGCTGTCGCTTACCTGCAAGGTGAAACGTGAGACGGAGAACTTATAGTGAGCTTAGTCGCGTCCAAGTCCAGGTAGCCCCTCTCAAGAAAATGACACAGCCACGTCTGGAGCTCATGGGAGCTGTGATTGGAGCGAGACTAGCCAACCACTTGATGACCACTCTGAAAATGGAACAAAAACCGATCAGAATGTGGGCGGATTCTATGATTACGCTGCATTGGATTTGCAGCTCAGCTCAGAAGTGGAAACAGTTTGACGCAAACACAGTAACAGAGATCCAGTCCTTGACCAACCCAGAGTCATGGTCACACATCGAAGGGAGGGTTAATCCGACTGATCTCTCTACCTGAGGACAGATTGTTAAAACCTGATACAGAGCCAGCTATGGTGGAACGGATCTGGTGTTCTGACATCACCCGATCAGCTAGAGAAGACTGATGAGGCCCATGTTCCAGAAGAGGTGAACACAGAACTCAAGTCCAGTCGCCAGGCCATTATACAGCTCACTGCAAACGACACAGACCTCCCTAAACCAGTGTTGGAGCTAGAAAGATACAGTAAACTGAAAAGTCTTTAGAGTGACTGCCTGGATTAAGAGATTCATAGCCAATGCTCGAACGAAAACAAAGACACAAGGAGAACTGACTGCTGATGAGCTCTTTGAGGCAGAAAAGTACTGGATCAAAGTAACACAACCACAGAGTTTCAGTCAGGAGATCAAACTACTGAAGTCAGAAAAAGTCCTAAACAATGACTGTAAAATCAAGGAACTCAAACCATTACTGGATGAACATGAACTACTCAGCGTGGGAAGAGGACTGTGACAGTCCACCTTCACCTTCAGAGAGCAGCACCCATGGGTTCTGCCCAGCAAACACAGATACTCAGAAATGCTGATACAGTACCACCATGAGAAGGTGATGCATTCAGGAGTGAGGGACACTCTAGTACAAGTAAGAGGGAGATACTGGATCTTGCACGCTAGACAGCTAGTCAAGAGTGCTGTGCCAAGATGTCCAGTCTGCAAGAGATTCAAGGCAAAGGCCAGATGGCAGATCACTGCGCCCCTCCCGAAAGACAGAATAACTGAATCCCCACCATTCGAAGCCACAGGTGTGGATTTTGCAGGACCACTTTATGTGAAGGCAGATGGCTCTGTAAAGAAGTCATGCATTGCACTGTTCACCTGTGCTGTAACCAGGGCAGTGCA
Source organism: Lampris incognitus (assembly GCF_029633865.1). NCBI lineage: Eukaryota > Metazoa > Chordata > Actinopteri > Lampriformes > Lampridae > Lampris > Lampris incognitus. Next base: position 38,616,217 of record NC_079220.1, on the reverse strand, counting down.
CCTGGAACTGGTCTCAGATCAGTCAACAGAGACATTCCTGTTAGCTCTGAAAAGATTCATCTCTAGAAGAGGATTATGCAAGGTAATCTACTCGGACAATGCAAAAATATTCAAGAGAGCTGATCAGGATTTGAAAGAGCTGTGGAAAGCCATCAAAGATCGTCAACTGTTGGAGTTCTTCTCAGAAAGGGGCATCACCTGGAGGTTCATAGCCGAACGAGCAGCCTAGTGGGGTGGATTCTGGGAGCGGCTCATCAGATCAGTAAAAACATGCCCGAAGAAAGTTCTCGGAAGAGCTTCACTCAACTATGAAGAGATGTGCACAGTCCTGACAGAGGTTGATGCTATCCTAAACTCTACGCCTCTGACATTTGTGCACAATGAAGTGGACGAGCCACAACCACTGACGCCAGCCCACTTCCTGGTGGGTAAATGACTCACATCTCTACCACCCAAGCCACTCCTGGCTGACACAGCATCCAAATGCTAAAAGGGAAGAGATCACCCAAAGATGGAAATACAGACAGAGACTCACAACCAGTTTATGGAATAGCTGACGTAAGGATTTGAAGTCAGCACATCACTGTGACACACCGCTGCCCACCCCTGTGAAAGTGGGTGACATTGTACTCATTGGAGAGATAACACACCCAGGCAAACCTGGAAACTGGGAAAAATCAAAGAACTGTTTCCAGGTCAAGATGGTCTTGTTAGGTTGTGCTCAGTTCGCACTACCCGAGAGACTTTGTTGAGGAGACCTATTCAGATACTACATAGTTTGGAGATTTAGATGAACAAAGTAGTTCATCTAAATGTTGTAACTTAATAGATTACATGATTGAGATTAATTGATTGAAATTCACTGAAAGCTGTTTATGTTATTTTGTGGCAGGATGAGGAAAAACACAGGAGACAAAGGCGAGTTTGAACTTTATTCCTCAGCTCCAAAACCAAACTGAAACAGGAACAACCTTGCGCCAGAGAGCCCGGGAACGTAAACCACGCCCCCAGCTCACAGCCCTGCTGGGTGAGAGGCACAGCCCCTAGTGTCCGCCACACAGCCTCCCCCCGAACACCCAGAAGGGACTCCTGGAAAGAAAATCAGTTTCTCACTGATGGCTTAAGCAGCCTGCCATAACGGCTGCGCCGTCCCTCAGCCGAAACAGTAAGTTAAACACAGTCCAATGCCGGCTGAGAAGCAGAATGCTGAACCCGTGAAGACACTGCCAGGGTCCTGGGCCGGAAACACAACTTCGAGTGCCACCTTGTGCGCCGGTTTAAGCCTATCAAGCGTGACACGCTCCCTACGCCCACCCGTATCCAGCACAAAACCCTTAGGACCCGTCTCAAGAACCCGAAATGGGCCATCGTATGGGGGTTGGAGAGGCGAGCGGTGAGCATCATGCCGTACAAAAACAAAACGAGCCGACACGAGCTCCGCAAGCACGAACGGCCGCGGAAAACAGTGGTGAACGGGGCCTGGAACCTGAGTGCTGTCGGACAAAAAAGGATAAACGGCCGGACGGGGTCGAGTAGCGGAACTCCAAGGCAAAAATTCGGCGGGCGAAGCGTCGAGGTCCTCCTTAGGAGCCGAGCGCAACCCGAGCATAACCCAAGGAAAACGATCCACCCAGTTACCATCCGAGAGCGCAGCGCTGCCTTGAGCAACCGGTGAAAACGTTCACACACGCCGTTAGCCTGAGGGTGGTACGCAGTAGTGCGGTGTACCTGCACACCCAAGGATCGCGCAAGTGCCGACCAGAGCGCTGACACGAACTGGGGGCCCCTGTCTGAGGTGATATCTGACGGAGTGCCGAAACGGGCGACCCAGGAGGAAAGAAACGCGCGTGCAACGTCCGAGGATGTTGTGGAGGACAGAGGGACAGCCTCTGGCCACCTGGTGGTCCGATCTACCATTGTGAGCAGGTGCGTAAAACCCTGCGAAGAAGGTAGAGGGCCCACCAGGTCCACATGCACGTGGTCGAAACGTCTAGCGGGGATCGGAAACGGTTCGAGGGGCGACTGGTGGACCTTAGCGCGCTGGCACGCCACACATGCAGCCGCCCACCCCTTGACGTCCTTGCAGAGGCCAGGCCAGACGATCTTGGAACCGACCAACTTCACCGACGCCTGAACTCCAGGGTGCGAGAGGGAGTGAATCGATTCGAAAACTCGACGGCGCCAGGCCACTGGAACAACGGGGCGGGGACGGCCGGTGGAGACATCGCAGAGGAGGGCAGGACTGCCTTCCTGCATCACAGCATCCTCTAGCTTGAGGCCGGTACGCGTTGACCTAAGGGCAAGGACGTCCGGGTCGCTGGGCTGGTCGGCAGCCATAGCGGAGAAATCCACACCGAGGTGCACCGGACACACAAGCACACGCGACAGACAATCAGCAACAGGGTTGGACTTCCCGGCCAAATGCCGAATGTCCGTTGTGAACTCAGAGATGGCCGCCAGGTGGCGCTGCTGACGAGCACGCCACGGCTCAGTCACCTTGGACATGGCGAAAGTCAGCGGTTTATGATCCACATAAGCCGTGAAGGAGCGACCCTCCAGCAGGAAGCGGAAATGACGGGTTGCAAGGTGCAGTGCCAGCAACTCCCGGTCAAAAACGCTGTACTTGCGCTCGCTATCTCGCAGTTTGCGGCTAAAAAGTGCGAGTGCCTGCCACGCATTCGCCACACGCTGTTCAACCACAGCCCCCCACGACTATGTCAGACGCGTCGATTGTTAAAGCTATGGATGCCGTGGGTGTGGGATGGGTGAGGAGGGCAGCGTTAGCCAAGGCGCACTTAGCTCCGTCAAAGGCCTGGACCCGTTCGGGAGTCCAGTCGACAGGGTCATTAGCCTTCTTAAGCCGCAGGGTTTCGTAAAGTGGTTGAAGGAGGTGGGCAGCCTAAGGGAGGAAACGGTTATAAAAATTCACCATGCCCAAGAATTTCTGCAATGCCTTAACAGAGACTGTGCGGGGAAATTCCGCCACCGCTTGCACCTTAGAAGGCAACGGGACCGCGCCCTGCGGCGAAATGTAGTGACCCAAGAAGTCAATCACCGGCAGTCCAAACTGACACTTAGCCGTGTTGCCTATCAGGCCGTGTTCGTCCAGACGACGGAAAACCTGTTTCAGGTGCGTCAGGTGCTCTTCAGCTGACGGATTGGCCACTAGTATGTCGTCGAGATAAACGGACACGAAAGCAAGGTCACGCAACACCGAGTCCATCAGCCTCTGAAAGGTTTGCGCTGCCCCCTTCAAGCCAAAAGGCATGCGCATGAACTCAAAAAGCCCAAATGGGGTGATCACTGCGGTCTTGGGCACGTCCTCTGCGCGCACGGAAACCTGATGATAGCCGCGCACCAGGTCCACCTTAGAGAAAATAGTGGTACCTGCCAGGCGTATGGAAAAGTCCTGTATGTGTGGGATGGGATAGCGGTCATTGGCGGTGACGTTGTTCAGTCGGCGAAAGTCGCCGCAAGGCCGCCACGACCCATCCGCCTTGGGCATCATGTGAAGCGGCGAGGCCCACGGGCTGTTGGAACGCCTCACTATACCCAGACGCCCCATGATGGCGAATTCCTCCTTAGCTGTAGCCAATTTTACCGCGTCGAGGCACAGCGCGCGCGCAAAAACTGGCAGTCCCACTGTGGGAATGAAATGTTCTACACCGTGTTTGGAAAAGGCAGGTGTAGTCACCGATGGAACATCCACCAGCAAACGTTGAAAAACATCACCTAATGCTAAAAAGTTAGCGCGTGTTAACGGCTCTGATCCCCCTGTATCGCACGGAAAAGTGGCGAAAGACACAGCATTAATTAAACGGCGGTTTGCAACATCAACAAGTAGACCATTAGCACACAAAAAATCCGCGCCGATAATAGGAACAGTAATGGAGGCGACTACAAAGTCCCACTCGAAATGGCGCCCGTGGAAACAAACAGTCACCAACCTTGTGCCAAACGTCGCAATGGACGAACCGTTAGCTGCACTCAACTGTGGGCCGCCGCCTTCGGCTGAAATGTTTGTGCTAGCTGGAGGGAGTAGGCTCTTTTGCGAGCCGGAGTCCACCAGAAACCCTCTTCCTGACATTGGGTCCTTAATGAAGAGCAGCTCACTACGTCCACCAGCGCCCACAGCTACTACTGAGCGCTGGCGCTGGAGTTTCCCGGCGCCTCAAACGTGCACGGAGGGACGCAGCGCCTAGCCTTGCCGCCGAACTGCTGGTTGAAGAAACAGAGGCCGCTCCCGCGCCGTCTCCGGGCAGTCACTCCAGCCACCACTGCCGGGTCCGCGTCCTCCGACGCCGGCTGCGGAGGCTCCGATGCCACACTCTGCACAGAGAACCGTCTGGTAGCCAGCAGGACCCGATCGGCCTCCTCAGCCAAACCTCGGCAGTCACCAGCGGCCAGACACGGGGAGTTAGCCAAAGCTGCGCGCACAGGAGACGGGAGCTGGCGCAGGAAAACGTGCGGGAAAAGGAACCCACCTTCGTCCGAGCCTAGCAGCGACAGCATATTGTCCATGAGTTCCACAGCCGTCCCGTCTCCCAAACCGGATAGGGAAAGGCTTCTATCTGCCCTCTCTGCGGCAGATAGGCTGTACCTCCGGAGCAGAAGATGTTTGAGGGCGACGTATTTACCGTGTTGCGGGGGGGGGGCGCAACAGCTGCATGGCACGGCGTGTGGACTGCTGGTCCAGCGCAGCGACGACCAAATAGTATCTGGAGTCGTGCGCGGAGATTCCACGCAGGTGGAACAGCGCCTCAACTTGCTAGAACCACGAAACCGGGTCGCTCTGCCAGAACTCTGGGAGCTGCACAGCCGCGGCGAGAACGGCCGGCTGTGAGAGTTGGGGCGGCGTGGCCGAAGTTGATTCACACTCTTCTTCTGCTCCAAACATGTTCAGTTCGGGGTCACCAATGTGGCAGGATTAGGAAAAACACAGGAGACGAAGGCTAGTTTGAACGTTATTCCTCAGCTCCAAAACCAAACTGAAATAGGAACAACCTTGCACCAGAGAGCCCGGGAACGTCAACCACGCCCCCAGCTCACAGCCCTGCTGGGTGAGAGGCATAGCCCCTAGTGTCCGCCACAATTTACAATATACATTATTTACAGTTAAAAGGAAAGAGTTAAAAATATATCTTATTTGTATTATGTTTGATATATTGGAGATGCATTTGTGTTGGATTAGTTAAGATAATGTTAAGAAACTACGACTACCAGAATGCTTTGCGAGAAAGTGAAAGTCAACCATGCTATGAGGACGCCTGTTCTGTTCGGAGAAAGCAATGCCAAGTGAAAATTAGTTTAGCTCTCGAAATTTGTAATGTTTTGATTGATTGCACCGCCGTTTTTTATATAAAGACGTTTTCGTTTTATATCCGTCGTCCTGCCATTATTTTGAAGGAAGTTTATACTACACTGTGAAGGGGCTGCAGGCAATTCTGTGGTCTCTCTCTTTCTTGAATTTCTCCCAAAGCATGTAAAACTGACTGTCGCATCTCAGTTCCTCCACACACTTGAGGGCACCCGGGACAACTCTGACAGCAGTGGACAGATCTGTGGCGTGTGCTTGGAGTAGAGTGTTAGGGGGATCTAGCAAACTCAAAATTGGATGTGCCATACAGGCAATGAACTTAAAGCTGGGCTGGATGATGGCCGTCGCACGTCTGTGCCACTGGTTTGGGTTCCTTCGATCTCTTGGAGCAAGTGGAGAATTGTGTTAAAGGATATCATGATGACGGTCACTGCGGCCAGGTGGCCGGACCACCGTTGGTCAAGAAGCCGTTTCAACTTTTCTCCTGTGTAGAGTGCAGCTACAGCAGGTTTCCTAAAATATTGTAGAGAGAGTTGCATACACTGAAAAAGTTCTGCGATGTGTTCTCAGATGACATGGCATGCACTACTACCAGGTGCAGCTGGTGATTGAAACAGTGCACATAAGGCACTTCTCTCTGTACTTCTTCCTGTAAGATCTTCTGCATCCCCCCCCTGTACCCAAGACATGACGCTTGCTCCATCATAACAGTGGCTGACAATTTTGTATGTACTTAACCAAAAAGCTCTCAACTGTGATAAAACCACTTCAGTCAAAGACTTAGCATCACATTGTTTACTAGTTGCCATTGGTAAAAGCCTTTCTTTTACACAGTTATTCTTATCTAAATAACAAAGCACAGTCGATATGTTTTCACATCCAGTGGGGTCTTTAGTGCCATTCACTTTTAAGGTGTACTGTGAGAGTGCAGGAATGAGGAGACGGAGAGATCGAGTCAATTCCGTTTACTTGCCACACAAAACAAAACCGATACAGCACAATCTCTCATGGCAACAAGCTAACAGCTAGGCTACAGAAAACATGGTTCCACTTCCTGGGAAACTCTAAGCAGTGCCTACGTCAGCACTCTGAACGTCTTCTTTAAAGGAACAGCAGCCCCCGGTGAATCTATCCTCAATTGTGTATCACCACACAGCCCCCCCCCCCCCAGAATTCACCATCACGAAAAAAATACAAAACAGTAATGTAACACAAACAGCCAACATGCGAACAGTCCCCAGTGAAACAGTCAACGTCTCGGGGGGCGGACCAGATGGCCAAAACGGCTGAGCTGAATGGGTATGGGGGCATCATTGCTAGAAAAATGCACCCCCTCCCCTCGTCCCTTGCTTCCAACGCGTCAATAGATCCCCGGAAAGGCAGCTGGTTTACGGCTATAAATTCAACGATGTCCACAATTGCTGACAGGTAGGTGCGGTTTCTTTCGAGCTGCGCTGCATTAACAAGCGTGGAAATCTCCTTCCCCGTCGCACCCCTAACAAGTCTCTCCTTCTACAATGCCATTGATTTCATGTCTTTGCTGGATTCATGCCTACTAAGTCCTTTATCACGCACAAGAGCATGGCACCAGTTGTTGTAGCTAGTAGTGGTGAATGCTGCGTCTCTTTGGCATGAATACTCCAGCCACTCTCTGTTGCAGAACCAAGACGAACAGAACTAACGTTTTGTTCCGCTGAATAATCGATTTGGGTATTTTTTAGACAGACCTGTGCAGGCTCTTCGATTCCCAGGTCATCTGGCAGCTCTTGCAAGACTGGGCGCAAGGGGGTGAGACAGGTGGCGGGAGTCTCGTTGTTCCGACAGTTTTGCTCCTACAGCCAGCTTCCTCTGCAGCTTCCTCTGTACCTTTGGCTGTGGTGGCGGCCGTGGTTCTTTTGCTGATGTTCAGCTTAAACCATTTAAGAATATCCATAGCTAAGCTAACCGCGTTTTCATAACGTTGCTTATTCGCTCTTGCACATTAAAAAGTTGACCTTGGCTGGGTAGCTAATGTCCCCGGGTGCATCATGTTCCCGGGTTACTTTCGTAACGTTTTTATGTATTTATTTTCATACATCTACGATAATAATTACTTAGCTAACTTGTAGGGACTGTTCGTTTTTTTACAAACAAAGTAATAATTAATGAATCTTCTGAGAACATGTTAAAACCGCATAATAAACGCTTCCTCTAGTCTAACTGATCGTGACTTCTTTGCGCCACCCATAGGTCACAATTGTCTGTTACACCAAACAAATGCCATCACGTAATTCCACCTGCTGCGTGTGATATGAGCTCAGTATAGTCTGCCAGACATTTGTAGTGCTTTTAAAAGTTATTATAATATTCAACAGAGGGTGCAACATATTAATCTTAAGGGTGCAATGCACCCTTTTGCACCCCCGTAGAACCTGGCCTGGGTGTAAGAGTACAAAAAAAAAAAAATCACTCTTCGGTAGGTACCTCGGTTCTGAAATCATGCTTTGGTATTTTTTGGTTCAGCGAGGAGAAAAGAAACAAAATTTATTTTCTTTTTTTAATCAGACTGATTTACTGAACAAATTATGGCTCTACCTTTCTTCTTCTTTGCCCTTTTCCCCCATTTTCTCACCAATTGTATTTGGCCAATTACCCCACTCTTCCGAGCCGTTCCGGTCGCTACTCCACCCCCTTTGCCGATCCGGGGAGGGCTGCAGACTACCGCAGGTCTCCTCCGATACATGTGGAGTCGCCAGCCACTTATTTTCACCTGACAGTGAGGAGTTTCGCCAGGGGGACGTAGCGCGTGGGAGGATCACGCTATTCCCCCCTGTTCCCTCTCCCCCCGAACAGGCGCCCCGACCGACCAGAGGAGGCGCTAGTGTATCGAGCAGGGCACGTAACCACATCCGGCTTCCCACCCGCAGACACAGCCAGTTGTGTCTGTAGGGGTGCCCGACCAAGTCGGAGGTAACACGGGGATTTGAGCTGGCGGTCCCGGTGTTGGTAGGAAATTCGGACGCCCGGCTCTACCTTTCTTAAATAAAAAAAAAGTCTGTCAATACTGCTGCAACATACTAATAAATATATATATATTCTCTCAAATAAATAAAAATTAACATACATTAAGGTGCAGCTGTTATGCTCGCGCACCAGAACCTGGCCCGTGTGGCGAAACCCAAGACAGACAGACACGAGATGACTTCAAAATCTACAAAGGGGGGTTTCATTGTGGGAGGGAAATGTATGGTGAAAAAAGGCGTTCTGTTAGTGGGATGTGTGAATAAACTATGTGTGGTGTCCCGTGGTTTGCGTGTATAACTATGTGTGAGTGTTTTTAGCCAATGTGTGGTGCGGTATGTGAATGACCAGGAGGTGTTGAAAAAATGTGCGTGCACCTGGCGAGAAAGTCCAGTCCGTGATCCAAGAGGGATTGTCCGAGAAAGTCCAGGTCCGAGATCCGGGAAGTCGAGTCCGAAAGGAGGGGTCCAGATAGAGGGACAAGGGGGGAGATCGCAGGAGAGGTCCGGGGAGAAACGTGAAGGTCGCTGGGGACGAGGGAGACGCGGCGAGCCGTGGAAATCGCGAAGGGAGAGTCTTGGGAGGAAACAGAGACACGAAGATAAGACACTGGGGAATAAACAGAATGCAAGCAACGCTGGAGGGCTTGTCAGAACTTTACCGCAGGGTTCAGTACGTCGAAGCACTGAGAGACGTTCTGGGAGGCTTCTTGTAGAAGGCTGCCTGATTGCCACAGGTGTGCCTGATGGATGATGGCAAACACCTGGTGCAGTGCAGCGCTCGTCTCCTCAGAGCGCGAGCCGAGCGCTCGGATGTTTCCGGCACGTCCGAGCTGGGGGAGTGGCTTGAACGTGCCGGGGAGGCAGCTCGGGGCGGTGTAACCACAACAGCAGCATTTAGAAAATTAACTGTACTGTATTTACATTAGCAGCTTTCAGCTTCACAGTAGGACTGTGCAACATAAACAGTATCTCAACTAAATAAGAAATATAACAAAATAAACATACATTAAGGTGCAGCATTTAGAAAATTAACTGTACTTGAGCTGTACGGTACTTGTATTCCCATTAACAGCTTTCAGCTTCACATTAGGACTGTGCAACAGTCCTAACTTGTACTGAGATTCATGGTATTTTAATTTTTTTTTTCGACAAAATTAATTTGTCTACGTTTGCAGAAAAGACAGATCTGCTGGCACTAAGCTCTGGTTTATCTGTGTCTGCCATAACTACAGGGCTGTGCTGTGCTGAATTACTGGCAATCTCTCTATGGCATGCGTGTGTGTGCGCACATGCTTAATGGGTTGCTGAAGGTACAACATCCAGACCTTTGCGAAAGTTGCTGGGAGGGAAACTCTGAGTTTTAAATTAAATTCCACACACAAACGTTCTGCACGTGCAGTGGTTAAAACAATGCCGCATTCGTTTGGTACACGTGCGTGCCTAACCGAAAGACCTGTACCAACTGTTACACCCCTAGTGGACATCATAAATGGGCTTTTGTTTCATGCTTCACAAAGTTCAAATTCACTAAAATCTGTCCGAAAGTATTCCTCAGGGTTGTAACACACAATAAAATCAATAAATAAATAAAGGAATTTTACTAAAAATAATTTAACTTGATATTTTAGGCCTTAACAATCCATAAAATGTTAAAACTCAGGCATCTTTTGCACCTTCTATTTCAAGTTCACAAGGTCCGGTTGTACAAGTATCTCGAGATCTTGTTCATGAGTGAGGGTAGGATGGAGCGGGAGACTGACAGGCGGATTGATGCAGCATCAGCACTAATGCGGACATTGTACCGGACCGTTGTGGTGAAGAGTGAGCTGAGCCGGAAGGCAAAGCTCTCAATTTACCAGTCAATCTAAGGTCCAACCTTCACGTATGGTTATGAGCTTCGGGTAGTGACCGAAAGGATGAGATCACGGGTACAAGCGGCTGAAATGAATTTCCTCCGTAGGGTGTCTGGGCTCAGCCTTAGAGATAGCGAGGAGCTCGGACATCCGGAGGGAGCTCGGAATAGAGCTGCTGCTCCATGGTGTCGAAAAGAGCCAGTTGAGGTGGTTCGGGCATCTGATTAGGATGCCTCCTGGGCGCCTTCCTTTGGAGGTTTTCTGGGCATGTCCAACTGGGAGGAGACCCCGGGGTAGACCCAGAACTCGCTGGGGGGACTACATGTCCAACCTGGCCTGGGAACGCCTTGGGATCCCCCAGGAGGAGCTGGAGGGCGTTGCTGGGGAGAGGGATGTCTTGGATGCCCTACTTATCTTGTTGCAACCACGATCCGACTCCCGGCTGATGATGATGAGATTATTAAGGTTTGGTTGTAAAGGTTGTAAAGCTTAGGTTGTCCTCTTGAAGGCACATTAGGAATTTTCATGATAGCATGGAGTCTACAGCAGTCTACACCTCCATAATAATGTCCCTTACAGAGAGTTACAAATGCATTGATTGGGTTTCAAGAGGATATTATGAAAATAAAGACAGGGTTAGAGTTAGACCAAAATGGTTGCATAGCAACCCTTTTCTTTTTGGACAGTGCAAGTTCATATTGTAGCGAATTCGGGGGACAACGCAACCGCAGGAACTGCCGCGGCCGGGAAGCGAACCCGTATCGCCCGCACCGCAGGAGGCATCGCTAACCGCTCGACTAAAGGGTCAGACCCGCCAGCGGCCAGCGTGTCTCGTTATGCATGCACGTTACAATATCCCCCCTCCTTCGGGAAGCGCGTCGCCGCGCTTAAGCATATCAGCTCCTTCACGCCTCAGGGAGCCTACGCTTCCGATGGCCTTACGGTCGCTCCATCCCACTTCTGACACCAATGTAGCGAATTCGGGGGGCAACGCAACCACGGAAACTGCCACGGCCGGGACGCGAACCCGTATCGCCCCGCACCGCAGGAGACATCGCTAACCGCTAGACTAAAGGGTCAGACCCGCCAGCCAGCGGCCAGCGTGTCTTCTTATCCATGCATGTTACACTACCCCCCTCCTTCGGGAAGCGCATCCCCGCGTTTAAGCATATCAGCTCCTTCACGCCTATTAATCTTGGTCGCATTTGTGCGATTGTCCGCCTAGGAGGCTGCGCATCCACAGACTCAGGCAAAACGTTTTTATTAGGAAGATTTTTTTTAGCTTGAGCACTGCATATTTAAAAACTTTTTTTAAAAATTATTTCCTATCAAATCGACTTCGGCGCTGCGTAAAAGCCTTATGTCAGGAAAGTCACTGGTTTTCTGACCATGTGTGCATGTATCTGTCTGCTGCTAATCTCGCATACTACTGGACCTTTCAGCCTAAGAGGGTTTTTTTTGCACAGTTATGACTGTATGATTAAGGATCTCTCGTGGTTGTGGTGCTTCAAAACCTTTGAAAAACCTGTTTTATGCCACAGTTGAGAGCTAAACCCTCAGCTGGGGTTTCCCGAAGTCTGAGCACCAGAGTTGGGGAGATACACAGGCTGTGCCTCCATATTTTCCCCTCAGTCGGTAGGTGAAAAAAGGAGTGGTTTGTCACCAAGTTCGAGCACCGAAGAAGGGAAATACACACTCTACTGAGTGCATTCTTCTAGTTGATCATAGGATTCAGTTAGAACGGACACACCCAAGCTTGATTACTGCCAGCCCTGTTGAATCTAAGCTCATAGAACCTTACCATCAATTTGAAGCAGGCTACAAGGTCTCAGCATGCAGCACACTATACCGCGATCAAAATAAATTCTGGAACCAGAATCAGAGTTAAAATCATGTTTACTGGCCATGTAGGTCTGCACTACATGGAATCTGACTCTGGTTTTGTGACTCTCTCAGTGTAATTAACATAAAATAACAGCTCTACAACACAACAAACTTCAGATACACACACAAAATTTGATTTATACAGGTGAAATAAGAGGCGATAAGGTGCAATCGTGCAGAGAATATATATCAGAGATGCTCAAATAGATGTTAGCAGGTTACGTACATGCCTGAGGTAGATGGGCATGGCAGAGTGTAACAGTATATGTACAATTTACAGCACAGTATATAAAAAATGGTTGAATTTATTGACAAGTGTTAAGCATTCATTTGAATGACAGCCTGCAGAAAGAGATTGTATTTACATCTGGTTGAAGAGATGAGAAAAAAAAGTTATTGAGATCTATCAGTCTGGAAAGGGTTACAAAGACATTTCTAAAGCTCCAGGACACCAGCAAACTACAGTGAGAGCCACTGTGCCCAAATGGAAATAATTTGGAACAGTGGTGAATCTGGTGAAACCCAGGAGAGGCTGGCCTACCAAAACTCCTCCAAGGGCATATCGATGACTCATCCATGAAGTAAAAAAAACCCAGGACGTCTAAGGAAAGGCAGACCTCTAGCCTTACTTCGTCGTTCATGATTCGACAATAAGCAAGACACTGGGCAAAAACAGAATTCATGAGTGAGTTGCAAGGCGCTAACCATTGCTAACGAAGAGAAATGTTAGTGCTTGTCTCATATTTTGTCTCAAAGCACATTGATGACCCCCAACCCTTTTAGGATGTTCTGTGGACAGACGAGTCAAAAGTGGAACTTTTTGGAAGACATGGCTCCCATTATGTCTTGCGTAAAGCAAACACAGCATTTCACAATAAGAACATCATACCAGCAGAGAAGCATGGTGGTGATAGTGTGAAGATTTGGGGGTGCTTTGCTACTTCAGGGCCTGGAAGACTTGCCATCATTGAAGGAACTATGAATTCTTCTCTACCAGAACATTCTGAAGGAGAATGTCTGGTTAATCAGTTCATGATCTGAAGATGAAGTGTAATTGGGTTATGCAATAGTACAATGATCCAAAACATGAGTAATTCCACCTCAGAATGGCTCAGAAGAAACAAAATTAAGGGTATGGAGTGGCCTAGTCAAATTCTTGACTTGAACCCTGTCGAGAAGTTGTGGTAGGTCCTTAAACGAAAACTCTCCAATGTCGCTGAATTACAGTAATTCTGCAAAGAAGAGTGGGCCACAATTCCTCCACAGTGATGTACAAGATTGATCTCTAATCATAGGAAGTGTTTGTTTGGCTGCAGCTGTTGCTGCCAAAGGTGGACCAGTTATCCAGTTCAGGGGGATAATTCCTTTTTTCACATGGGTGATAAGGGTGTTGGATATTTTTTTTCCTTCAATAAATGAATTGATTACTTAAAAACTGTATTTTGAGTTTACTCGGATTATCCTTGTCTTATATTACATTTTGTATGAAGATTTGAAACCATTCAGTGTGACAAATATGCAAAAATAGAGGAAATCAGGAAGGGGGCAGGTATTTTTTCACAGCACTGCATATCATTGACTGTTCCCTTTTATATGTCTTTGTGCTTATGTTCTACAAATGGTGTCCCAGATATTAAGAAAGTGTACTATTGTATGTTCATACAGCGAAAATAATTATTTATATAACTGAAAATCGTATCCTTTATGTAGTCGTGGATTATTGGGGCAAAGACCCTCTACTCATAAATCTTTTCTATCTCTTTTCCCCCAAATCTTCCTTGCCCACACCTCTCTTGTTTTCAGGGAAAACATGGCAAGAGGAAAAGCCGCTTTAAGCGATCTGATGGAAGCACCTCCTCTGACACCACCTCCAACAGTTTTGTCCGGCAGGTAACATTTCAGCTTCACTTCACATACTACTGGTGGAATAACTCACTTGGCTAACACAGCTGGAGTGACTCTAACCCACCTAATGTGCTTTACAAAATATGTAAGTAAAATACATTTGCAAATACAATTAAAAATTATTAAACACGATTTAGGCACACCAAACTGAGAGCAATAAATAATTACAATGATGTCGTGTAAGGTTAGAGAACAAGAATTGGGTCTACTTTTAAAAGTGAAAGCCCAGGTACATCTCAGGTCAAAACTACCAATTTTGTTTTTCAGAATCATACCTACTTAGCCTGTTTTCCATCAGTAGGGGTGCGAACTAAGAAATTTAATGTTTTTGACATATGTTGAACTAAAAAGAGTAATGATATATACAACACATGGGTCAGCGATTAGCACCGCAAAGTAGATATTGAACTTGGTTTTCTGGGTCAGTCTAAACAGCACTCTGGTATTCTGTCACTGTTATTCTACTTTTTCATTAGGAACAATCAGTGTTTGGGGGTAACGTCTTACTTAGATTACTTTTTTTGTTGTAACAAGTATCCTAATGCGATAGTTTTACAATTCAAGTAATCAGGTACTTAGTTGATGTTTCAAATAAGCAATCCATTACCGTTACTGTTAAAATATTACCATATTTACATATACCATATTTACTGATGAGATGCCCTGTGATGGCCTTGCGGCCGGTCCAGGGTGTCTCCCCGCCTGCCACCCAATGACTGCTGGGATAGGCTCCAGCATCCCCGCAACCCTGAGTAAGGATAATCGGCTTAATGGATGGATAGATGGATAGTGTCGCTATTGAAGGTGCAGAGACACAGAATCTGGTAAGAATGCATCTGGATGCATCTGGACGCACCGGACGGTTGGCAGTGCTTGGTTTTGGTTTGTTTTCAACATGGCGGCAGGGCCACAAACTTTTTCATTGCTAAACAGTACACTAAAATACGTTTATGAAAACATTTGAGGTAAACAAAATGTAATGCAGTAACAGAATCTTGATTGATATTTGATCAGCACTGCCTAATTTGATAGTTTGATCAAAGTTTCACGAGCCGGGTGCATTGTGCTGGACATACTCACTTGAATAAAGTTGAGGTCGAGACGTATTTATGCAATGATATCCTAAGACTGACATCAATTTCAATTGTATTCGAGAAATAAGATACGATACAACTTTATTTTCAGTTTGGACTGAAATACATTATGCATTGTTAGAGAGTTCCATTCAAGAGATTAACACACAAATTAAACACACAGTTACGCATATGACACTTCTCATAGATAAAACACATAAAACAGTTATGACAAATATGCTATACTGTTCTCGTTATGGTGCCCGATACTGAAACTAAACAGCAGCCAAACTCCTTTCACAAAGGGTCAGGATTAGCATCTCGCTCCTTTATTAGCATGTGAAAATGGAGTGAAACTGGAAGAAAACAAATAGCAAACCGCTAATTACCCAATAATGGCGCACAGTGTCTATATCCACCCTCCCATCCATTATCCAAACCACTCATCCTGCTCTCAGGGTCACGGGTATGCTGGAGCCTATCCCAGCAGTCATTGGGCGGCAGGCGGGGAGACACTCTGGACAGGCTGCCAGGCCATCACAGGGCCTCTCTCTCTCTCTATCTCAAATTCTAATTCAATTTACTTTATTGGCATGACTATAACAAAATACAGTATTGCCATAGCATGTAATTGCATACATTCATAATACACAACTACTATTGGTTAAACAGCACAGATTCTGCAGCCGAACTTAAGGTCACACGAGCAACAGCCAACAGTATACTAAAGTTAGCATAAACTTCAAATAATCCTCAAATCAATTCAAATCAACAGAAACTCGTTGAGTATAGCATGCTTATCATATATCCTATAAACGGGCATATTAAACAACATATAAATTATTACTTACAGACATTGCTTCGAAGAATAGGCGGAGAATATCCAGAGAAGAAACTTGTGTTCATTGCATATTGCTGCCCCCTGCAAACTACTACCTGCTTCGTGGTTAATATAAGAAATAAAGTGCTACAAATAAAATGGCCAGTAGATAGCAGTATTGCTACATGTTCAAATAATAACTCAAGTGCCCAAAGGACAGAACACTCCTCGTCTGGCATCCATGATGCCACACCTAATTAAGATTCAACAAAAACCTGAACTGGCTTAACATCCAGCCCCTTTTGGCAAGAGAAGAATGACCTATGCAATAGGCCTCAGAAAGGTCTTGGTGGTGCCCTGAGATGTCACTTTTAGCTCCACCTTGCACACCTTCCAATCTGCGCTGGGATGGGTGGCCACAACAAGAGCCGTAGGCTACTCATTGTGTGCTGCTTGGCTGTCCTTCAAGAGAACAATGTCCCCTTTCTGAAGATTCCGTCGTCATTCGTTCCATTTGCGTTGTCCCTGAAGTGTAGGTAAGTACTGACGCCTCAAACGAGTCCAAAACCTACTGGCCAGAGCCTGCACTCCAACGGCTTCTAAATAAGTCCTTCCCAAGAAGTGTTGCAGGTGTACGCAGACATGGAGAGTCTGAGTCTGATGACCCAGGGGTAAGTGGTCTGGCATTTATAATGGCAGAGACCTCAGCCATTAGGGTGCCCAGGATGTCGTGTGTGAGGCAGTGGCAAACCATGGCCCTGGTCCTTGGGCCTTTAGTAGGATCACATGTGGCAATAAAATAATAAAACAGCAATAAAAATAATAGCCAGAGCCCAGTCACATGGAAGTCCAGCATATTAAAGGTTTCTTTGCCCTACCTGGCAAAGAAACTGGACAACACACAAAAGTGATTTTGGAAAACCTTATAATCCAGCTTCTAGTATACCACTCTGGCCAATCAATACACTAAATTACAGATTCCTCATTAGAACAGCAGATAGGATAAAAAATGGGAAAACCAGCCGATTATTGAAAAAAGCTGTGGACTCACCCAATGAAGATCACTTGAAAATAAAGTCCATCCTTTTTAACAAAGTGTGCAATTGCTGGGTCGTACAGTTTGTCCTTTGACTTCAACTTCATAAGAAGTTCTTTCTAAACTGAGATTAAAGCCAAGGCTGACAGACGAGCCTGTCCCTTGCTGTTTCTTGTGTACGTTTTTGTCCTTTTCAGTGCTGAGAATGTTCTCTCCACGGAAGCTGTGGACACAGAGATGGTTAAGACCAGGCAAGTGAGATGGTGGATGTTGTAACTTGTCCAGTTAGAATGATTACACATTTTTGGGATGCAGCTTTACTGTTTATTATTAATTTATTAATTCACATGTCGAAGCTACTATTAACGTGACATCTCGTGTGCCAGGTCTTCACAGGAGAGAGAAAAAGCTCCTCACTTAGGGTCGTGGGCCCACCTGTGGCGTGGAGGTGGTACTGCAGGTAGGTATCTCAGAGTATCACCCCCCCCATTAAGCTTAACCTAACCAGGTGACCTTTGACATCCCATTTTAACCTTCAATTCTTCAAGAATACTGCAATGGCATAACTTCCATTCCCTTTAACTCTATTAGGCACTTAACTGTCACAAAAACAAAATTCAAACGTTCCACAATATTATACTTCAACATTAAACATGTCTTTTTTTTCCCAGGTGGGTAGACTGCCAGCCTTCCAGTGAGATTAGAGCACATTCTTGCTCTGTTTTTATCTCACTACTAACTCAAAGTTTTTCAGTGGAACAGGAGCCTTCCTTGCCCTCCAGGAGCAGTGTAGTTCAGATGGAGCCTCTGCTCTCACATCCGGCAGTATGTCAGTGGGAGATTGTTCAGGAACTCCTTCAGGAGCGGTCACTCTCTCACTGACTGGAGTGGTGGCAACAGAGTCCTCAGGCAAGGCCTTAGATGCATGTCCTGGATCTTGTAAGCTGGTTGGCTCTGTAGTCCACTCAAACGCGGTTGTGTCATTGATCGTCATTGCGTGACGCTTCCTGATTTGGTCGACGTGTCATCTCATTGCATATCCATTTCCTGTCTACTGTATATGAGATGGGTCCCGTGCTACCCTCAATGACTTCGGGCGTCCAGTTTGGTCCGTGGCTGTAGTTTCGGACATACACGTCATCCCCAGGAGAAAAGCTCCGCCACTTGCTGTGTGCGTCATGTCGTTCTTTCTGCTTGAATTGCTTCTGATGGATCTTGGTCTTCACGTCTGGCAGCAGCAAATCCAGTGTGGAATGTAATCTCCTGGCCATCAGCATTTCAGTTGGTGACAAGCCCGTTGTTGTTTGTGGTGGAATTCTGTAGTTAAACAGGAATCTGGCTAGTCGTGTCTCCACAGTGTCTCCTTTCATCTTTTTCATACCTTCTTTGAATGTTTGCGCCACTCTTTCTGCCAGGCCGTTCGATGCTGGGTGGAATGGGGCGGATGTTACATGTTGTATGCCATTCTGTTGCAGGAACGCCTCGAACTCCGCACTTTTGAAACATGCTCCATTATCGGATACGAGCATCTGGGGCAAGCCATGTGTGCTGAAGCACTGTCTGAGCTTTTCGATTGTTGCTTGACTCATTGCTGTGCTGGTAGGATACACATTTATCCATTTAGACTGTCAGTCTACGATGACAAGGACCATCTTCCCTAGTAAGGGGCCCGCATAATCAATGTGAAGTCGACTCCACGGCATGTCAGGCCACTCCCACAGGTGTAGTGGCACATGGGCTGGAGACTTCCTGTTTTCTTGACATGACTGACAGGACTGCACTTCCTGTTCAATCTCCATATCCATATCCGGCCACCATATTTATGAGCGTGCTAGGCCCTTCATTCTTGGTATGCCTGGGTGCATGTGGTATAGCTGTTTCAGTATGGACTTTCTTCCTCTCATTGGGATGACGACTCTTGCGCCCCACAGCACACATCCATCCTTCATACTCAATTCCAGTCTTCTCAGACTGTATGGTCTATATGACGGGTCCACATCTCTTGGCCATCCTTTCAGGCACCATTTATGTACTTGGGAGAGTGTTTCGTCCTTGGCCGTCAACTGCTTCACCTGTGCTGTTGTGATTGGTGGTTCGTCCATCACCTCTAGCATGAGCACTTGGTCTGTGTCATTCTGCTCCATCTGGGGCAGCAGCAG
This sequence comes from Lampris incognitus, assembly GCF_029633865.1. NCBI lineage: Eukaryota > Metazoa > Chordata > Actinopteri > Lampriformes > Lampridae > Lampris > Lampris incognitus. Next base: position 38,597,168 of record NC_079220.1, on the reverse strand, counting down.
CCTGCTCAACACGTCTGCGTTTGTGTGATCTTTATTTGGCTTATAAACCATCTTGTACTCGTATGCTCTCAGAAGGACTGCCCACCTCTGCACTCTGGGTGACCCCATCTGTGGCACTGGTTTCTTCTCATGAAATAGCGAGATCAATGGCTTGTAGTCAGTGCAGATTGTGAATGTCCATCCATAAATGTACTTATGAAACCACTTAATCCCATTATCGTCAACCCTTCTTTGTCGAGCTGCAAGTACCGTTTCTCCGCAGGTTTCAGTGTGCGTGACATGAACCCCAATGGCTTCTTACTTCTGTCTTCCATCACGTGTGAAAGCATGGCTCCAACTCCGTACGGTGAGGCATCACATGACAGCAGTAATTTTTTGTCAGCTGAGTAATGACCTAGAACTTTGGCTGATTGGAGCAACAGCTTTGTCCTCTGAAACATTTCTTCTTGTTCTCTGTTCCAGGCCCATGGGACATCTTTTCTCAGCAGATGGTGTAATGGGGCTAGGTGTGTGGCAAGGTTAGGCAGGAATTTGTTGTAATAATTTAACAACCCCAAATAAGCTTTCAGCTCAGTCACAGTGTTTGGAGATGGGGCTTCCAATATGGCTTTCACCTTGCTCTCCACCGGATGTAAGCCTTCAGCATCTACCTTGTGACCTAGGTACTCGACTTCATCCTGTAGGAACATGCACTTACAAACCCCAATTCCAATGAAGTTGGGACATTGTGTAAAACGTGAATAGAAACAGAATACAATGATTTGCAAATCCTTTTCGATCTATATTCAATTGAATACACTACAAAGACAAGATATTTAAGGTTCAAACTGATAAACTTTATTGTTTTTTTTTGCAAATATTCACTCATTTTGAATTTGATGCCTGCAACAAATGACTGGGAAAGTTGAGGAATGCTAAAAAAAAAATCCTGTTTTGGAACATTCCACAGGTGAACAGGTTAATTGGAAACAGGTGAGTGTCATGATTGGGTATAAAAGGAGCATCCCCAAAAGGCTCAGTAATTCACAAGCAAGGATGGGGTGAGGTTCACCACTTTGTGAACAACTGCATGAACAAATAGTCCAACAGTTTGAGAACAATGTTTCTCAATGTACAATTGCAAGGAATTTAGGGATTTCCTCATCTACAGTCCATAATATCATCAAAAGATTCAGAGAATACGGAGAAATCTCTGCACGTAAGTGGCAAGGCCGAAAACTGACATTGAATGCCCGTGACCTTCAATCCCTCAAGCGGCACTGCATTAAAAACCAACATCATTCTGTAAAGGATATTACCACGTGGGCTCAGGAACACTTGGGAAAACCATTGTCAGTTAACACAGTTCGTCGCTACATCTACAAGTGCAAGTTAAAACTCTACCATGCAAAGCGAAAGCCATATATCAGAAACGCCGCCGGCTTCTCTGGGCCCGAGCTCATCTGAGATGGACTGACGCAAAGTGGAAAAGTGTGCTGTGGTCTGAAAAGTCCACATTTCAAATTGTTTTTGGAAATCATGGACGTCGTGTCCTCCGGGCTAAAGAGGAAAAGGACCATCCAGATTGTTATCAGCGCAAAGTTCAAAAGCCAGCATCTGTGATGGTATAGGGGTGTGTTAGTGCCCATGGCATGGGTAACTTGCACATCTGTGAAGGCACCATTAATGCTGAAAGGTACATACAGGTTTTGGAACAACATATGCTGCCATCCAAGCGACGTCTTTTTCAGGGACGTCCCTGCTTATTTCAGCAAGACAATACCAAGCCACATTCTGCACGTGTTACAACAGCGTGGCTTTGTAGTAAAAGAGTGCGGGTACTAGACTGGCCTGCCTGCAGTCCAGACCTGTCTCCCATTGAAAATGTGTGGCACATTATGAAGTGCAAAATACGACAACGTAGACCCCGGACTGTTGAGCAACTGAAGTCGTACATAAAGCAAGAATGGGAGAGAATTCCACCTACAAAGCTTCAACAATTAGTGTCCTCAGTTTCCAAACACTTATTGAGTGTTGTTAAAAGGAAAGATGATGTAACACAGTGGTGAACATGCCCCTGTCCCAGCTTTTTTGGAACGTGTTGCATGCATCAAATTCAAAATGAGTGAATATTTGCAAAAAAAACAAACAACAAAGTTTATCAGTTTGAACATTAAATATCTTGTCTTTGTAGTGTATTCAATTGAATATAGGTCAAAAAGGATTTCCAAATCATTGTATTCTGTTTTTATTTACATTTTACACAACGTCCCAACTTCATTGGAATTGGGGTTTGTACTTCTGTGGAGTCGCAGGAAAGCTTCTTTCAGTCGTCGGAGTACTTCATCCAGCTTTCTCAGGTGCTCTGCTTCATCTCTCCCGGTCAGTAGAATGTCATTCAAATACACAGCTACCCGGGACAGGCCCTGCAGCAGGCTCTCCATCGTTCTTTGGAAGATTGCAGGTGCTAACTAAACTCCAAATGGTAATCAATTGTAGGTGAAAAGGCCTCTGTGTGTATTCAATGTTTGGTACCTTTTGGATTCCTCATCCAACCCAATTTCATGTTAGGCGTGGCTTAAGACAAGTTTGGAGAACTGTTTCCCTCCCTCTAATGTGTTGAAAAGGTCGTTGACATGGGGAATCGGGTATTGCTCTAGTGACGAGGCATTTACTGTTAATTTGTAGTCACCGCGGATCAGGTCATTTTGGATTTTGCTTGACGTACCAGAAAACACCTTAGATATTGCCAGGTGGCATTTCAGCTCACTGTCATATTCAGTTAAGTACTTCAACAACTCCAACTAATTACCCTTGTTCGCCGATTTTCTGCTCTTGTCATGTCCTCTACACGGTAGTCCTTGCGTCCCCAAAAACACCACAGTGTGAATGAGCCGTTTCAAAATCTCCCTGTTCTGTCTGATCTATGGGCAGAGATACAGTGCATCCGGAAAGTATTCACACCCCTTTACTTTCCCCACATTTTGTTATGTTACAGCCTTATTCCAAAATGGATTAAATTCCTTTTTTTTCCTCATCAATCTGCACACAATACTCCATAATGGCAAAGTGAAAAAGGTTTTTTAGACATTTTTGCAAATTTATTAAACATAAAAAACTGAAATATTGCATGTACATAAGTATTCACACCCTTGCTATGACACTCAAAATTGAGCTCAGGTTCATCCTGTTTCCACTGACCATCCTTGAGATGTTTCTACATCTTGATTGGAGTCCACCTGTAGTAAATTCAATGGATTGGACATGATTTTGAATGGCACACACCTGTCTATATAAGGTCCCACTGTTGACAGTGCATGTCAGAGCAGAAACCAAGCCATGAAGTCAAAGGAATTGTCGGTGGACCTCCGAGACAGGATTGTATCGAGGCACAGATCTGGGGAAGGGTACAAAAAAATGTCTACAGCTTTGAAGGTCCCGAAGAGCACAGTGGTCTCCATCATTCATAAATGGAAGAAGTTTGGATCCATCAGGACTCTTCCTAGAGCTGGCCGCCCAGACAAACTGAGCAATCGGGGGAGAAGGGCCTTGGTCAGGGAGGTGACCAAGAACCCGATGGTCACTCTGACAGAGCTCCAGCGTTCCTTTGTGGAGATGGGAGAACCTTCCCGAAGGACAACCATCTCTGCAGCACTCCACCAATCAGGCCTTTATGGTAGAGTGGCCAGACGGAAGCCTCTGCTCAGTAAAAGGCACATTACAGCCCACTTGGAGTTTGCCAGAAAGCACCTAAAGGACTCTCGGACCACGAGAAACAAGATTCTCTGGTCTGATGAAACCAAGATTGAACTCTTTGGCCTGAATGCCAAATGTCACGTCTGGAGGAAACCAGGCACCTCTCATCACCTTGCTAATACCATCCCTACAGTGAAGCATGGTGGTGGCAGCATCATGCTGTGGGGATGTTTTTCAGCAGCAGGAACTGGGAGACTAGTCAGGATCGAGGGAAAGATGAATGGAGCAAAGTACAGAGAGATCCTTGATGAAAACCTGCTCCACAGCGCCGAAGACCTCAGATTGGGGCGAAGGTTTACCTTTCAACACGACAACGACCCTAAGCACACAGCCAAGACAACAAAGGAGTGGCTTCGGGACAAGTCTGTGAATGTCCTTGAGTGGCCCAGCCAGAGCCCAGACTTGAACCCCATTGAACATCTCTGGAAAGACCTGAAAATAGCTGTGCAGCGACGCTCCCCATCTAACCTTACAGACCTCGAGAGGATCTGCAGAGAAGAGTGGGAGAAATACCCCAAATATAGGTGTGCCAAGCTTGTAGCTTCATACCCAAGAGGACTTGAGGCTGTACTCGCTGCCAAGGGTGCCTCAACCAAGTACTGAGTACGGGGTGTGAAGACTTATGTAAATGCAATATTTCAGTTTTTTATTTTTAATAAATTTGCAAAAATTTCTATAAAACCTTTTTCGCTTTGTCATTATGGGGTATTGTATGTAGATTGGTGAAAAAAAAGGAATTTAACCCATTTTGAAATAAGGCTGTAACATAAGAAAATGTGGGGAAAGTAAAGGGGTGTGAATACTTTCCGGATGCACTGTATGTGTCACTAGAATGTGAATTTGAATCATTTATATTTGAATTTGAATTGCTGAACTTGAATAATTGCATTAAAAACGGAATTTGAATCACAGAATTTGAAATTGTATTGTTTAACTTGAATAATCGCACTAAAAAACTGAATCTGATAGCATAGTTTGAAACTGAATTTATTAGTTGGGGAACTGAATTCCAATAAACTTGACACTGAATGTAATATTATGAAATGGAATTAATTGCTCTGAAACTATCTGATTCTCGCTGAATGTAGAGTTGAATATTCAGTGAAGATGAGGATCAAGGGTGACTCCAGACATTTTGCGACCATTTTTTCAAGGTGCGAGTGATTTTTTTCCCCAAAGATAGCACCGGTGCGACTACACCATTAATGGCCGTTTAGAAAAAAAAAATCGCTGTCTAACTGAAACTGTTTTGGTCTGATTGTCAAATCATATGCTGGTGCGACAAACTGGAAAAGTTATTCTGGTGACATATTTCTGCGCATACTCACCTTCTGGTTATGTGAAATGGTCTCTCTCCGCTGTTGCTCACTCAGCTGCAGGTCAATACATGTATTTTCAAATTTTTTCAGAGAATCAGTGGCATGCAGGCGTCCAGGGGTAGACTGATGTTTCAGAACTGCTTTAGTTAAGCAACTCAAATTGTTAAGTCCCGTGCTGGACCAGGGCCCCTTGTCGGGAGTGAAAAGCAAGCAATCCCAGCACTACAGCATGTTGGTGCAAAAGCTGCCCGTTAGCCACGGATAGCAACTGTAGCTGTTAGTTTGAAAACGGCTCTAGTAGCTCTTGGTAGCTTGCACCAATTCTGGCAAGGCGGGTGATGGTCGACCTTTCTGGATTATTTCTAGTTTTTTTCTTTCTTCTTTTTCCTGAAAAGGCAATCTAGAAAATAGAGTTTCTATTAATTCAGCCACACGATCTTCTTCTTTACTAATGTAACCCCTTCTTCACTGGCGGGCAACGCCAAGCACATTTGAACAAGACAACATCTTAATGCTACCAGTTACTAAAGTGTTACAAGCAAATCCAGTGGCGCAACAGGATCCTGAGTTCTCAGCGGTGGAATGTTGAGCTGGCCGAACCTCCTGTGCACTAGTAGGCTAGTGCCACTAATGACAATAACAGTGATAAATGATAATAGAAATAATTAACCAGGATATTTATCAGTGTAGTAGCGCGGTGCCTCCACTGAGAAAATACTACACTTACCTAAGGCTAGTGAATGGTGTATCTTCCCAGAATTTAAACAAACCTGTGGTTAAGGCAGATCGTGTAACCCTGCTGTATACTGAAATACCGTACACGCTTATTACCAGCACTCCAAAAGTAAATGAGCTGCCAATACACCCGAAATATAATTAATAATAATAGGATTTATTGGATAATAATGAGAGAGAGAGAGAGAGAGAGAGAGAGAGAGAGAGAGAGGGAGAGAGAGAGAAAAAAAACAGAGAGTACCACACGAGGGTGGTACTGTTGATCAACTAAACATTAATTAAAATTTCACAGGGTGTGACAACCGTTCACAATACACAGAAATAAAGTATCAAAAGAATACAAAATACCCAGCGCTTTCTGTTGGGGCCCGTTGGTGCACATTAAACCAGTTCTCTGAGCGCAGGGCAAGGCAGACACCCTACGATGCCCAGGCGACGAGACAAAAGTGCGTGGGTGTGTGTATAAGTGCTCTGCCCAAGTTACTCACGACCCAACGCTCCCACGACCGGGAGGCTGTGTGTAGCTCAGAGGATGGTCGGCTCCCCGGCAGGGCCTCCGATGGTCGGCGCTGTGCTTGCCGTCGGCTCCCCGGCAGGGCCTTCGTCCGCAAGATGGCCACAGGTCGCAACGTTCCGAAAACCCCGGCGAAGACAATGGTCCTCCGGTGGGAAACGAAGCAATCCGACCCGAAACAAACCCCACCAGCAAGCACCCGACCGTGGGCCAATCGCAACCCTCGGGTCCTCAAATGCGGCCAGTACACGGCTGTGTACAAAGTCTCCGCGAAACGAGCACTCAAACGGGGCCGCAGAGAGAGAGATAAAAAAATGTGACCTCTCTCCTTGGAGTCCGGCTCCGTCTGACAGCTCCCTCCTTTTCGCGAGGAGATCGACCGTTGTGACCCCGCGATTTCGCGGGCAGAACACTCCACATCATATCATTGGCCGATAACAAAAATTCAAATAACAATACATCCCATTGGTCCACATGTTTGGAAACCACACCCACACAGGAAATGTTTAAGACACAAAGCATGCTGGTAAATGAAGTACCAAAGATTTTTTTATTTTATTTTAACGGTCCTTACACTAACTCCGCCATTTCGCTGCTGTCTAAATCCTTCGTTGTCATTCTGTAGTCTCTTTTCCCCCTTGCTCACTCAACTTCGCTGGTCGCTTATCAAATTCGCAAATACCCGGAAGATGTCGGATATTGTCCCGCCCACAACTCAACAAAATATGATTGGCTGAGACAACTGACTTGAATTACACAGGCATTCGGTTACAGCTATCGAAGGTCCTGGCACCGGGGAGGCCCTGATTCACCCAGATACCGTCAGAAGAAAAATTGTGATTGGTCCATTTCCCGCATTATATTAACCCACTGTTTGCCAAGACATATTAGTCCAAGTTTATGATGATGATCTAGTATTTATTATCATTATTTCAGTGAATAAAAATAATTAAGAAAATATTTATTAGGAGTACAAAAATTATTTCACTAATTCTCTTGGGTATTCCAGTGGCGGCTGCTGACCAAAATTTTTGGTGAAGCAACCACCCAACCCCCCCCCCATTATATTTTTAAAACATCCCTCACTGTATGTGTAAAAACAACAAATCATTAAGCAGATAAATCCCAGCATATTATGTCAAAGACCTTTTATTCAAAAGACATGACTGACATAACATTCTCTGTCCTTTGATGTAGGCATTTCCATTTGATGCAATAACTTAAGAGACAATCAATCAAACAGACATTTCAGGTTAGGAGTTACTTGGACTTCTGACAGTAGTGGATTATCTGACAGGGAGGAGAGCACAAGGAAGGGTCTGCTGGTCTTCTGGTGTCTTCTGGTGCTTCTGTGCTGCAAATACAGACGTAAAACATATAGATTAGTTCAAGTAAACAACTCCTCACCTTAGACAGATTAGAATCATAATAAAATTAAGTCACCCTGATGAAGGCCAGTGCTGCCGCAATGCATTGGTGTGTTTTTTTACTTTTTCACTTGAGTCATGTATTAGCACATTAATAAAGGCTTTTTATTTTTTCCTCCCTCAAGAGTGCCCTGGTCACTTCTTTTTTTACATAATAAAATTAATTTGAAACAATAATATTTACCAATGGTAAGAGCTGTTGGTTCTCTGCTAGGATAAAGCTGAGAGCAATGGGAGGGGACTGAGCTGGTCTGGACCGTGCTTCACATGAGAGTGGAGGGCTGAGCTGGACTGGACTGTACTGCAAACAGAAATGTAGCCTGAAAAACATAAACCCAGCATTTGTTCATGACCTTTTATTCAAGACATGTGACTAATTTAACAATCTTTGTCCAAATAGGCATTTCTATTTGATGCAATAATTAAAAACACAAACAAAGACAGACATTTCAGGGTAATAGAGAAGGACTTACTTGGACTTATGACAGCAGTGAATTATCTGACAGGGTGCAGGGCACCTTATCACCCATCATCCAACCTTCTCTCTCTCTCATTTTCTTCATTCATCAGCCCCTCAAGGTACTCCTTCCACCTTCTCAGCACACTGTCCTCGCTTGTTGCCCTAACTTGCTGCACGTCCTTCCCATCTCGGTCTCTGTTTAGCCAATCGGCACAAGTACTTTTCTCCTTCCTTAGGGTCTAACCTCTCATACAACTCACCATACGCCTTTTCCTTTGCCTTTGCCACCTCGCTCTTCGCTTTACGCTAGATAGTCATCTCTCTGACGATCCCACTTCTTCTTTGCCAACCTCTTCCTCTGTATAATTTGCTGTACTTCCTCATTCCACCACCAAGTCCCCTTGCCTTTCTTCCTCTGTCCTGATAACACACAAAGTACCTTCCTAGCTGTCTCCCTCACTATTGCTGCAGTGCTTGCCAAGCCATCTGGCAACCATGGTCCGAAATTAACACTCGCCACCCGCCAAATGCGAGTAGATTTTCTGATTGGCGAGTAAATCTCAGAAGCCTACCCGCCACATGGCGAGTAACAACAAAAATGAAATCCAACCACTTTATCCCCCCATCTCTCTCTCTCTCTCTCTATCCTTAGCAACAGCAATAACATAGCAACAACAATAACGGAAATTAACCAACCAAAGTGCATTAGAACAATAACATAGCAACAACAATAACATAAACTAACCAATCAAAGTGCATTAGAATGTTGCTAGACGCTACCGGCGGGTAACATTACGCACACACTCGAGAGGAACAACGAGAGCAGCGCCTGTCAAACTTGGTACTGGCCTACTCTATTCTTTTAACTAACGTTAGTGTAGCCCGTGGAATTAGATACCACACAGGACACAATTACTTCCGGGGTTCTTGTAGCTTTAATTTTATTGTTTGAACCTTCGAATACAGATCGTTTTACTGAGTGCATACATTCCTGTGTCTTTCGAGCAAACAGCTCATAAATGTTCACAGATGTGGCAAGTTTAACAGAAAAGATTTTAAAAAAAGGGAAATAATAAATACAAAATACGGTGCAAAATACGGCAGTGGACTATGTACGTTAAACAGGGTTTAACAAAGACATGTGGAACTTCCTGAAGATCGCGCAACTTCTCACTCTGTCAGTTACCTTTAAACAGAATTAAAATGCATATAAAACCTTTACTACCCAAATACAATGGCATGGTGTGGCTTTATTCACGCCAACATTACCTTGTCATGCCTGCAATGGCGAACAGCGGTCGACGGCTCGCGCCCAAAATCACCGAACATCAACTCCAGTAGCGTCTAAATCAAACCATCTTGTCAAATTACCGACATACAATATTGTTTGGAATAATGTTACAGGTATATTTCACAAGATATTTACCCTTACTTACTACGGAGTCAGAGCCTCGTCACACCGCAATCTTCAGGCGCTCCACACAAGAAAAAAAGAAAGAATACCCAAGATGCACTTGGATAACTTGCAAGGAGTTACAATAAAAGTCCGCCACTGCCACTTACTGGTCAAAACATGCAATGACAACCAAAACTATAAAAATACACTCACAATCTGCCTCACGATTTAAATACATCAAATGACATTTTACATGGCTTGACAGTGTAACAATTGCATATATTAACAGTTAAACTACACTAAATTTAAGTGGAAAATCATTTAACATATTTAACAGATTTACCACCCGGCTACATACTCCCCTGCAAATATAGTCAACGTCCTCGGTGACTACGAAACATGAACTGACTCAAATACTCCCTGCAAGGCCTTTTCAAAGAGAGCAGCACCCAGGCTTGTCAAAACCTTAGAGACCATGTCTGTGCTGACTGAGACTGCATTACAGGCCGACTTTGGCAGATGAAATGGGTTTGAATGAGATCCAGCCATTTCCCGCTTGCTTTTCCTAATGGCAGGTTTAGGTGCATAGGTTCTACGTCCTGCTCCACCAGCATCCTCTGTTAGTGCGGGCCTGTCCCTGTTTTCAATAATGGGCAAGTCACTGTCGCTAACGTTTGGATGCACATCATTAACACATTCTGTTTCTGTGCCACAATTTCTCATATCTGAATAACCTTCCTCAGGTCCTTCACCGTCACTCTCATCTGTGGGTGCTGTCACATGTAAACTAACACTTTCTGCTGCAAGAGGCAGGTTAGGTACTTGCACAAGCCGGCGAGGGATGACTTCCTCAACAATAACAAAATCAGCCTCAGGTGACTCAGGCTCATCCTCAGCTACAGGCTGTGTAGTGGTCTGTAACCTAGTTCTAGTTCTTGGTTTGGGAACTGGTTTCGCACAAGGTCGCAACTCTGACCTATGAACTCTTTTAATGGGACCTCCCTCAAAAGGTTCAACAGTGTGTGTGGTACCCTGGATGTCAACTACCTTGTAGACTGTTGAGGTCCATGTGTCCTGAATCTTATGTCTACCTGGGGGTCTGTGACGTAGGAAAACCAACTGACCAATGTCCACAGGAGGACAATACACCTTCTCATTTTGCAGTGAGATCCTCTCAGCTGCCTTCTGCTCTGAGTACTCTCTGGCTCGCTCATGTGCCTGTCGGAGTCTCTCCTGATGAACAGACAACCAATCCTGTTTCCTGTCTGACACACACTCACACCCTAATAAAGCATCTACTGGGAGATGTGGCTGTACCCCGAAAAGCAAATAATAAGGCGAGTACCCTGTGGTGGAATGAGGAGTGACATTATAGGCATATACTACTTCAGACAGATGCTCTGGCCAACGCTTTTTTTTCTCTGGTGGGAGTGTCCTTAACAAGTCATGGAGTGTGCGATTGTATCTTTCACACTGACCGTTTCCCTGTGGCCTGTAGGGAGTTGTCCGTGTCTTTTTAACCCCATAGAGTTTGCACAGCTCTGCTATAATTTCACTCTCGAAATTTCGACCTTGGTCTGAGTGCAGTCTCTCTGGGACCCCATATTTCATGAACCACTCCCTGAGCAAAACTTTAGCTGTAGTGTCAGCCTTCTGGTCTTTGGTAGCATACGCTTGTGTGAACTTTGTAAACACATCGGTCACAACAAGGACATTTTCACGGCCATCTGAAGCTGCCTCCAACACTGTAAAATCAACAGCCACCACTTCTAGAGGTCGGGAGGCCAGGAATGCCTGAACTGGAGCATGGATTTTTGGCTGAGGCATCTTGGTCAAAATGCACCGCTCGCAGTTTTTAACCCAGCTTTCCACATCCTCGCATAGCCCTACCCAAAAACACCTCCCTCTTAGCAAGTTTACAGTGCGCTCTATGCCCTGATGTCCCATGTTGTTATGTACATTTTCTAGAACTTGGTCCCTCAAACAACTAGGCATGAGTAACTGCCACACTTCTCCATGACGTGGGTCTGTGATAACCCTGTACAACAACCCTTCTCGTTGTTGTATGCATCTCCATTGTTTCAACAATCTTTTCACTTGACTAGACAGGGCTGCTCTCTCTCTGGGACATGGCCTCCTCCCCCGATCCCAAAATGCCCTAAACTCTTTTAGGGTGGGGTCACCGGCCTGAAAACCTACCAGCTCCTCTCTGGTATAACCTGGCAGTGTGGGGGTGTTGCCCTGTTTAGTACCTGTCTCACCAGACCTCGACTCCCCAGCACGGATCTGTCTCACTTTGTAACACTCCAGACCTCTAGAGACAAGACCAGGATCCAGAACTGTTCCTCGCTCAATCAGGTTACACACAGTGATACAGTCGTCAAAATCCGAGTCAGGGTCTGTTTCAGGCTCCCCTGCAAACTCCTGCCTAGAGAGAGCATCTGCGGCGGCATTACTGCAACCAGGACGGTACTTAACCTCGAAATCAAAAACAGACAGTTGCGCTGCCCACCTCTGCTCTATAGCACCTAACTTGGCTGTCTTGAGGTGGCAGAGGGGATTGTTATCAGTCTGGACAACAAACTTTGAACCAAGCAAGTAACCCCTGAATTTTTCAGCAACTGCCCATTTTAAGGCAAGCAACTCCAACTTCATGCTACTATAATTTCGGTCATTCTTCTCAGCCTGGCGTAGTCTGCGGCTAGCATATGCTAGGACACGTCTGGTGTCACCTTGCTGCTGACACAATACAGCGCCTAATCCATGCTGACTAGCATCTGTCTCAACTACAAATGGTTGTGTGAAATCGGCAAAACCCAAAATGGGAGCAGAGGTAAGTTTTTCCTTTAACTGCTCAAAGGAAGAGTCACACTCTGGTGTCCACATATTACAAAACTGGTGACCTACTTTCCCTGTTTTTTTCACACCTGAACATTTGTTGACTAGGTCATGCAGTGGCCCGGCAATCTGTGAGAAGCCTCGAATGAATCTCCTGTAGTAACTACAGAAACCCAAGAACGACTGCAGCTCTTTGGCAGTGGTTGGGACCTTCCAGTTCTTAACAGCAGAGACCTTGGAGGGGTCAGTTCCTATACCTTCTGCTGACACCTGATGACCCAAAAACTTTACTGACTGTTGTAGAAAAGCACACTTCTGCAACTTCACCTTAAGGCCCGTCTCTGCCAGTCTCTTAAACACAGTCTCAAGTCTCTCCAAATGCTGCTCAAATGTCTCTGAAAAAACCAAGATGTCATCTAGGTAGACCAGGAGTATCTGAAAAATGAGATCATTCATAGTAACTTGCATAAGTCTCTGAAATGTAGCTGGACCGTTACAAACACCAAAAGGCATTCTCACGTACTCATACAGACCAAACGGTGTAGTAAATGCAGTCTTAGTCCGATCTCTCTCATGCATAGCTACCTGGTGGTATCCGCTCGCCAGATCTATGGTCGAAAAGAACTTTGCCCCTCTCAGCGCATCAAAACTCTCATCAATTCTCGGGAGCGGGAATGCATCACGTCTTGTCTTTGAGTTGAGTTTCCTGTAATCAACACATAGCCTCAGACTACCATCTGCCTTTCTCACTAGTACTATGGGCGAAGCATAAGCACTAGAGCTTTCTTGAATGACCCCTTTTTTAAGCAGCTTGCCAATATGTTCCCTGACTTCACTGTACTGTGTGGGTGGGATTCGTCTGTATGGCTGTGTTACAGGTATGTCATCTGTCAGATGGATCTCATGTTGTACTTTGTCAGTGTGGCCTAGATCTTCATCTTCTGTTGCAAACACAAAAGAGTACTTCTCCAGTAACAAAGTCAGCTGTGCTTGCTGTTCTGGGCTACCACAAAAATTGAGCTTGCCGAGAATTTCCTGCACATCTGTCGGTGTTTCGGGGTGTTCACTGATACTCACTTGTTCAGTGTCTGCTGAGATTCTCTGGAACTGTACCTCACAAAGCTCATCACTTTTCACACAGTCTACCTGAGTCAAAACCCCTAGCCTAGTCCGTGGCCCTAGCCAGATATCTTCATCAGACATGTTCATGACTCGGACTGGAAAAATGTGATTGCCCGATGAAACCAAAGTAGGCACAACAACCAAACCTCCAGGAACGGGGACACCCACAGACTCCAGCAACAAAAAAGAACCATCCTCACTCACGGTCCTGAGTCCCCTAGCCATAACTGTAGCAGCAGATGAAGCAGGTATATGGACTACATCCTTACCAGCTACCCTAGCGAAAGAGAGTCTGTCTGTTGCATGTACTGCATGAAGATGATTAAAAGCCTCTCTCCAGTTTGAGTCAAACCTCTCCTGCAGTGTGGTGTCAAACTCAGTGTGTACTAGCTCTCTGCATTTTTTGACAATGTTCATCCCTATTAGACCTGGAACAGAGGAAGAGTGTTCAGAATCTTTAACTATCAGAAAACCTCGCTCTGGGATAGTCAGACCCATGGCTTCTACATCAAGCTCCACATAGCCCATATAGGGTATGTCTAATCCATTAGCTGCAGTGATCTTTAACCACTCAAATGCCGGGTGAATGTCTTCGCCTTTCACTGACAGGTGTTCCCTGAAAAAACTCTCAGAAATTGTACTGACCTGGCTACCAGTGTCAAGTAAGCAGGACACTGTAACACCTCGTAGTTTCACCTCAACAGTTTTACATTCTCCGACTGCACGCTCTAAGATCCTGCTTCTGTCTGGAGTCTCTTTTGGTGAGCCAGCTTCCTCCCCTCGAGTTGTGTGGCTCATGACAACTGAGGGTGCGAGTTTTCCTGCACTACATAAGAACTAGGTGTTGCGTCCCCTTGACCCCCTCTGGCCTGTGAGCATTTTCTTGCAATGTGACCTATGCCTCTACACTTGAAACAGATAGGCTGACCATCTGGTGTGAACTTTGGCTGGGGTCTAGGTCATGGCTTGGGCTCTAGGAATGTCTGTTGAGTGCTGCGCTTACTCAGTTTACCTACAGCAAAGGCTAGATCAGCGAGTGTTTTGCCTAACTCTGCTAGCTGTTTTTCCTGATGGGCTACTGCTCTCCGAACATCATTTAATGCAATACCTTGGTCATTGTTTGTTTTAATAATAGAGCACTGGGTTTCCGGAACCTCTGATGTAACTTGGTTGCTCTTTATGACCCTGGGACGATGAGACCTGCTGTCCTCCATCTCCCACAGGAGGGCCTCGCTCCTCACATCTAGAAGACTGCTCTCTGGTTTGTCCCTAACCATTTTCCTGAGTTCATGCCTGAGTGCTGCTTCTCTTAAACCCTCAATAAACTGGTCTCTGAGCACAGTTTTCTCATTAGGTATTACATCTGTGGACTGTTTCACTACAGAGCTCAAAATCTGGGATAGTGCATGGGAGTAGTCACGGAGGTCTTCTCCATCAGTTTGGTTACGGTTGTAAAAGGTCTGCAAAAGCTGTGTGGAACTGCGCTTTTCCCCAAATGCATTGCTCAGGTAAGAGTATAAATCACTGGGCCCCACTGACTGACCCCTCATGCATAGTCGCACCTCTTCCAATGCAGGGCCATGCAATAGAGATAGTATATAGTCACATTGTTCTTCTGTTGTTTGCTCTCTGTATCTTAAAACCCTTTCAACCTCTTCAATAAACTCTTCGACAGATCTCCTGTCTGTACCACACTCCCCACTAAATGCTTGGATCTGGCGTTCTCTTGGAACGTAGATGTATGAACGTGTGGGTGCACTGTTATCACTTGCTCTCTGAGCCCTTGCTTCACCATTTAACCTGGTGAGCTCATCTCGCAGTCTGGCAAGCTCTTGCATGGTGGTCTGCATTTCTTTTGTAGCACCTTCACCTATACCCATTATGCCACCTGAGGTGTGGCCATTATCATTACGTGAACTCCCTTCATCACCAGAATCACTAGACATAATGATATATTAATCTTTACTCAGTCCAGTATAAATGAGGATATTTAGTTCAAAACCTGGTTCAAGGATACTACAAGGACAGTCTTTAACTTGGAGCCTTGCTGGATCTTGGTCTTTGTAGCTGAAGTTAGCGCTGGAGTCCTCTGCGCTGGTACGGCTGAGTCGTGTGAAACAGGAAGCACCAGAACCTCTTAGATGCCCTCACGTCGTCTCTCGCTGGTCACCACCTCCACAGCAGCATGGCTTCAGACTCAACACCAACGGACGTCACCAGCAATCTTCACCACTGCCGTATTTTTTTTTAAGTAAAAATAAGCCACTCTGTTGCCAATTTAAAAAAAAATGTTTTAGCTACACCCCACTCCTGGTACCAAAATTATGTAGCCCGTGGAATTAGATACCACACAGGACACAATTACTTCCGGGGTTCTTGTAGCTTTAATTTTATTGTTTGAACCTTCGAATGCAGATCGTTTTACTGAGTGCATACATTCCTGTGTCTTTCGAGCAAAACAACTCATAAATGTTCACAGATGTGGCAAGTTTAACAGAAAAGATTTTAAAAAAAGGGAAATAATAAATACAAAATACGGTGCAAAATACGGCAGTGGACTATACGTTAAACAGGGTTTAACAAAGACATGTGGAACTTCCTGAAGATCGCACAACTTCTCACTCTGTCAGTTACCTTTAAACAGAATTAAAATGCATATAAAACCTTTACTACCCAAATACAATGGCATGGTGTGGCTTTATTCACGCCAACATTACCTTGTCATGCCTGCAATGGCGAACAGCGGTCGACGGCTCGCGCCCAAAATCACCGAACATCAACTCCAGTAGCGTCTAAATCAAACCATCTTGTCAAATTACCGACATACAATATTGTTTGGAATAATGTTACAGGTGTGGTGACCCACATCTATATAACTAGAGACATTCACCTAAGAGAGAATGCACTTCCGCTTCCCCCAGAGAGTTCAGTGTCGTTGTCGAATATATGACATGTAAAGTTGGAGCTAGTAAACTACCTCGACTACGTCTACTCTCACGTCTCCTGTCTCGTTGTTTTCTAACTCCACATTGGTGACCCCGACGTGATCGAACAACTAATACGAGTATGTCTGACAACGACGACGCCGGTGCTAACAACATGGCTATTGCTAACGCTAGCATTTACACCGCTACTGTGAAGCTACCCGACTTTTGGCAGCATAATCCACGGCCGTGGTTTCAACATGTGGAAGCCCAGTTCCAGCTGAGAGGGATAACGCAGGATGCAACGCAGTACTTCCACGTAGTGGCGGCGTTAGACGCATCGACAACGGCGCGAGCAATGACACTGTTGGAAGCTCCGCCAGCTGCTGGCAAGTACGATGCTATAAAGACATTCCTCCTGAAACTATTTGAACTGTCGGAGCTGGAGAAGGCAGACCGTTTACTGTCCCCGAATGGCCTCGGCGACGGCAAACCGTCTGAGTTAATGGAAAAAATGCTGTCTGTGCTGGGATCGGCTGATCCGGCCTTTCTTTTCACACACATTTTTCTGAGGCAGCTCCCCGCACCTGTACGCACAGCACTGGCCAGTTCTCCTCTCGCCGCCTCCAAGGACTACCGTTCTCTGGCTGCTGAAGCAGACAGGGTTTTCCTGGCCAACCGGCAACAGTTTGTACATGCCCTGCTACCCCACCAGACCGCCCCACCACCACCTATGTACGACTATATGGACACCGCGGCTGCGGTGACAGCCCGCCGCCAACCTGACGACGGGCTCTGTTATTACCATGCCAGGTTTGGGGCAAAAGCAAAACGGTGTCGCAAACCCTGCAGTTACAGGGTTCAGGGAAACGCCAAGGCCGGCGCTCGTTAACGGCTATGGGCGCCGGCCGTGACTGCAAGCTGTTGTTCATCAGAGACTCCTTGTCGGGCCGGCGGCTGCTGGTTGACTCTGGCGCTCAACGCAGCATACTACCAGCACAAGCTGTGGACACGATGACCGACAGTCACGGCCCCCAGATGGACGCCGCCAACGGCACGTCCATTCGGACGTACGGTATCAGACATGTGGACGTGTGTTTTGGCGGCCGACGTTTCGGCTGGGACTTTGTGATGGCTGCTGTATCCACCCCGCTCCTAGGTGCGGATTTCCTCTGTGCTTTCAACCTGCTGGTGGATGTTAAAAACTGTCGCGTGATTGATGCCGTCTCTTTTGCGTCATACCCCTGCACGCTTGGGGGCGCTGGAGCGCTGTGCCTCGCTAACACACTCTCCACCGGGGATCCATACCAACGCCTGCTCGCAAATTTCCCCGAGCTGACCACACCCACCTTCTCCTCGGCGGTGGCCAAGCACGGCGTGGAACATCATATCACCACAGTGGGGCCCCCAGTTTACGCCCGGGCCCGACGCCTCGACTCGGCCAAGCTCGCAATAGCCAGGGAGGAGTTTTCGACTATGGAGCGCCTCGGCATTGTCCGCCGTTCTGACAGCCCGTGGGCTTCCCCTCTTCACATGGTTACTAAGGCCAACGGGGGTTGGCGCCCGTGCGGGGACTACCGTCGCCTAAACAATGCCACGACCCCCGACCGGTACCCCATACCGCACATACAAGATTTCTCTACCCACCTGGCGGACGCTGCCATCTATTCCAAAATCGACTTAGTGCGGGGGTATCAACAAGTGCCGGTCCACCCACTGGATGTCCCAAAAACGGCTGTCATCACACCCTTTGGGCTCTTTGAGTTTTTACGTATGCCTTTCGGCCTTAAAGGGGCGGCGCAGACGTTTCAGCGCCTTATGGATTCTGTGCTCCGTGACATGCCATTTTTGTTTGTGTACTTAGACGACATCCTCGTGGCCAGCGCGTCGGCGGAGGAACACATGACGCACCTCAGACAGCTGTTCGACAGGCTCAGCGAACACGGCCTCATCATCAACCCAGCTAAGTGTCAGTTCGGGGAGTCGTCCATCACCTTCCTCGGGCACCACATCACTCCACAGGGGGCCGTTCCCCTCCCTGCCAGGGTTGAGGCTGTCACCATGTTCCCCCGCCCCCGCACTGTACAGTCGCTGCAGGAATTCCTGGGCATGGTGAACTTTTATAACCGTTTCCTGCCCCGTGCCGCCCACATCATGCGTCCCCTGTATGAGGCCCTGCGGGGTAAGAAGTCTAAGGACGAGCTGGACTGGTCTTCGGGGATGGACGAGGCTTTTGTGGCCGCCAAGACCGCGCTGGCCAACGCTGCGCTGCTAGCTCACCCGTCGCCTGCCGCCCCCATAGCCCTTACAACGGATGCCTCCGACTACGCCGTGGGGGCCGTGTGTGAGCAGTGGGTGGGGGGGGGCTGGCAGCCGTTGGCGTTCTTCAGTAAACAACTCCGTGAGAGCGAGCGCAAATACAGCACCTTTGATAGGGAACTACTGGGTCTCTTCCTCGCAACCAGACACTTTAGGTTCCTATTGGAGGGCCGACAGTTCACCGCTTTCGTGGACCACAAACCGCTGACGTTCTGTATGGCCAAAACCTCAGAACCGTGGTCTGGGCGTCAGCAGCGTCATCTCGCGGCGGTTTCCGAGTTTACCACGGACATACAACACGTGTCGGGCAAGGATAACTCCGTCGCCGACTGCCTTTCACGGGCGGTTGTTAACGCCGTTCACTTGGGACTCGACTACGCCGCTATGGCAGCGGACCAAGCCAAGGACGCGACCGTTCAAGACTACCGGTCGACCCCTACGGCGCTACGGCTGGAGGACGTGACGTTCGACGCGGCCAACACCACCCTCCTCTGTGACATCTCCACCGGTCAACCGCGCCCCCTGGTGCCTACTTCCTGGCGGCGCCGAGTTTTCGACACCGTCCACGGCCTTTCCCACCCGGGAGTGAAGGCCTCGACCAAATTGGTGAGCGTCAAGTTTGTTTGGCCTGGGCTCCGTAAGGATGTTAGAGCCTGGGCCGGCTCTTGTGTGGCGTGCCAACGCGCCAAGGTGCACCGCCATACCAAGGCCCCTTTGGCGCCGTTTGTGGTTCCAGAGAGGCGGTTTGACCACGTCAATGTTGACCTGGTGGGTCCCCTGCCCCCCTCCCGTGGTTATACGTTCCTCCTCACTATTGTGGACAGGGCCACCAGGTGGCCAGAGGCTATTCCCTTGTCCTCCACGACGGCAGCAGAGGTAGCACGGGCGTTCATCGGCTGCTGGGTGGCCCGTTTCGGCACACCGGGTGACATCACGAGCGACCGGGGCTCCCAGTTTACCTCGGAGCTCTGGACGGCGGTCGCTGAGCACCTGGGGATGAAGATCCACCGCACTACGGCGTACAACCCGCAGAGCAACGGACTTTGTGAGCGGTTCCATCGGGACATGAAAGCCGCTCTGCGGGCAAGCCTCACTGGCTGCGACTGGATGGACCGGCTCCCATGGGTCATGCTCGGCCTGCGTTCGGCCCCGAAGGAAGACCTCCAGACCTCCTCCGCTGAGCTGGTGTATGGCCAGCCCCTGCGAGTTCCGGGGGAGTTTCTTCCGGATGCTACGACTCCCTGGTCGGCCGCCTCTCACCTCAGTGCGTCCCGGAGCGCTGCCGGTGCCTTCGCTCCCGTTCCGATGTCTCAACACTGCCTCCCCCGGTCCTACGTCCCCAAGGATCTGCCATCGGCGAGGTACGTCTTCATTAGGCACGACAGCCATCGGTCCCCGCTGCAGCCCCCATACGACGGGCCCTTCCGCGTCCTGGAGGCGGGGGATAAGAACTTTGTGGTGGACATGGGGGGCAGGCCGGAGCGGGTCGCTATAGACCGTCTCAAGCCTGCTCACTTGGACATTGGGGAGCCAATGCAATTGGCCCTACCCCCGCGGCGGGGACGCCCTCCTAGGTCGGCCCCGGCACCTGCCTCTGTTCCTGCTTCGGCCCCGCCTATGGCCCGGGTTTCGGCCCCATCTGTTTCCCCTCCTGTGAAGCGCAGCCGTTATGGCCGCAGGGTCCACCCCCCGACTCGTCACTTGTTTTCCCCGTGACTTTGCACTGTGTCATTGGCTGTTCTGTTGTAGAGTCTATTTTTATGTTCATGAGTTGCGCTTTTGCTGTTTTGCATTGTTTTGTGTAGGTGAATTCTGGGGGGGGGGGGGCTGTGTGGTGACCCACATCTATATAACTAGAGACATTCACCTAAGAGAGAATGCACTTCCGCTTCCCCCAGAGAGTTCAGTGTCGTTGTCGAATATATGACATGTAAAGTTGGAGCTAGTAAACTACCTCGACTACGTCTACTCTCACGTCTCCTGTCTCGTTGTTTTCTAACTCCACACAGGTATATTTCACAAGATATTTACCCTTACTTACTACGGAGTCAGAGCCTCGTCACACCGCAATCTTCAGGCGCTCCACACAAGAAAAAAAGAAAGAATACCCAAGATGCACTTGGATAACTTGCACGGAGTTACAATAAAAGTCCGCCACTGCCACTTACTGGTCAAAACATGCAATGACAACCAAAACTATAAAAATACACTCACAATCTGCCTCACAATTTAAATACATCAAATGACATTTTACATGGCTTGACAGTGTAACAATTACATATATTAACAGTTAAACTATACTAAATTTAAGTGGAAAATCATTTAACATATTTAACAGATTTACCACCCGGCTACATTAGCGAGCAACACCAGTTATGTGGTGATATTTAGAAGGCGCAAAGCCACCATCAAAAAGACAACCATGCCCGGAAGAGGAGGAAGAAGCCACCATCACCACCAAACCGAAAAAAGAAAGTTTAGTGAAAAGTGGAGGGATGACGATAAAGGAGCTGCGAGAGGCTGGCTGGAGTATAATGCACAGACCGTGATAATGAGTTGCTCCGTCTGTCGCCAGTATGCCAAAAATCGTAGCAATTCCTTTGTCATCGATAACAAGATAATGAAGGTAGAAGACATCAAGGAACATGAGACCTCCAGATGTCACATCACCTGTATGAATGCCTCTCAGGCTCAGTCGGAGCCTGTCCTCGCAACATCCTCCATAAAGGGGCTAATAGCCATATCCGAGCAGACCAGCATGAAAATGCAGAACATGTTTAGGACTGTGCATGGCATTGGCAAGAAGGCGAGACCATTCTCCGACTTCGAATGGATGTGTGAGTAAGTGAATTTAGTTGTCATCTCAAAATATCCTTATACAGCATAAACAAAGTGCTGGCTGTAGCTAATGTTAGCCAGCTAGCACTAGTATGTGACACCTAGCTTGCACTAACGTTAGTTGTGTGCTAGCCTAAACACCAGGAAACAGGTTAAAACTGACTGGCGGTCAAAGGGTCCGCGGTGGTGTAGCGGTCTAGGCATCGGCTTTGTGTCGATGCATTTGCCCACTGGGGATCGGGGTTCGCACCCCGGTCTCGGTGAAGCAGCAATCATTGGCAGCGCTGTCTTCGGGAGGGGGGCGGTGTCGGCTTGTGTTTGTCACATGAATGCGTCCCTGTGTGTGTCGGAAAAAGCGGGCGAATCCAGGCCGAGGCATATCTCCGGCCGAGACTGCCGGCCGGAGATATGCAGTTGGTGAACACATGCAGTACGGAGGTGGGTGTTTGAACTAAAATAGGGATCGATTGGCGACTAAATTGGGAGAAAAGGGGAAGAATCAGAAATGAATTTATAGGGGAAAAAAACTGACTGGCTGTCCAACCTCAACTCAGACACACACTCGGATATACTGATGGTGCAGCTGTCATCTACCGAGATCAGGGAGTATGACTCAACCGGTGCTGTTTATCTGTGGCACCAATACTCTTTTCAGAAGCAGGAGGCCAGACTTCATGGACGGTGCAAAGAGAGTGACTGCTGTAGAGTGAGAAGTAGTCTGGGACTAGGGATGGGCATGTGGAGCGCTCGAGTAGATCCTCAAATCAATCTCTTGCAAATTTTGAAGAATACCCATCTCCTGCAGCAGCACACTTAAACATCATGCAAAGGCCAGCAATACCAGCGATAATATACCATTGAGGTATATTATCACAGTACTGGCATCTTTAATCTAGAATAACGTAGAAAGATAGTTCCATGCATTGTATACTTAGTGGAAAAGGCTGCATGGCCCTCTGAACACCCTCAACAACAATGGACCTATGTGGACATCCTGAGAGAGAGAGAGAGAGAGAGAGAGAGAGAGAGAGAGAGAGAGAGAGAGAGAGAGAGAGAGAGAGAGAGAGAGAGAGAGAGAGAGAGAGAGAGAGAGAGAGCGAGAGAGAGAGAGAGAGAGAGAGAGAGAGAGAGAGAGAGAGAGAGAGAGAGAGAGAGAGAGAGAGAGAGAAAGGGAGAGAGGGTGGGATAATGAGTCACATGATGACATTATCTTTGGTCTAAAAAGCTGATACATTATTATGAATAATTTTATAATATCAATAATTTCATCTCACCTAACTATAACAGCAGTTTCCTCAGTAGCTCACTCTTCTCTGCAACTCTGTCAATTACAGTTTTTTGTGTCCAAAGCCAAGAGGACGTCCTTTTCAGTGGCCATCAACATTGAAGGCCTCCAATTTGCTGGCAGACAGACTGCTCCTCAGTTTGCTTTTTCTGTATATTAGAGTTGAAAATGATCGTTTGCAGGCCACCTGGGTTATTGAAAGTGTCAGCAAGAACTTGTACAAAAGTCCAAGCAGGTGATATGCACCTGTGAGCATGTTGAATTGCTGGAGAATTTGATAGCAGCACAGTGGGCACTCTTTGCAGGAGGCACAGCTGTTGTTGATGATTTCCATGTCCTCTTCCTTTCCATTGGGTCCATCCTCCACTGTCCTGGTCACATATTCCTGGTCACCATATTCATGCTGTTCTGTTCTCTGGTGCACATGTCTCCAGTCTGACATTCCAGCCATGAACATGCTGGAGTCAGTTGCCTTGCTGAAGGCCAGGCCTATAAAACAAAACAGAACAAAATGTATCATTCATTACAATATGTCAGCCACTTCCTGCTTGTGCCATCTCTACTGGTGAACACCTTCTTCACAACAGGGTTTTTAACACCTTGTTTGGGGTGATGATTTAAAAATACCTGCATCATAGCAGGTTCAGGACGGGCAAAGTAGTTTACAGCCTGTTGCTCACTGTCTGTCTCCTCCACTGCTAACTCAACAACATGGCTTGACTAGACATAAGGAGAGAGAGAGATGATTACAATTAATTGGTTGAGTTATTAAAAAGTACACTTAGTAATTTTTTCGAGTATTGATTTTGGTTACATAGTTCTATATTATTGAAGAGTAGGAAATCTAGATGGACAATATGCTTTTTTAATTGTTACTATTGCACCATAACTCAAAATACAAGCCTGATTTACTCTAATGTTTACAAACACAAATGTAAACAAACATTTTATAGCTTTAACGTGCATCTAAAACTAATTTTAGCTCTTACAAACTGATATTCCTTTGTATCAATAGCTCTGTCAGAGTGACAAGATACTTTAAGATGTAAAAAAAAAGAGTTTGTTTTATGTTTGAAGGGCCATAAAAAGTTACCTAGTATACCTTTAACAGGATTATACATTCAGGTCCAGAATTGTTAGAATTCCTCAACAAAGATGCTAAAAGCTGTACAATTTAAACAATACCATACTCGTAATGAGCAACTAGTTGATTATTCAAATAATACATGGAACTCTTCCATCTAATTTATTTTGATACTAACTATTCAGTTAATGCAGATTGAAAGTATCCAAATATTGATGATGAATGTTGCATAAGTTTTACACAGTTAACAGATCATCTTTTTGTTTTTTGTTACTGTTCAGAGAGCAGTAATTGTTAGATATTTGTATGTGGTAGGGCAATTAAATCAATGGTGGGCTTGTTTGTTTGGGAAATTTGACCTACAGTTCATGTGCCTACCACGTGAGGGTGCAAGCTCAATGGACAGCAGCACCAAACAATTTGAATTGTTGGAGAGATACCACACAGATGGGCTAGTAATAGCAGTAATCCATACCATAAATATTACCACCATACCTTGCTGAAAATAAACATACGACAACTTTGTTGCCTGTTGTTGGAAATGAAAATGTTGTTTTTTCCCCCCGGTATGCTAATAAGCACGCATGCATTTGCACAGTAGTGCTACATGTGTTGTATATTATAGCCTTTTTGCGCATCTTTATCAAGGGAACGCTTACCCTACTAATTTTAATAATATTATGATGATACGATATGGACCTAAGTCACTCACAGCAACGTGGGCTTAGCCAACGCTATGCTGACAAAATAGCATTAGCTAGCCTGGTTAACGTTAGAATAGTAGTCAGTCGAAGTTGCGACTGCACGAGGGAACTATGCTGACGTTAGCTAAAAAAAAAAGAAGAAAAAACGCCCAATAGCTTATGTTGCGCTATTTGACAGTAGCTGACTGACTTCCGGTTATGAGTATCTTAACTTATTATGATTAATTGAATTAATAGTCATCATGGCATGGCACACACTACTTCCCTGCAAGTCCCTGTTAATGAAGCTATTCCATGCTTACTGCTTCAACTACACTCTCCTCCCTGTCGTGTTCCTCGTCGGTTTCACTGTCACACGCCTGCTGCTCCTCTGCCTGGCCAGCCACCTCTCCTCCTTCAACTTCCACCTGTTGCTGGACAATGTTGGGTACAGTAGAAGCTGAAGCTACTGCAGCCCCCTAGATTTTAAATTTGTTTGGCCCGCAATTTCTACGCACTCACCTTGCACGTCTGTTTGTCCATTTTGACGCCCTCATCCATCCACAGATTTTTGGTTCTGAGCCACGACATCTGACACGAGAAACGGGGGGGGGGGGCTGTGGGCCGAATAAGAGATGTGATTGGGCCAGCCCAGTGTCGTATAGAAAATAAGCCAATGGGCCGCTGTCCCTGCTTTATGGACCGGTCGTTGGCCTTTTTTTATTATTATTATTATAAATTACAATACATTATTCGGCTCCAAAGTGCGTCAGCCCACCGGGAAAATGCCCGGTATGCCAGACTGCCAGTCCAGGGAAGAAGTGGTGTATAGGACATATTTACACTGGTATTATTTAGTTTGAGGAGCTGAAATTGGATCATTTGCAAAATAGCCATAACGGTGTCATGACGCTGCTGTAAAAAAAAATTGGAACCAGGTTATAGTTGGCGTTATTATGCAGATTTGTTTGGTGCATTATTTGTATATGGAGCCACAAAATGCCTTCATATTGTGTCATGCATACTGTAGTGAAATAGGGGAGCAGCCCGGGAAATGTTGCCACAGCCGGGACGCGAACCCGTAGCTCCCACTCCGCAAGCGACAACGTTAACCAGTCGGCTAAAGGGTCCTATTCGTTAGAAAAGGACCAACGTGTCTACTTATCCATGCACGTTACACTACTTTAACATTGTTGACGCTTGGAGCACACTAGCATTGCACTAGAACAGTGTGTCATGTTGTGAGTTTGTTTTCCCTCTGTCTGTACCTACCGTCTGTTCCTGCTGTGTCGTGTATCTACAGGATAACTGAATTATACATCGATCAAGGTGTATCTTGGTCTTCCTCTTTTATTTGCTAGCATTACGAAACGACTGCGTTAAGCTGGCACGAAAACATGAGTGACCCTCTTGCTCTGTCTTCTTCCAAGGGGGCGAGCGTACATTTATACAACAATACAACATACACAACCAATAGACATCGAGGGTCAGAGGTCAAACATAAAATACATATTACTGCAAATAAAAACATGTGCTTTCGTGTGTATCTCCATTCACTACACTCTTCCCTTGAAATCTGAACCCAGTACATTTACAGTACAACAACATTTCTTTCTTTTTTTTTACATCTTTTCAACATTACATTGTTGTAACAACAACTGGGTTCTCACAGATTTAATCTATCAGGCGGCTTCACATGCTGCTGCGGCCTCTGGACACCCTCTGCAACTGAGGAGGGAGCAGTATCACTGGATCCTTGCTGCACAACCCTCTCAGTGGATTCTGGAACGTTTACAGGCATTGCTACACATGCATGTGATACATTTGGAACAACCCTCAGATCATCATCAGATTCATCTGAGACATTTCAGTTCTCAATCTCAGTATTGATCATTTGATTGACATGTCTCTTACACCACCTTTCCATACACTTTCACAAGATATGTGACAGTACCAAGTGCCTTTACAATGCACCCAGGCACCTATTAACACCTTCCCCTCCCCTGTGGTTTCGAACCAACAATTTCTGTTTTGGTAGGAAGTGTCTGACTTGTGCCAACTTATCTGCTTGCTTGGACTGTTGACTGTGCTGTTTTTGTTGCATGGACTCTGCGAAATTAGGTTTGGTGAGAGACAACCTGGTTTTGAATTGACGTCTGCGAAACAATTCTGCAGGTGTTTTCCCTGTAGTAGACTGTGGTGTACTCCTATAACAGAATAGGAAATTGTGTATGCAGTGCTGCAACATCATATTGCTACTCTTTCCCTTTTCAAGAGCTGTTTTCAGGTTCTGCACCAAACGCTCTGCAGCCCCATTAGAAGCTGGGTGGTAAGGAGAACTCTTAATGTGTTTCACCCCATTGTTTATCAGGAATGTTTCAAACTCAGCAGATACAAATTGTGGTCCATTATCAGACACAAATTTGTCTGGAAGACCTGAAGTGGCAAAGTATCCCCTCAAAACTTCTTCGGTCTTTTCAGATGTAGTGCTTCTCATCAAAGCTACTTCTGGCCAACGTGAATAGCTATCAGTGACCACTAGGAAGTTGAACTTTCCCGTCTGAGCATAATCTATGTGTATCCTCTGCCAAGGATGGTTAGGCCAGCTCCAATTGTGAACAGGAGCTGTGGAAGGTTGGTGTCTGTTTAACTGGCATGTCTGGCAACTGTTTATCAGTGACTCTATGTCAGAATCAAGGTTTGGCCACCAAAAGTGACTATGGGCAAATGCCTTCATCTTTACCATTCCCTGGTGATTTTCATGCAATTCACATAACATCTGTGGTCTTAACACCTGTAGCATGATTACCCGGAAACCCCACATCACAGTCAGATTCAACAGTCAGTTCAGTGTTTCTTATGAAGTATGGCCTTAACTCATCTTCATTCAAATGCTTTGGCCAACCATTCAATGTGAAGTGCTTCACTCTCTGTAGTACTGCATCAGTCTTTGTCTGTTTTGCAATCTCTTGTGAGGACACTGGCACTTTATCCAAGAATGAGACCCTAAACACAGAACTATAATCTGAGTCTGCCTTTTGAGTCTGTAGTGGTAAACGCGATAATGCATCCGCATTTGCATGTTGTAAGTGTAACCCAGGTCAAGATAACCCAGGTTCAAATAACCTACATATAATTACAGTTGAATCATAATAAATACTCATAATTATTAATTTTGCAAATAAATAGTAAACCGTAGATAAGTAATTCATGGTACCAATAAATTCATATTCATATTGTTGGTTCAGATTGCTATTTATTAAAACGCAGCGCGTGCAGTGCTGATTAGCCAATCAGCTGCCTTGCTCGAGAGGGAGGACGTCCCAGAACCAGCTAGGTTTCAGAATGCCAGGCAAACGCGTGAGAGAAGCCACTAGAACGAGAGATAAAAGATTCTGCTTTGAAATAGCAGTGAGCTACAGGTGTTTTTTTCGTTATCCAAGTTGAGTATTTTGTTGGTCTGGTCATTCTCCGGGCCCTGGGTTTTGTATTGTGTCCGAGTATCGTCCTGGACTTAGTGAGGCAATTGCTAACTAGCCAAACTTTTCTGTTTTCAATGTCTGTGTGCATAGGCTAGTTAAAGCTATAAGTAGCTCAGTTATGTTTTAGATCATAATTTGTATAAAGATTGTTGAGGAGCTACGTTTTTCTTTTGTGAACCGAATTCAGAATGTATTTTTCTTTTGTGCAAACCGAGTTGATGGGCTGGCTACTTCCAGCTGGGCCGCAGCGGCATGGTGTATTGGCACAGAAATTAAACTGCGTCACGTTTTAGCGGTCGGTAGATTGACTATGTCAATCGGTACTTCTGTTGTTTTCTTTTGATTATTTTATTGAGAGATATGTAAACTAATGTCTTTGCATGTGTGATGTGCCTGTTATAATGCAGGCCAGGTTTTTTCTTGGATTGGGAAGATCGCGCTTGGTGTTTCTTACCCCAAGCTGGAAACAAGATGGCAAGCCACCTTTAGGAGCCCTGCTGAATCCAGGTGGTCTGTCTGCGGCCTCAGACAGCTCATTCTCAGGACAGTAGCCTACAGATTCGAGCACCTGGATTGTGGTAGGACTGAAATTTCCAGTTTGTTACTGCAAAACGCAGTTGGACTGATTGGAGCAACAATGGACTTTCCAAAAATGACGGATTATAGCCTACATTGATTATTGATTTGATTTTTGATCTGATATTGTATTGTTAATTGCAGTATCGGCTGAGTTTATTACTCATTCATACTGTTCATGGGGTAATGCAATTGTGTGTTACTTTTGGCATTCTGATTTACTGGTTAAGTAACTTAGGTTAATGGAAATTAGAACTGAAACTTATAGGCCTAACGGAAAAAACAGAACATAAAAAAAAATTAATATAATTTGTCAACTCAAACAAGCGATAACTTCAAATTAGAATTAAAAGGATCCTAAATTAGAACTAAAATATCTATCTAAATGATCTGAAACTCAAAATAGTGGTTTAATAAGGGTTAAATCATAAAACAAGAGGTTTCAAGGAATTTATCCATTCTCACTGTGTTATTGTGTAATTGTGTATGTTTCTCTGTCTATGTTTACAATTCTTTATATAAAAAACAAGCCGGCAGTTCAAACTTTATTCGCTGGTCTGTGGTCTGTGTAACCAGGTTAAAATTAATGTTTTTATTTTATTTTGGTCGAGTATGAAATATCACCAAATCCTGTCTGTGTGCCGTTATTTGTGTTTACTACATTTTATTTTATGTCATTATTTACTTTAATGTATGTTTTATAACGACCGTCATGTACCTGTACTGTCGCTTTAAGAGAGATGTCTTGTGGGTACACGGAAGTGGGAACGCGGAAGAGGCCGTTTTTTTTTGTTTTGTGGAGGGAGTCTCAAGCAGCGATCGAGCCGAGCCACGCGTGTTTCTTACCGTAGCACAGTTTTGCTGGTTGAGGAGAACGTAACCTTGAGTATCCCTGTAAGAAGATACTGCAAGCTGTGGGATAAAATACTTGTTTATCCTTTATTACATCGGAGTCCCGTGGACGGTTTCTCCTTCTAATGCACACGAGTGAATTCCGGGCAGTGGTTGAGCTTCAACCCCCACGTCCGTAAGAAACACCGCTCCAGCTGGAGGACTGGACGTTTGTCGAAGGGTTTGAAACCGCAAGGAAAGAAGAATTCAGCTCGCGCTGGCTATAGAGCTGAGAGGTGACTGTCCTATAGCTATGTTATGAGACAGACAGCAGCGAGTGCCATATTAAACGAAAATAAATGGCAAGGTGGGCCAAATAGAGTCCTCTGTGTCCCCTCTCCTTCCTTGATCATGATGATGATGATGATGATGATGAGAGACTGAGGGCCCCCCACAACACCTGGGGCCCCACCCAAAATAGAACACAACGCAGAGCTACTGATGAGAGTGACGGGCGTGCAGCAGGCTGACCAGCATAGAACAGCATAGGACTGCCCCCGTTACATCTGCAATCATTTGATGCTAGTTATAAACTGCTCCTACGAACCTAGAACTGGTCCTAGTCAACTGTCAACATCTACAGTGCTACATACGGATGGCTTGTAACGTATGTCATACTGGTATGCTGCTAAAATTAATGACCACCTCTGCAGTCTAGCTGCTGCCAATGTAGGCACTTCAGTCTTGGGCCCTAGTATCTTTAGGAGTGGTTGGTGGTCTGTAAGTAGAGTAAACTTTCGTCCATACAGATAGTCATTAAACTTGGTCAACCCAAAGACGATACTAAGTGCTTCTTTCTCTATCTGAGAATAGTTGACTTCTGTTTTAGTGAGTGTCCTAGACACGTAGGCTATAGGTTTCTCACTGTTTTCTGGAAACTGATGTCAAATCATGGCACCTAGTATGCTCAAACGCCTCTTGACATTTTCTTGTCCAATCCCACTCTTTATCTTTATGTAGGAGCTCAGTCATAGGCTTAATCTCACTGGACAAGTTTGGTATAAATTTGCCATAGTAATTGAGCATGGCTAAGTACGACCTCAATTCTGTCATATTTTTCGGCACAGGAGCTTTGTCAATAGCCTCAGTTTTCTCTTTAATTGGGCATACACCCTCAGCATCAATTACATGCACGAGGTAGGCCACACTGTTCTGAAAGAAGGCGCATTTCTCTTTGTTAAGCCTAAGCCCATGTTCTTCCAGTCTCTGTAACACTTGTTTAAGATTGCGCAGATGCGCAGTGGTATCTGTTCCTGTTATCAAAATATCGTCTAAGTAGCATACCACGCCATCAAGCCCTTGTAATACTTCATCCATAGTGCGCTGGAAAATAGCGGGCACGCTAGCGACCCCATATGGCAAGCGGTTGCATACATAGAGACCTCTCTGTGTGTTGATGGTGAGAAACGGCTTACTTTTCTCATCCATGTCGAGCTGAGTGTAGGCCTGCGTCAAGTCAAGTTTAGTGAAATGCTTTCCACCTGCTAAAATGGAGAATAAATCCTGCAGTTGTGGAAGTTGGTACTGATCTATATCAAGCCACTGATTTACCGTCACCTTGTAATCTCCACAAATGCGCACTGATCCATCTTTTTTTCGGAATGCACACGAGCGGCGCAGCCCATTCACTATGCTGCACAGGAGAGATAATTCCCTGTTGTTTGAGTTCGATTAACTTTTTATCCACGGCTTCACGCAGTGCACAAGGCACTGGCCTCGCTTTGCAAAATTTTGGTATAGCATCCGGTGATACACGCAAGGATGCAGTGACGCCTTTTGCACGGCCTAGCTCTGCGCTGAAAACTGCTCTGTGCTCTAAGCACACTTGCTCCATTGGGTCAGATGCGCCAACGCGATTGACTTTTGACCAATCTATAGTTGAGCACTCGAATCCAATCACGCCCCATCAGCGCCGGTGCTTTACCACGGGCCACAAGGCAGCTGTAAGTGCTGCTTCCCACATTGCACATTCACTAGGATTTTACCCAACAAAGCTAACGGTTGGTCTGTGTATGTTCTCAATGTAACGTCACATGAATGCAATTTCGACCCTTTCAGTTTCAATTTGTATAGGCTCTCTGAGATAATTGACATTGCTGCCCCGGTATCTACCTCCATGTACATCCTAACACCATTACATTTCACCATCACCTTGTAAGGTTTCACATACTCACACTCAGTCTTTTACTGAATACAGTCTCATATCAGTCCTCAAAGTTCACCTCCGGGCCGCCTTTGGTCCGAGGCAGGTGGGCAGACGAATGTCCAGCAGACCGCATCCCTTGGTCCCTACCGGCGTCGGTGCGCTTGTTCCGACAGACTGGAAGTCTTTGAAGTGGCAGTGTCCTTTCCCGAGGCACCTGTAGCAGTCCTGGTAGCTGTCGCTGACCTCCCTCTGGTTCCGTGCAGTCCTGGGCTCTCGGTGTCTCCGCACTAAGACATCATCCGCTCGCATATGCACAGATGACTGTCCCTCTGCATGCTTTGTAATCCAGAATTAGTGCATTCGAAATTGTTCGTTAATTCCATCATCTTTTGCCATGTTATTCCCTTGCCAATGGCGGCATTCAGTAACTTCCGGCGCAGCTATTTGTTAGATGTCCCACACACGAACTGATCTCAGAGCTGCTCCTCGAGGCTCATGCCAAAATTGCATGTAGAAGCTAATCCTTTCGAGCTAGCAATGTAACCAGCAAAAGTCTCTCCAGACTGTTGTCGACGGCTTCTAAAAGCAAATCTTTCCACCAATACATTCTTTGGCGTGTAAAAATCCCGCAACGTCTGTAGCAAGGTTGCAAAAGCAACTGCACTGAACTTTTTCGGTGATATGAAGTCCTTTAGCACGTCAAAATTCTTCGGTCCAACCACGGACAAAAATACGGCTGTTCTCCTACCTTGCTCAATTTTGTTAGCAGACAAGAATTGCATAAACCTTTCTTCATAATTGTCGTAGGTTTCTGCCGTTTCGTCGAACTGCAGTCCTATATCTGTACCATACAGTGCCATCATGCACATTAGCTGCTAAGCTGCTAGCATCGTTCAAAACGACCCGTTGCACATAAAAATGAAGAGGAAAATCCCATCCTCGTCGCCAAAAGTTGTCGTGTATCTACAGGATAACTGAATTATACAACGATCAAGGTGTATCTTGGGCTTCCTCTTTTATTTGCTAGACCGCAATAACATTACGAAACGACTGCGTTAAGCAGGCACGAAAACACCTGAGTGACCCTCTTGCTCTGTCTTCTTCCAAGGGGGGCGCACCAGGGTGGCGCGCGTACATATATACAACATACACAACCAATAGACATCGGGGGTCAGAGGTCAAACATAAAATACATATTACTGCAAATACAAACATTTGCTTTCATGTGTTTCGCCATACACTACATGTTGTTTATAGTTTTGCGCCACGTCATGTTGTGAGTTTTTTCCCGCTGTGTGTACCTGCCGTCTGTTCCTGCTGTTTATAGTTTTTGTATTATTAAAGAGTTGTTCAAGCCCAGCCTGTACTTGCTGTCTGCATTTGGGTCCTCTCCCTGCTCTCATCGTGACAGTACGATTCGACCAAATATGGACCCAGCAGACCAGCTCAGCCTGCCGTATACGTGTGAGGATTTTGGTGTGTTGAGGGAAACTTTCCTCAATGAATAACCAGGCTTCTTTGAGCTTTTCACAGCTATCTTGATGCAGGAACCTGACTTAGCACAAGAAGTGTCTTTCTTCAGGTGTAAATTCCAGCTGAATCCGGTTCCTCCTATGTCCTGCACAACAGCATCTAAGCTGCCCAGCACTACAGTGTCTCCGCTGCCCAGCGTCCCACAGCCTCAGATGCCCAGGATCGCAGAGACTCAGCTGCCCAGCGCCCCAGAGGCTAAGCTGCCTAGCGCACAGATTCTCGGCTGCCCAGCACCCCCAAATTTCATCCACCCAGCGCCTTCCAGTTCCAGAGTGGTTGGTCTGTTTCCGAGCTGTCAGTCGTCTTTGCTGACGTGCAGTCGGTTCTTGAGCCGGTCTGTTCCTGAGCTATCGGCCGTCATGTGGTCTGTTCCTGAGTCATCATCTGACGTGTGGTCTATTCCTGAGCCGTCGGCCACCGTGCGGTCTGTTCCTGAGCTGTCAGCCGCCGTTCAGTTTGTTCCCGAGCCATTGGCTGCCGTGTGGTCTGTTACCGAGCCGTCGACCGTCATGCGGTTTGTTCCCAAGCTGACGAATGGTCTGCTCCCCTGCCGTCTCCGAAGCCTGTCCCCCGAGTGGCTGCCAGGCCGCCTCCAAAGCCTGCTCCCCGAGCGGCTGCCAGGTCGCCTCTGAAGCCTTATCCCTGAGTGACTGCCAGGCCGCCGCCTCTGAAGCCTGGTCCCTGAGCGGCCGTCATGGCGCATCTGAAGTCTGTTCCCCGAGCGGCCATGATGCCACGTCTGAAGTCTGTTCCCTGAGCGTCCATCACGCCGTGTCAGAAGTCTGTTCCCCGAGCGGCCGTCACGCCGCCTCAGTCCTACCTACATTGCCGGCCTCCAGAGCGACAGCCCTGCCTGCATCGCTGGCCTCCAAAGTGGCGAGCCTGCCTGCTTCACCGGCCTCCAGAGCGGCGGTCCTGTCTGTGTCGCTGGCCTCCAGAGTGGTGCTCCTGATAGCGTCGCCAGCCTCCAAAGCGGTGGTCTTGTTTGCTTGCCGGCCTCCAGAGCGGTGGTCCTGTCTGCATCGCTGGCCTCCAGAGCGGCGGTCCTGTTAGCATCGCCAGTCTCCGCGTCATCCATCTGCCCGTCCACAGGAGCTGCTCTGCCTTTTAGTCCTGCATCCTGGTCGTCCTTCAGAGCTGCTCTGCCCTTCGGTCCTGTATCCTGGTCATCCGCCGGAGCTGCTCTGCCCTTTGTTCCTGCATCCTGGTCGTCCTCGGAGCTGCTCTACCCGTTGGACCTGAAACCTGGTCGCCCTCAGGAGCTGCTCTTTCCTTCGGTCCTGCATCCTTGTCGCCCTCTGGAGCTGCTCTGCCCTTTGGTCCTGCATTCTGGTCGCCCTCCAGATCGGTTCCATCCATCGGTCCAGTCCTCAGGCCATCCACCTGAGATCTCTGGCCCCATTCATCCTCCCCCAGACCCCCTCCGTCTGCCCTGCTTTGTGCTCATGGTCCGTTCGTTTGGGACGTCTGGAATCCATCCCTTGGGGGGGGGGGTTGTCCTGTCATGGGTGTGTGATCTGGGTGATCTGGGCTCGCCCATCCCCTGATTAGTGTCTCAGTTCATCTGCGCCCGTATGCCTGAGTGACCCTGATTGCCGGTTTCACGCACCTGTTCCCTTCTCCCACTGGCTGTGCGGTTCCTGCACACCTGCACCCAATCTCCCTCCCCTTTTGCCGATTGGCTGTCCGGTTCCCGCGCTCCTGTGCCCAATCTCCCACCCCTTTCTCCGATTGGCGGCATGATTCCTGCTCTGTCCAAGCACACCTGCGCCCAGTCTCCCGGATTGCCCCCACTATGTATACACACTATACGTACAAAAGTATTTGGATACCTGGCCATTACACCTACAGGAGCCTTTATGTCATCCCATTCTAAATCCATAGGCATTAATATGGAGTTGGTACCCCCTTTGCAGCTTTAACAGTTTCCACTCTTCTGGGAAGGCTTTCCACAAGATTTTGGAGTGTGTGTGGGAATTTTTGCCCATTCATCTAGAAGAGAATTTGTGAGGTCTGGCACTGATGTTGGCCGAGAAGACCTGGCTCGCAATCTTCATTCTAGTTCATCCCAAAGGTATTCGATGGGGTTGAGGTCAGGGCTCTGTGCGGGCCAGTCAAGTTCTTCCACACCAAACTCACCCAAAAATGTCTTAATGGACCTTGCTTTGTGCACTGGGGCAAAGTCATGCTGGAACAGAAAAGGCCCTCCCCAAACTGTTCCCACAAAGTTGGAAGCATAACGTTGTCCAAAATGTCTTGGTATGCTGAAGCATTAAGATTTCCCTTCACTGGAACTAAGGGGCCTAGCCCAACCCCTGAAAAACGACCCCATACCATTGTCCCTCCTCCACCAAACTTTACAGTTGGCACAATGCAGTCAGGCAGGTAACCTTTTCCTGGCATCCGCCAAACCCAGACTCGTCCATCAGACTGGCAGATGGAGAAGCGTGATTTGTCACTCCACAGAACATGTTTCCACTGCTCCAGAGCTCAGTGGCAGCGTGCTTTATACCACTCCATCCGATGCTTGACATTGTGCTTGGTGATGTAAGGCTTGCATGCATTTGTTCGGCCATGAAAACCCATTTCATTAAGTACCCGGCGCACAGTTTTTGTGCTAATGTTAATGCCAGAGGAAGTTTGCAACTCTGCAGTTATTAAGTCAACAGAGTGTTGGCGACTTTTACGCACTATGCGCCTCAGCACTTGTTGAGCCCGCTGTATGACTTTACGTGGTCTGCCACTTCTGAGTTGCTATTGTTCCTAAATGCTTCCACTTTTCAATAATACCACTTACAGTTGACCGTGGAATATCTAGCAGGGAAGAAATTGCACGAACTGACTTATTGCAAAGGTGGCATCCTATGACATTACCACCCTTGAATTCACTTAGCTCTTCAGAACGACTCATTCTTTCTCAAATGTTTGTAAATGCAGACTGCATGGCTAGCTTCTCGATTTTATACACCTGTGGCAATGGGTCTGAATGAAACACTTGAATTCAATGATGAAGAGGTGTGTCCCAATACTTTTGTATACTGCTCAAAAAAATAAAGGGAACACCTAAAAACACAATATAGACCTCGATGAATGAAATATTTCAGCTGAAAATCTTTATTTATTAGACAGAGGAATGTGTTTAGAGCAAAATAACCTAAGAATGATCAATGGAAATCAAAATCATTAGCCCATTAAGGTCTGGATTCAGAATCATACTCAAAATCAAAGTGGAAAATGAGAACATAGGCTGATCCAACTTCTGTGGAAATTCTTCAAGACGATTCAAAATGAGGCTCAGTAGTGTGTGTGGCCTCCACGTGCCTGTATGCACTCCCTACAACGTCTGGGCATGCTCCTGATGAGACGACGGATGGTCTCCTGAGGGATCTCCCAGACCTGGATCAGGGCATCGGTCAACTCCTGGACAGTCTGTGGTGCGACATCGCGTTGGTGGATGGTACGAGACATGATGTCCCAGAGGTGCTCGATTGGATTCAGGTCTGGGGAACGTGAAGGCCAGTCCATAGCATCAATGTCCTCGACATACAGGAACTGCTGACACACTCTGGCCACATGAGGACGAGCATTGTCATGCATGAGCAGGAACCCAGGGCCTACTGCACCAGCATATGGTCTGACAATGGGTCTGAGGATCTCATCCCGGTACCTAACGGCAGTCATGGTACCTCTGGCTAGCACGTAGAGGTCTGTGCGGCCCTCCAAGGATATGCCTCCCCAGACCATCACTGACCCACCGCCAAACCGGTCATGCTGGAGGATGTTGCAGGCAGCAGAGCGTTCTCCACAGCGTCTCCAGACTCTCTCACGTCTGTCACATGTGTTCAGTGTGAACCTGCTCTCATCTGTGAAGAGCACAGGGCGCCAATGGCGAATCTGCCAACCAAGATGTTCTCTGGCAAAGGTCAATCGGGCTGCACGGTGTTGGGCTGTGAGCACAGGCCCCAATTGTGGACGTCGGGCCCTCATACCATCCTCATGCATTCTGTTTCTCACTGTTTGAGCAGAAACCTGCACATTAGTGGCCTGTTGAAGGTCGTTTTGTAGGGCTCCGGCAGTGCTCCTCCTGTTCCTCCTTGCACAAAGGACCAGATAGCGGTCCTGCTGCGGGGTTGTTGTCCTCCTGCGGCCCCCTCCACGTCTCCTGGTGTACTGGCCTGTCTCCTGGTACCTCCTCCATGCTCTGGACACTGTGCTGGGAGACACATCAAATCTTCTTGCCACAGCACGCATTGATGTGCCATCCTGGATGAGCTGCACTACCTGAGCAACTTCTGTAGGTTGCAGATACCGCCTCATGCCACCTCTAGTGGTGAGGGCACTAGCAAAATGAAAAACTAACCAAAGATCGGCCAGAAAAGAAGAGGACAGGCAAATGGTCTGTGGCCACCACCTGCAAATCCATTCCTTTTATAGGGGTTGTCTTGCAAATTGTCTAATTTCCACCAGGTGGAAATTAGACAATTTACCAACAGGTGAAATTGATTCACAAATCAGTGTTGCTTCCTAACTGGACAGGTTGATATCTCAAAAGTGTGATTGACTTGGAGCTACATTGCATTGCTTATGTGTTCCCTTTATTTTTTTGAGCAGTGTACATATAGTGTATATGCCCCGTGCTTTCTTGGGCTCATTGTCGGGTCGTCTTGCACACTGACAGAGACATTCACAGAGACACTCACTCCTCTGCCTCTAATCCCAAGAAACTCTTTGAAGCCTTCTCTACACTTCTTCAACCCCCACCTCCTCCTCCTACTTCCTCCCTTCTCCCTGATGACTTCGCTAACTTCTTTAACAAGAAGGTAAATGACATCAGATCCTCCTTTTCTCACCACCCGGTTAGTGCTGCTTGCACTATCCCACCCTCTGCAACCTCCCTCACCTCTCCATGTCCCACCCTATCCCACCTCGCTCCCCTCTCCCCCGATGAGGTTCTAAACCTCATCACATCTAGTCGCCCCACCACATGCTCCCTTGACCCGGTCCCCTCCCCTCTTCGTCAGTCTATAGCACCTGAACTCCTTCCCTATCTAACCCACCTCATCAACACGTCCCTCCAGGCAGGATGTTTTTCATCTGCCTTCAAGACTGCTAGAGTCACCCCCTTCTCAAGAAACCATCACTTAACCCCTCTGACGTCAAAAACTACAGACCAGTTTCCCTTCTACACTTTCTATCCAAAACTTTCGAAGGTGCTGTCTTTAACCAACTTTCTTTGTAACTCCACCAGAACAACCTCCTTGACCCCAACCAGTCTGGGTTCAGGGTGGGTCACTCGACAGAGACGGCCCTCCTTGCAGTGACAGAACCGCTGCACTCTGCGAGAGCAAACTCTCTCTTCTCTGTTCTGATACTCCTGGACCTGTCAGCTGCGTTCGACACAGTAAACCACCAGATCCTCCTCTCTACCCTCGAGGAGCTGGGTGCCACAGGCTCTGCACTCTCAATGTTTGCAACCTACCTGACGGGTCGCTCCTACCAGGTGACATGGAGGTAATCTGTGTCGGAGCCTCGCAGACTAACTACAGGCGTTCCACAGGGTTCGGTTCTGGGTCCTCTCCTTTTCTCCCTGTACACGACATCCCTGGGTTCTGTTATTCGCTCGCATGAGTTCTCTTACCATTGTTATACCGATGACACCCAGCTGATCTTGTCCTTTCCTCCCTCTGACACACAAGTAGAGACACGCATTGCTTTGTGCTTGACTGACATCTCAGAGTGGATGGCGAAACACCACCTGAAGATCAATCTGGACAAGACAGAGCTGATGTTCCTCCCGGAGAAAGGTTGCCCGCACCAAGACCTGGCCATCACCATTGAAAACACTATGGTGACGCCAACTCGGACTGTGAGGAATCTGGGTGTGATCCTGGACGACCAACTGTCGTTTGCTGAAAACGTTGCATCGGTTGCTCGCTCCCGCAGATTTCTCCTCTATAACATCAGGATTCGCCCATTCCTCACCGACGAGATAGTACAGGTGCTCATCCAGGCTCTGCTCATCTCCCAGCTGGACTACGGCAACTCCCTCCTTGCTGGCGCCCCGGTGTCGGCCATCAGACCTCTGGAGCTTGTTCAGAAAGCTGCAGCTCGTCTGGTGTTCAACCGCCCTAAATTCTCCCACACAACTCCCCTTCTCATGTCCCTACACTGGTTCCCAGTAGCTGCTCGCATCCAGTTTAAGACTCTGGGGCTAGCCTACAGGGCAGTGAAAGGAACAGCTCCTCCTTATCTCCAGGCCATGGTCAAACCCTACACCCCCGCCCGACCACTTCGCTATGCTGTCTCAGGACGCCTGGTGGCCCCATCGCTCAGAGGCCCTTGCTGCCGATCAACCCGGTCATGGCTTTAT
Source organism: Lampris incognitus (assembly GCF_029633865.1). Lineage (NCBI taxonomy): Eukaryota > Metazoa > Chordata > Actinopteri > Lampriformes > Lampridae > Lampris > Lampris incognitus. The sequence goes on along the minus strand of NC_079220.1, from coordinate 38,557,491 downwards.
TCTGTCCTGGCCCCACAGTGGTGGAATGAACTCCCCACTGATGTCAGGACAGCGGAGTCACTGCCCATCTTTCGGCGCAGGTTGAAAACTCACCTCTTCAAGAACTACTACCCTGTTACTTGTTCTTAGCACTTACTGTATTCACTCTTTAAAAAAAAAAACTAATTCTTGCACTTTTACTTTAGCACTGGTTTTGCTCTAAGATGCACTTATGACCTCTGATGACTAGTAGTTCTCATGATTTCCTACGTTAAATGCACTTATTGTAAGTTGCTTTGGATAAACACATCGGCTAAATGACTGTAATGTAATGTAATGAAAGGGGTACAAGCAGTGCAGACAGTGGATTCACTATTTGTGGGTAGTCTGGAGTGCACCCAAGTAAATGCACTGAGTAAAGCTAGTGATATGCCGTGGCGAGCTACTTTGTCAATTAGAGGAGTGCCCATCATCTTTAAACTAGACACGGGTGCTGACGCTAGTGTTCTCCCTCTAGAACAGGTCAGAAAACTCCCAGGCAAAGTACGCCTTAGTCCCACAAACACAGTATTAAGAGCCTATGGAGGTAACCAGATTAAGGCAGCCGGTAGCACCTAATTGAAATGCAGTACTGAATGAACAGAGTCCAAGCTCCAGTTCTATGTCATTAAGCAGTCAGCCTCTCCAATTCTTGAAAGAGCATCATGTGAACAGTTGAACTTGGTCAGACGTGTTGATGAAATCAAGGAGAACTCACCTGCAACCAAAGAAAAGCTGGTGAGGCAGTATCCAGAGGTGTTCCAGGGGCTTGAGGAGTTCCCTAGTGAGCTTCATATTCACATTTAACCAGAAGTGTCCCCCGTGATCCATGGCTGCAGAAAAATCCCGTTTGCCATCATGGACAAACTGAAAAAGACTCTAAGTCAGCTGGAAAAAGTTGATGTCATCACTCCAGTAACAGAACTGACACAGTGGGTGAACAGCTTGGTAATAACTGAAAAGAAAAATTGTTCACTCAGACTTTGCCTTGATCCTCAAGAGCTGAACAAAGCCATCAGACGACAGCACTACTCCATACCGACACCTACAGATGTCCAAAGCAGACTGTCTGGCAAGAGAATATTTACAAAAGACAGATACTGGCAGATTAAGCTCAACAGAGCATCGTCACTGTTATGCATCTTCAACATGCCATGGGGGCATTACAGGTTCAAGCGTCTCCCATTCGGAATAAAATCAGCCAGCGAAGTCTTTCAACAGAAGAACAGTGAAACATTTGGTGACATTGACGGTGTGCAGGTGATGGCCGACGATATGATCATCGCTACAGCTGATGAGAAGCAACATGCCGAGACAATGCACAAGGTAATACAGAGAGCCAAAGAGGTGAATGTTAAGTTAAATGCAGACAAAGTGCAGTACAAAGTGACGGAGGTGAGGGACATGGGACATGTAAAAAACCCTGAGGGAGTATGTCCAGACAGGGACAAGGTCAATGCTATTGTACACATGCCAGCACCAGAAGATAGAAAAGGTCTACAAAGGCTACTAGGTATGACTAAGTACCTGTCCCAATACATACCTAATTAAACAGCAGTGACAGCACCTTTACGGTAGCTACTGAGGAAAGATATGGAGTGGCTGTGGTCACATAAACACAATGCTTCCCTGAACAAACTCAAGACAGCACTAACTGAGGCTCCAGTGCTGAAATTATTTGGCCCAAAACAGCAGATAGTCCTCCAAGCTGATGCATCGAAAGATGGGCTAGGTGTGTGCCTGCTGCAGAGACTATGGAATAAATTCTGCAAATTTTATTTGCCAATCCATCGCAGGAGATTTCATTTGAGTACCCAAATAAAATATCTAGCAACACACCTGTGGGTCGCGATGACTGTACTAGATTCACCATCATCGTCATCATCTTCATCATCATCAACGGTGAATACTCAAAGCGAGTATGATTGTTCTCTCCATTGGGTTGTCTTCAGATGGCTGTAGAGGCCGATCTGCAGTCCACATACTTTGGTGCAGTGTGGACAGGGGAACGTGGTGGTGGTTGGTGTTGGTGGTTGAGCCTTTTTCTCTCTCCTTGTAGTGCTGTCGCTTTCTCTCTGTGGCACAGTGGAGTTCCATTTCATGACATGCAGCTCCTTCCTGCACAGATTTCTTCCAGGAGCACCTATCCAGTGCAATGTGCTCCCAGTTGCTCGATGTGATGTTGCATTTCTTCAGACTGGTCTTGATACTGCCCTTGAAACATTTATTTTGCTTGCCTAGAGCGTGCTGACCTTCCTTCAGCTGGGAGTACAGGATCTGTTTTTGGACTGTGTTGCCAAGGCTGGATTACGGACCAGGCATGCGGGGCAAGTGCCCCAGGGCCCTGGGCCATGAGGGGCCCCAAAAGGTCAGGGGTATTGTGCTCGCATATAGTAGGGATCCTCAGTCATACCCTACAAGGGACGTTTGTTCCAACCCTACAACCTGATGTAGGGCCCAAGCTAGTCTCTATTGATGAAGGGGCCACAAGCTACAGTCTCTACTGATGCAGGGCCCCAAGCTACAAAGTCTCTATTGATTTATGAGCTACTATTCTCATCTCTATTTCTTTTGTGATTCAAAATTGTGTTGTACTTTTTAGTCACAATCCGAATCCCATGCAGATTGGCATAGCATCGACTACCATGTTGGGTATTTGCATTAGTTTTACATTTAACAATGTTTAGTATTGTTTGCGTAGCCTATCTGATGGGCCGTGGGGGGGGGGGGGTTGGTGTACATTAATCTGGCCATGTGTGTTGCACTGGGTGGACTGTGTTGTTGGCCCTTTTTTTTTGCTTCTCTCTGTTTTTGTATGTTTTTAGTGGTGGTGTTTTTGGATATGTGTTTTTGTCTTTTGTGTTGCACTGCTGTGGGTTGGGGAAACGGAATTTTGTTTATTTTGTGTGCATAGTACATTAGATGAAATGACAAATAAATTGTTGCTGATTGTTCCTGATCTGAGTACATCACCTGTGCTACATGCAACATATATGGATTATGTGTATTGCTGCTTGCAGCTACATTTTTGTTTATTTTGTTTTTTTATTCTGACCTTTCCCACTAACTCAGGGGTGGGCAATCTTATCCAGAAAGGGCCAGTGTGGGTACAGGTTTTTGTTCCAACCAAGCAGTTACACACCTAATCCCACTAATCAACCAGTAGAATCTTTGCTGAGGAACTTGATTAGGAGACACAGGTGTGTAACTGCTTGGTTGGAACAAAGAGCTGCACCCACACCGGCCCTTTCTGGATAAGATTGCCCACCCCTGCACTAACTATTTTGTACTTGGTTTTTAATTCCAATGTTACTCCCCTGTAAGGGGGGACACAAATACTTGCTGTTTCAAGTCCCAAAGTTGTAAATGAAAGAAATCAAAATATATACATTTTACATGTTCACCAAATCCTCAATAAACATTGTATTGTCCCTTTCAGAAACTACACAATTAGAAAAATATAGTATTGTACCTTTAAGAAACTACACATTTGGAAAATAAGAGTATTGTCTCTTTAAGAAACTTCACAATAAGAAAAATCCCAATATGAATCAATATCAATGCCTTTGTCACCTTAAACTACACAAATGTAACCCCCATGATTTTAGCTGCCCTAGAAAGAAGTCATGTCCCTGCATGTTCCAGCAGTCCCCTGTAGAGGGCGCTAGCAGCCTGTCCAAATGGAAAATTACCAGGCCTTGTCAGATCAGAACGAGAGTGACAGATTAACTGCAGACTTTTCTTGAGCTGCAGATGAATGAACAAAAGCCCAACTCGTAGAAGCTGGAACAGAGATACAACATTTACACCTTTGTTACCCTTACTCATTTAAGTTTACCAGTTTAAGTTAATTAATGCCGTTTGGATTGGAGAGGATTTCTTGCTTGGAGACCTGTTTTCTTTCTTTGCCTGGATTCTCCGGTGAGTTTCCACAGTAGCTAACCATGTGCTAGTTTAGCCATGTTGTTTGTCTTTTTCGATCCATGCACTGTAGTAGCATAGTAGTTGTCTTATATTGTGTAGGCCTGTTAGGCCTAGAACTGAAGAGAACCTAGAACATTTCATTACAAAAACCAATCGGAGGATTTTCAGATAGCCTATATCCTATAGCTTAATATGAACGTGAAATGTGATATGATTCTGCTGTGATTTGTACTTGTTAGCTGCAAGGACCTTCACTAGCTTCGTTTTGTTTCCTAATTCTATTATTTGGGAATGTGAATGATTGATTCAAATATTCCAGATCTGGTGCTTTAGAGAGTAGAGACTTATTATTTTCTACCCCAAGAGAAGGGAGCAGCAAGTCCTGTGACCTGTGGAAGAGTGGCGTCTTGCTTCTCCATTGGAGATGACCAGGAGAGACAGATAAGACCATTTTGGAGATCTCTTTATTTTTTTGAATGAACACTACACACACACTACCCGGGTAGTTTCAGACTTTTATCTTTTCATATTTTCCCTTTTTGACTAGAGCTCTGAGTCCACACACTGAAAAGACATTAAAGACAGACCAAAGGGGTTTGACCCTTATTCTTTGTTATTTTTCTTATTGACCATTCAAAGTGCACTTGTGTTGATATTACTATGTTTAATAAATGCCGGCCATGTTTCTATTTTATAATACTGTTGTCTGAATAATATTCTTTTCCAATTCCTCCTTAGCCCAACCTATTTTAGATTATTTAGCCCAGTTGCTTTATAACCCATTTCCAGAGTCTTACACAAAGAAAACACATCAGAAAATATCTGCATTGTACCTTTACAGCACCTACCAGACTGCGTAATAGGTGTGCATTATCCAATAGTGTCTATACGGCTGCTATGCATTTAAACCTGAATACAGTTGAGTCACTGGTAAATCAATAAAACAATAAACTATCTTGCTTTAACTTAAACACAAATAGTAGTTTTACATCTCCACATTCAACTAACAAGTGATACCTCTAGACTCTCGATGAAATAGCATGCAGCTATTTAAATCTATTTGCTTTTATGCTGTTGAGCAAGGCTGCACAAGACCAGTGGGCAAATGCCTGGTAGCTGTAAAGAGTTGTTGGTTGTACTGACTAGTAGGGTAATCTAAACAGATTTGAATATAAGAATCACAAAATAAACAGATACGTTCTGTAGCAATATTTTTGCCTGTTATTTGAATGCTATAGTTCTTTGTTCTGCTTTATCTTTGCATTGTAGTGGACTTTAAGGGCACACTTCAGCATAGCTGGAAGACATGGGCCCTTTAAGAAAGGGTTTCCGGGTTGAGAGGGCGGAGCGAGGAGTAGGGGTTGGGGCAGCGCCATATTGTTGTTGATGATGGTGATTTTGTACGGAAGAATAAATGATACACGCGTTCGTGTAGTCAAAGAGAGAAATTGTCGGTCTCTACTTTCCTGCAATTTCCACATTGGTGACCCCGACGTTTGTCTGCTGGACGTTTCCAGAGACAAATCTTTATAAGCATGACGACTAATGCGGTTTCTGTCAAGCTGCCGGAGTTCTGATAGTCGTCAGCTTCGGCTTGGTTCGCGCAGACAAAAACGCAGTTCGCATTGCGGAAAATCACCGCGGACACCACAAAATACTATTATATGGTGTCGGCTGTCGGCAGTTCAACAGCAACCAGAGTGGCCAGCCTCCTCAAAAATCCTCCGCAGCTGGATAAATACGAGAAACTCGTGGCTCACCTGTTGAAAACTTGAACTTTCTGACTTTGAGTAGGCTTTACAACGCCTCGGTGACAGTAACCCGTCTGAATTTATGGACAGGATGCTGGATCTCCTGGAAGAGCACAAGCCCGACTTCCTCTTCATCCAACTATTTCTGCGACAGCTGCCTGCTCAAGCATGGGCTGCTTAAGCCAACACCGCCATCACTGACTGTCGTGCTCTGGCCGAGGAGGCTGATAAAATGTTCCTGGCTGGTCAACAGCGCTGCGCGGCCGCGTTTTTTCCTGTCCAAACATTTTCACCACTGCCTGGAGACACAACAGTCGCCGCCGCAGCAGCAGCTCCTCAACGGCGGCAGGATTTTTACTACGATGTTTTTACCACGCCGTCGGCCGAACTGGCAGGCTGCTTTTCATCTCAAAGACTCGATTTCTGGACGGCGGTTCCTGTGCGACACAGGCGCGCAGGGGAGCGTCCTGCCCGCATCGAGAGTAGACATCCTGTCCCACGGATATGCCCCCCCCCCACGGAAGCCGCTAACGGCAGTCCCATCCGCACTTAGGACACGAGGTACGTGGAGCTGTGTTTCGGAAGACAACGGTTTGGTTGGGATTTTGTCACGGCGAAAGTGGCCGTCCCGCTCCTCGGCGTGGATTTCCTATGCGCCTAAGGGCTGCTGGTGGACGTCAAAAAACCGCTGCTTGATCGACGCTGTCACTCTCTGGTCGTATGTGTGTAGTCTCAGCGAAGCGGACTACATCAGACTGTCTAGCATGCTCTCCGCCGTAGACGATTTTTTTCGGCTTTTTGCGGAGTTTCCGGTCCTCACGCAGCCCACCTTCTCGTCTTCCACCGTCAAGCACGGAGTGGAGCACCACATCGCCACCAGTGGCCCACCAGTCTATGCTTGGGCTCAGCGCCTCGACCCGGCCAAGCTCACCGCCGCCAGCCTACAAGAATATGGAGCGTCTCGGCATCATTCGCCGATCCAACAGTCCGTGGGCTTAACGCCTCCACATCGTCTCGAAACCTGGCGGCGGGGGGCGCCCGTGCGGTGATTACCGCCGACTCAACAATACAACGACACTGGATCGCTACCCAGTTCCACACATCCAGGATTTTCCCGCCCACCTGGCTGGAAAAGTCCTCTTTTCCAAAGTGGGCCTCGTCCGTGGATCCCATCAGGTGCCCGTCCACCCACTAGATGTCCCCAAAATGGCGGCGATCACCCCATTTGGACTGTTCGAGTTCCTGTGCATGCCCTTTGGTCTCAAGAGCGCCGCGCTGACATTTCAGCGCTTCATGGAGACGATGCTATGGGACCTGCATTTTGTTTTCGTCTATCTAGAGGACACCCTTGTCGCTAGCACCTCCAAAGCGGAACATCTGTCCCACCTCCGGACTCTTTTCGAGCCGCTCAGCCAACACGGGCTGATCGTTAGTCCAGCCAAGTGCCAGTTTGGGCTGACAACCACCAACTTCTTCAGACACCGAGTCACAAAAGATGGGGCGGTACCCCTACCGTCAAAGGTGGGCACCATCATGAAGTTATGGCGACTGCTCACAGTCAAGTCCCTCCAGAATTTCCTCGGCATGGTGAACATTTACCACCGCTTTATCTGTCGAGTTGCTCAACTCATGCGACCCCTGTATGAGGCCATGAAAGGCAAGGCCACCAAACACACTGTGGACTGGTCTGCGGAGAGGGACAAGGCATTTGTGGATGCTAAGGCTGCTCTGGCTGACGCAACAATGTTGGCGCACCTGTAACCCAAGGTTTGGCTCGCCATTACTACAGAAGCTTTGGACTACACAGTCAGGGCGGTGCACGAGCGGTGGGTGAACAGTGCTTGGCAGCCGCTTGCTTTCTTCAGCCAACAGTTACGCCGCAGCAAACGGAAGTATAGCACCTTCAATCGGGAGCTCCTCGCTCTCTACCTCGCCATTTGACACTTACGTTCCCTGCTGGAGGCCCGCCAGTTCATGGCATTTGTGGACCACAAACCACTGACGTTTGCCATGGCCAAGGTGCCTGAGCCATTGTTTGTCTGCCAACAACGACAGCTCTCCTACATCTCGGAGTTCACCACGGATGTACAACATGTTGCTGGCAAAACCAACCTCGTCACTGACTGCCTCTCCGGCGCCATTGCGGGGGCCGTCCACTTGTGTCTTGACTATGCCCACATGGCAGCTGACCTGGACGTACAGGCTTTCAGGACGGTTGTCATAGGGCTGCAGTTAGAGGACGTGGCTTTCGACGACGCTGGCACCACTCTCCTGTGCGATGTCGCCATGGGTCGGCCCAGGCCTGTCATTCTAACTGGCTGGATGTGGCGTGTTTTTGATGCTGTCCGTTGCCTCTCCCACCCTGGCAAAAAGCCGTCCCAAAGACTAGTGGCATCCAAGTTCGTCTGGCACGGGCTCAGAAAAGACGTGAGTGATTGGGTTGACACCTGCGTGGAGTGTCGGCACTCTAAAGTGCACCACCACACCAGAGCCCCCCTGGCACAGTTCCGGGTGCCCGAAAGGAGGTTCGACCATGTAAATGTGGACCTAGTGGGCCCCCTGCCCCCCTCCCACGGTTTTACTTACCTCCTCACCATGGTGGACAGGACCAATCAATGGCCAAAAGCCATCCCACTGTCATCGACGATGTCCACCGATGTCGCATGGGCATTTCATCGGTCCTGGGTCACCCAGTTTGGCACCCCATCTGACCTCTCCTCGGACCAGGGCTCACAGTTTGCGTCTGAGCTATGGAGCGCGGTCGCAGACATCATAGGGGTGAAGCTCCACCACACCACCCCGTACCACCTGCAGGCCAGTGAGTCATGCGAGTGGTTTCATTGCTCTGTGAAGGGCAGCAGCAGGGTCGACAGGCTCCCGTGGGTCATGCTGGGCCTCAGGACTGCCCCTCAGGAGAACCTCCAGTCCTCATCCGCTGAACTGGTTTACAGAAAGCCGCTGCGGGTCCCAGCGGATTTCATCCCCAACACCACAGCTCCCTGGTCTGCAGCCCATCACCGGTCCATGCTCCTGGATAACGGCAGTGCTTTCACATTGGTCCCCACTTCGCAGCACAGCCTCGCACAGTCTCACATCCCCACTCGTCTGCAGACTGTAGAATGTTTTCTTCTGCCACGACGCCCACCATGGACCCCTGCAGCTGTGGAAGTCGGCAACAAGCCAGAACGCATTTCAGTAGATTGTCTCAAACCGGCTCACCTGGACTTGGACCGACCTGTTGGACTTGTCCAGCCCCCATAGCGGGGGCGCCCTCCTACCCTGCCCCCACCCCCCAGCAAGGCCCTTAAGGTTCCTCCAACACCCGCCTGCCCCACACCGCTGCAGGGTCCTTAAGATCCCTCCAGTAGGCACCCTGGCCTCTGCACCTGTTCGGCGAAGCTGTTGCAGCTGGGCCATCTGCCCCCCTCCACGTTGACTTTTTTTTTATTATGGTGAATTCTGGGGGGACGTATGTAGCAGACTATATGGGCACAATTCACCATAACTGGTAGACACGGGCCCTTTAAGAATGGGTTTCCAGGTTGAGGGGGCTGAACGAGGAATAGGGGTTGGGGCAGTGCCATGTTGTTGTTAATGATGCTGATTTTGTACAGATGCATAAATGATACATGAGTTTTTGTAGTCAAATAGAGAAATTGTTGGTCTCTACTTTCCTGCAATTTCCACAGTATCTGATTTTGCCCAAACATAATGACTGAACGCTTAAATGTTGGTTCGATATGCATTACTTAATAAAATGCTTTTTATATCAGGAAATCAGGAATCAGGAACACTTTACCCCCCCCCCTTTTTTCCCTCCCCATTTGTACCTGGCCAATCACCCTGCTCTCTCAGCCGTCCCGGTCGCGACTCCACCCCTCTGCCAATACGGGGAGGGCTGCAGACTACCACATGCCTCCTCCGATACATGTGGAGACACCAGCTGCTTCTTTTTCACCTGATGGTGAGGAGTTTCGCCAGGGGTACATAGCGCATGGGAGGATCACGCTATTCCCCCCAATTCCCCCTCTACCCTGAACAGGCACCCCAACCGACTAGAGGAGGCACCAGTGCAGTGACATGTACACATACCCACATCCTGCTTCCCACTCACAGACACGGCCTGTAGGGACGCTCGACCAAGCCGGAGGTAACACAGGGATTCGATCTGGCGATTGGAACACTTTATTTGTCATTTCACTTCATGCACTTGCATACATGAAATGAAACGAAATGCTGTTTCCCTCAGCCCACAGCAGTAGTACATCACAAAGACAAAAACATGTCCAAAAACTACAAGAAAACGCATACCCGAACCAACACATGTATCCAAACTAAACAAAAAATCGCTGTCCAAGATAAAGAACGCCAGCTGGGATGACTGTCGGAACCGCCGGTCTGCATGGGTTAGCAGGTAGGTTAGCCTGCCCTGCTTCCATGTCCTGTCAGAACGCCCTCGACGTTTCCTCCTCTGGCGCTGCTCCAGGCAGGGTCCTTGGTCCCCATGCCCACCGGATGAAGCACACCAAGCTCTCCCATCTGATCCAGCGCCAGCTCTCCCAGCCAGACACCCTTGACACACCTCCCCACACTCCTCATGACAACATCAAACCACCACAGTCAACGCCAGGTGAGGCCACCGCCAGACCGCCATCGGTGTTATAGGAACTGCCGGTCTGCATGGGCTAGCAGTTAGCTAAGCCTGCCCCGCTCTCCCAGCCGATCCAGCACGAGCTCTCCCAAATGAAGACAAAACTTAGACACAGACGTGGACAACGACACTGCATGCACGGTACTGGGTGAGGCCACCGCAAATGTGAATTTGCGTTGCCATTTCCGACACCGGAAGCAGAAGACATCTCTTCTATATCATCTTTATGAATGTTAAAATGTGTCTATTTTTACTATTTTTAATGTGAAATTCTACATTTACATGCTTCACTGATGCTCACAGTAGAAAAACAACAACAACAAGACAGCTAAATTTGATGGAGCAGTAAAAAATGACAGGTGTCTTAAACTTTTTTTCAGTTTCATCGATGATAGTGGCCTTGGTCACTCTGCCATTGATGAAACCAAAATTGTCTACACTGAAACATACATGTACATTGTTGCATTATGATATCATGCTGGGCAGGAGGCCTAATGCTAGCCAGCTGACTATACACATAGCTGCTTTACATATAAAATATCAACAAAATAATGATACAATATTAGGATATGTATACTCTGTATGCTCTAATATGATGCAATGATAAGTATAGTGCATCATATGAGATGTGTGCTCTTCTTTCCAGAGACACAGCAAACCATGCAGCCTGTATTGAATTTATTTGTAATTGCTGAATTAAAATTAAAATGATAAAACACTATATACTAGTATTATATCGCAAGAATGATGGATTCTGCTGTGTTTGATTTTCAGACCTATGATATTGAGAGTCAAATTTTATTTCTCGTGACTATTAATTTAGTACTATCATAACTGTGTCTCCACATTTGGTGTTCATTATCCTCTTCTCCAGAAGGCATCAATCCAAGCATGTAATTACAAGTGTAAATAAATACAAAGTTGCCCTCCAAAGAGCGGTAGTGGTGGCGGGCCAGTAAAATAAATAAATAATTAAAAAAGAGGCTACAACTTGGTGGTGGATGCATATGGCTCCCAGACCCAGAGAAGCTTTAGCATGGATGGGAAGATAAACTGTTGTCCCTGCCTAAACCTGATCTACTTTCTGTTGATAATTGATTTGATAAATGGTCCATAGCTTTATGTTCTTTGGAGGACATTAGTGAGAGCTGACCCTTTCTTTGATGACATGTTCCTTTTTATTTCTCTAAAAAAATATTCAAAAAGTATGATGTTTCAATAACGATATGGTAGATCATGCATTCATTGAGTTTTCCAAGTTCCTAAGTTCCTCTGTGAACTCTTTACAAATTTATCACGTGGAAGATTTGCATGCATTCGCCTGTCAGGATATCTCAGGATATGGTGTGGTCATTATGACAGTCTACAACCACACAACGACTAGCACCACCCATTTTGACGAGTGATGTATAAGTCAAAATTTGCTCAAATGCACAGCAATGCAATGATTTACCATGTGCAACTTGCACCAGATGTTTGTCCCTAGGCTATCCCATAATGCATGGTGCTCTCCCATGAAGTAACTCGAAAGCACGCAGCATGGCAGTAATTGGTGGAGGGTTCTTGTCTCCCTCTTCTTCTTCAGTGGCCTAATTTTTTTTACTTTATTTTTGAGCCGACATATTTCCATGAAATTTGAGATGATATAAAGAACCAGGACGGTGAATCCTCGTGTGTGAAACCCTCAATCTGCTCCTTTGTCACCTGTCGCTTGAATATGATGAAGGTGGTAGGCAAGACTGATCATTAAGACCACTCTTTACGTCTGAACATTCTGCGCCAGCAAAGAATAGTTCAGTCGCCACATTTGTGTAAGCCTTCAACTGAGTCAGAAACCATTCCCTTTTTAACATATTTACTATATAGTACACTTTTCCCTCTTCCCCCACTTTGAGTGTCAGAATTCTAAAAGTAAAATGTGTACACTATGCAGTGACCTCAAAAAGTCATGCAATGCAACTGAAAATGTAGGGGCTCTTTCTGTCACTGAGCATTTGTCTAGTTTAGCGGCAGTTCAGAATGGGTTTAGTTGAATCGATACTTTCTGGGGATTACCATGCGTGCATGTTAAATTCAATGTAATTGCGTTCTTAAAAGAAGTTTGAGGCATACATGTACATAGTTCTCATAAGCAACTGTCAAGTTGTGAAATTGAATGTTTAATTATGAATGTAAGTTTGAACAGTTATCAGTATTAACTTACTATTTTACTTTTCATCAAATTCTGTCTCTGGCATGGCTACAGATCTAGCCTGGTGAATTACGCTCAAAGAAAAGCACGCTCTATTTAAACATAACCTTTAACTGGGGCTGCGAGGCCGAACCCAATATGCCGACACAGACAGAATCAAAAACAGACGTTGCGTAAAAAGTAAAGGCTTTTATTTCTAGGCGGGGTGGGGGCAGGTAAGGGAAAGAGGCCATGCCAGTGGGGACCGCATGACAACCTGGCTGATGGTGAACCAGGTAGGAGAAAGGGAAAGCTGGGACGAAGCCAGGAAAAACAGGGACGAAAGGGGAGTGAGACCAGGACCAAATGGGGAGCTGTAAAGAGAACCAGGGAATTCACTGAGATAGACCGGGGACCAGAGACCAGGCTGGGCAGAACAGGCAGGACGAGCAGACACTAAGCTCTGGCAAGGTGGAAGTGGCAAGGTTGGACTGATAAGGAGTTGAGTTGATTATGATTGATGAGATGTAGGTGGTAAAACTCTGCTCTGCTTGCAGCAGGCCTGCCTCCAGTCCACACACACACACACACACACACACACACACACACACACACACACACACACACACACACACACACACATGCAACAGGGTGAGACACTAGGGCAGGGCAAGTGGCAACAGATAACGGAAACAATTAGGGGGAGTAGGATGAAGCGGGTGAATTGGGGGGGGGTGTAACACAACCATAGCAATAACTTACAACTGTATACTCTTGCACCTGAAGTATGGAAAAATGTGTAATGGCAGCTGTATTGGATGATAGCTGTGAGGAGGAATGAACTGGGAATTGGAATTCCAGAAAATACAACAAATATAGGCTACCACTTCCCAATTGGGACAAATATGAAGTGTGGTGTGCATGTGAGAGGACCAAATTGTGTGAGTCTCAACGCTCAGTGGGTGAAGGTTTGCAACCCTGAACATGACTCTTGTATAGGGACTGTTACTCACAGCTTGGGTTGGAAATTATCCTCATATTATTTAGCCTACCAACTACACATTTAGTGTTGTAGAAAAGGTGATGCGTACTCAACAAAGTTGGATTTGATTATCTTGATTAACTTTAAAATTTAACTCAACATAATTTCATGAAGGTATTTTTTGTAGCAGTATTTATGCAGCAGTGGCCCAAAATGCATAATGTAATTAATGTGCACAGCTGGCCATGTGGGAATCTACCATTCCTGCAGAACACCAAGAGCACATCACCAATGTCAGTGTAAAAGCAAACAAAGTTGTATATATTTGTGTTGTATCTACAAGTGTTGCATATTTTCAGAACAAACTGTAATTTCAAATTTCCCTTTGGACTAATGGCTATGTAGTTTGTGTACTCTGCGTACAGATAGGCCAACCACTGAAACTGGGAAAAGAGAGGTTATTTTATATCTTACAACATTTTGATTTACCAGAAGGCTTGAGACAACGACCCTCACAATATTTAGTAGCCAGGCAATATTTATGATGTAGTCTCTAACACCAGTCTGGAGGCCGATTATGTATCCAGAGGTCCAGTTTAATGAAACATGCAGGAAACCCACTGCTATAATAGGGCATTTGGTGTATTGAAGAGCCGCTTTGCATGTCTTTCCATCAGCCTGTGAACCAGAGAGTGAGCAATATCTGTCACCCGTGTAGTCCTCCCCCACTTGGCCATTGACTGAGATGAATCCACAAGGATCTGCACAACGTGATGTCTTCAGTATGGTGGCCAAACCCAAAACTGGTGACATTGGGGGAGACGAAGCTGCAAAATAATGATTCATTAGTGTCTGAAATATCCATTTATTACTCTTTATGGAGTGCTCTATTGAGTGTTTTATATGTGAGGAATAATGAATGCGTGAATAAGGAAATGATTCTGGACACTCTAGCGTGCACACTCATAAGTGGTCTAGTGGGAAGATGAACAACTCACCGTTCCCTCAATAAAACGCTCAAATTATTAATACCCTCTAGTGCCAGTAAATTTAAACTAGGAAAAAATGAATAGGATAGACCCCCCCCCCCCCAAGAATTGCAACCTTAACGCGGTGGAGGGGTTTGGGTGTTCCGGTGATCCTGGGAGCTGTGTTGTCGGGGGCAATAGCTCCTGGTAAGGTCCAAGGCAAATTGGTCCCAGGGGAGAGGCCAGACTAAGAGTGATTCCCAAGAAACCTGATGAATTTACAACAGCAGAGCCACAGCACCTCACCCGGAAAAGGGAAACTGAGGCCCCCTCCTGGAGCCAGACATGGGAAGGGAGCTTGCCGGCAAGCGTCTGGAAACGACCGAAACCAACAACCAGTTTCATGATTTCAGTTGTTATACATCTGTTGACATCTTACAATGCTGCGATTGCAACAATCCCTACTCCTCAGTGAATAGTACACATGGTCAATGGTCACACCCATATTTGCATATGAAACTGATCGTTGGTTTCGGTCGTTAGGCACTGTGTTGTACTGTATTGTTTATAAGGGTGGGGATACCTGCAGTCAGTTTAGACTGAAGATGTCACTTAGTTGAGTAATGAAACATATCTGTCAATAAACGTTGTATCCAGATGAACTTATTCAACCGTCTTTGATTTTCTTACCTGCATTATTGAACTTGCATCAAGACATACCTTGGTTTCATGGAGCCATGAGCTGCTCCAATGAATCCATGCTCTTTAGCTTTCCAAAGGATGCAGAGAGGTAATGTAATTGGTCAACACTCTTCTGAAATGTGGATGGAAGATGAAATGACTGTCAATGAGTTTTGAAAACAAAAATGGCCTGAAGTCCATCAAAGAGGGCAGACTACTAGTAAAGCTAAGTGGCTCCTAGTAGGTTCCATAATGATAAACACATGCCATAAATCAGTTTAGCATGCACATCACATGATATCATCATGTGATTGAGATAAAAACCCACTATACTCAAGAGATTAATGCTACATTTTAATATAATTTGTCTTTACTAACGATATAAACACAATGATGTCTTGTGTCAGTCATGAATAGTGATTTGGTGGAAATCTTAGAGTGAACATAAGGCATTTATCATTTATTGTTCTCCGAGCGCTCTCTGCTGGCAAAATTAGTGAGAGCTCATCCTACTACAGAACGTCTTTTGTATCTTCTAAAATGTTCTGTTCCTCGTGTTTCATTCCCCAACCATATTCTGACAAATTACACATTGTTCAACACTGACAACCCAAACTCAACCCAACCCTGACCCTTAACACCATGACTATCTAAATTAAAGCCTAAATTTAACCACTATCTAAATTTAAATGCAATCTCAAATCATAATCCTAATGTAACTACCCATAGATGATATTTTTCAGACCAACATTTAGTTTTTGGACCAAAATAACAAAGAGACACACAAAGAACACAAAAGGAGGTCTGGTGATGAACATGGAATTAGAGGAGACCTTCAATGGTTTGTGGTGAGTATAAACTCAAAGAAGATACAGTGATGCTTGAAAGTTTGTGAACCCTTTAGAATGTTCTATATTTCTGCATAAAATATGACCTAAAACATCATCAGATTTTCACACAAGTCCTAAAAGTAGATAAAGAGAACCCAATTAAACAAATGGGACAAAAAATATTAGACTTGGTTATTTATTTATTGAGGAAAATGATCCAATATTACATATCTGTGAGTGGCAAAAGTATGTGAACCTCTAGGATTAGCAATTAATTTGAAGGTGAAATTAGAGTCAGGTGTTTTCAATCAATGGGATGACAAGTAGGTGTGAGTGGACGCCCTGTTTTATTTTAAGAACAGGGATCTATCAAAGTCTGATCTTTACAACACATGTTTGTGGAACTGTGCAAGAACAAAGGAGATTTCTGAGGACCTCAGAAAAAGCGTTGTTGATGCTCATCAGGCTGGAAAAGGTTACAAGACCATCTCTAAAGAGTTTGGACTCCACCAATCCACAGTCAGACAGATTGTGTACAAATGGAGGAAATTCACATCAAAGACCACTCCAAGAGCAAGGCATGTAATAGCTGGCCAGGTCACAAAGGAACCCAGGGTAATGTCTAAGCAACTAAGGCCTCTCTCACATTGGCTAATGTTAATGTTCATGAGTCCACCATCAGGACAATGCTGAACAACAATGATGTACATAATAGGGTTGCAAGGAGAAAGCCACTGCAAGGTTAAATAGTTATTAACAGTTCATGTCTTCTGTCAAACTTGTTCCTGTTTGTAGGCATCAAACTTTTTTTTTTTATCTTTGCTGTTTTTATGGTATCCATCCATCCATCCATCCATCCGTCCATCATCCAACTCGCTTATCCCAATCAGGGTTGCGGGATGCTGGAACCTATCCCAGCGGTCATTGGGTGGCAGGGAGACACCCTGGACAGGCCGCCAGACCATCACACAGCAGACATACATACACACACACACACACACACACACACCTAGGGACAATTTAGTACAGCTGATCCACCTGACTTGCATGTCTCTCGACTGTGGGAGGAAACCGGAGCACCCGGAGGAAACCCACGCAGACACGGGGAGAACATGCAAACTCCACTAACTGCATTAACATCAAATTCTTTTCTCAAAGTGAAAGACGTGAAATTTCACTAAAAGGCTGTTTTCTTTTCTGTAGATGCCCAAAATGCAGACAAGAGACTCATTAATGTGATGACGATGGCAACTTTTGAAGAAGTCAGTGGGGAGATCAGATTTACTTGAGTCATGCTTCTAATCACTCGGTAGGAGCTGCTATTCTGTTCAACAATTTTAAAGGAGATGTGATAGAATCTCACCTATCTAAAGAGGGTAGATGGATTATCCTGGTTCTTAGAATAAATAATGTGGTTCTGGTGGTGAATAAAATTTCGGACATAATAACAATAGTTTGGAAAAAAGCATGTTTACCCAACTAGCAGTAAAATTAAAAAAGATGGAGAAATACAAAAATGCTCACTTAATTATTGGTGGTGACTGAAACGATGCAGCAGATGACCAAATGGATAGATTACCAGCAAGAACACCCCCCAACTCAAGGTTTAAGGCAATATCACACTTACGCAAACAACTTAGTGTCGTCAGTATATGGCGCTATATGCATCCTTACCAAAAAGAATATACATGGAGTAATGTTAGTGGTTCTTTACCATCTCAAATTGACCTTTGGTTATGATCCTCCCCTTCACTGCAATTTGTTTCTTAAACAGTACACAGCTATACCCCTTTCTCAGACCACAAAATGATAGTCATCACCCTTGCTAATTCACTAGAACAAAATAAGAACATTCACTGGGTTTTTGTAAATTGAATGAATGAAATTAAATGAACGCTGCTTTATTCGACATTGTATTCTTACAACAAATTATATATTTTTTTACCCCCCTCCCCCTTTTTTTTCTCCCCACTTGTATCCGACCAATCAATTACCCCACTCTTCCGAGCCGTCCGGGTCACTGCTCCACTCCCTCTGCCGATCCAGGGAGGGCTGCAGACTACAATATGCCTCCTCCGATACATGTGGCCAGGCGCTTCTTTTCACCTGACAGTGAGGAGTTTCGCCAGCGGGATGTAGCGCGTGAGAGATCACGCTATTCCCCCCAGTTCCCCCACCCCCGAACAGGCGCCCCATTCGACCAGAGGAGGGGCTAGTGCAGCAACCAGGACACATACAGTGCATCCGGAAAGTATTCACACCCCTTTACTTTCCCCACATTTTCTAATGTTACAGCCTTATTTAAAAATGGATTAAATTCCTTTTTTTCCCTCATCAATCTACACACAATACCCCATAATGACAAAGCGAAAAAGGTTTTGTAGAAATTTTTGCAAATTTACTAAAAATAAAAAACTGAAATATTGCATGTACATAAGTATTCACACCCTTTACTCAGTACTTGATTGAGGCACCCTTGGCAGCGATTACAGCCTCAAGTCTTCTTGGGTATGAAGCTACAAGCTTGGCACACCTATATTTGGGGTATTTCTCCCATTCTTCTCTGCAGATCCTCTCGAGCGCCGTAAGGTTAGATGGGGAGCGTCGCTGCACAGCTATTTTCAGGTCTTTCCAGAGATGTTCAATGGGGTTCAAGTCTGGGCTCTGGCTGGGCCACTCAAGGACATTCACAGACTTGTCCCGAAGCCACTCCTTCGTTGTCTTGGCTTTGTGCTTAGGGTCGTTGTTGTGTTGAAAGGTGAACCTTCGCCCCAGTCTGAGGTCCTGAGCGCTCTGGAGCAGGTTTTCATCAAGGATCTCTCTGTACTTTGCTCCATTCATCTTTCCCTCGATCCTGACTATTCTCCCAGTCCCTGTGCTGAAAAACATTCCCTCAGCATGATACTGCCACCACCATGCTTCACTGTAGGGATGGTATTAGCAAGGTGATGAGAGGTGCCTGGTGTCCTCCAGACGTGACGTTTGGCATTCAGGCCAAAGAGTTCAATCTTGGTTTCATCAGACCAGAGAATCTTGTTTCTCATGGTCTGAGAGTCCTTTAGGTACTTTCTGGCAAACTCCAAGTGGGCTGTCATGTGCCTTTTACTGAGCAGAGGCTTCCGTCTGGCCACTCTACCATAAAGGCCTGATTGGTGGAGTGCTGCACAGATGGTTGTCCTTCTGGAAGGTTCTCCCATCTCCACAGAGGAACACTGGAGCTCTGTTAGAGTAACCATCGGGTTCTTGGTCACCTCCCTGACCAAGGCCCTTCTCCCCCGATTGCTCAGTTTGGCTGGGTGGCCAGCTCTAGGAAGAGTCCTGGTGGATCCAAACTTCTTCCATTTACGAATGATGGAGACCACTGTGCTCTTCGGTACCTTCAAAGCTGTAGACATTTTTTTGTACCCTTCCCCAGATCTGTGCCTCGATACAATCCTGTCTCGGAGGTCCACAGACAATTCTTTTGACTTCATGGCTTGGTTTCTGCTCTCACATGCACTGTCAACAGTGGGACCTTATATAGACAGGTGTGTGCCTTTCCAAATCATGTCCGATCAATTGAATTTACTACAGGTGGACTCCAGTCAAGATGTAGAATGATCAGTGGAAACAGGATGAACCTGAGCTCAATTTTGAGTGTCATAGCAAAAGGTGTGAATACTTATGTACATGCAATATTTCAGTTTTTTATTTTTAATAAATTTGCAAAAATTTCTACAAAACCTTTTTCACTTTGTCGTTATGGGGTATTGTGTGTAGATTAATGAGAAAAAAAAGGAATTTAATCCATTTTGGAATAAGGCTGTAACATAACAAAATGTGGGGTAAGTGAAGGGGTGTGAATACTTTCCGGATGCACTGTACCTACAACCGGCATCTCACCGGCAGACATGGCCAATTGTGTCCGCAGGGACGCCCGACCAAATCGAAGGTAACATGGGGATTCGATCTGACCACCCCCGTGTTGGTAGGCAATGGAATAGACCGCCGCCAGGATGCCTCACAAATTGTATTCTTACAATTAATTTGTTATCTGCATTTAACCCATCCTATTGTGTAGGAGCAGTGGGCTGCTGCAGTACCTGGGGACCGAGTCCAGTTCTTCTTTCCATTGCCTTGCTCAGGGGCACAGACAGGAATATTAATCCTAATATGCATGTCTTTTTGTAGGCATGGGGAGAACATGCAAACTCCACACAGAAAGACCCTGGGACAGCCTGGGGTTCGAACCCATGACCTTCTTGCTGTGAGGCAACAGTGCTAACCACTGGGCCAACATGCTGCCAAAAGGGAGCAGCAGGGGAGAGGACACACACACACCCCAATCCTCATTGACGAGGCTACAGTAGAGATTTCCAGCAGCTTCAGGTTTCTTGGTGTGAACGCTGTCATCCAGCACCATCATCAAAACTGCAAAACTGTGGCTTTTCTTCCTCTGGTGCCTGAGAAGGTTTGGCATGGTTTGGCAGGATACTCTGCAACTTCTACAGATGCACCATTGAGAGTAGCTTGACTGGCTGCGTCACTACCTGGTATGGCAGCTGCGTCACCATTGTGAAAGGCTCTACAGCGGGTGGTTAAAACAGAGCAGCACATTACCAGCACCAAGTTTCCAGCCCTGCACAACCTCTACACCCGGACACGTAGGAAAAAGGCCATGAACATCATCAGGCACAACAGCCACCCATACCACCGACTGTTTGAACAACTACTGTCTGGCTATTGGTACTGTAGAATCTGGAGCAAAACCAACAGGCTCAGGGACAGCTTCTATTCGCAGGACATAAAAATGTTGAATATCTAAATCCCACTGACCATAGAATGTTGGACATTATTGGCACAATATCATGTACAATATTTTGTGGGATATTTTGCACATTTCCCAGTGCACATTTTTCAGTCAGTTGTGTTCCCTTGGGTTGTTTGGCTCATCACAACCGAGGGAGCACATTTTCCTGTGCGACAGAGGGATCAGTTGATGTCTAAGCTTGACATCCACGTTACCAAAGGCACTTCCTTACTGTATGTCTCACCACGTTACACTTAAATCATATTTGCTTCCTATCTTGTGTGAATTTGTGTTGGGCTCTAGCTTGTTGCTTAGGCTCTGAGACTGTCTGATGTGTACTGCATGTAATCAAATCCTTTACAGTGCCAGTCAACTCTGCCAGAATTTTAGTTAGCTCCATTATCTGTTTATCTTGGTGGGCAACAGCCCGCTGAACTTGATCTAAATTGGTGTGTCAATCACTCTCTGTCATAACCACAGAGCACTGGGCTTCACTGACCTCTGACTGAACCTGCCTGCTCTTGGCAACTCTGGGGTAGTTGGAACTAGTATACTCCAGTTGCCACAGGAGAGCTTTACTCATAATATCTAGAATACTGGACCCTGGCTTATCTCTAACCATCTTGCGGCATTCCCACCTAAGAGCTGCAAACCATCAATGAACTGGTCTCTCAGCACAATTTTCTCATTAGGCACAGTGTCACTCATTACAGGTTTCAAGAACTGTGATAATGCATGGGAGTAGTCATGGAGATCCTCTCTAGCTGCCTGCTTATGGTTATAAGGTTATGCTTATGGTTAAAGTCTGTAAGGGATGAATATCAATGCACCTTTCCCCAAAGGCATTTCTCAAGTAAGAAAAAAGATCACACCCTTCGCCGACTGACCTCCCATTCATAGTTGCTCCTCTTCTAATGCGGGGCCATGGAGAAGTTAGAGTATTTAATCACAGTGCTCTTCTCTGGATTGTTCCCTGGTCCTTAAAACCCTCTTAACCTCCCCATTGAACTCCTCCACAGTCCTCCGAACTTAATTGTACTCCCTACTGAAAGCTTGGATCTGATGTTCCCGTGGGATGTAGACAAAAGAATGTGAGTGCACTGTTATGTGCCCTATCGGCTCTTGTCTCATCATGCAGTCTGGTGAATTCGTCATGTAATCTCTTCAACTCGAGTTTTTGCCCCTGAATTTTCTCCATAGGATCTTTCCTGCTACCAGCTGTCTTTCCCTGAGACTGGGACTGACTGACCATTGGTAACAACCTCCTAATCACTAGACATAGTAAAATGTTAGGTTTTTACTGAGTCCAGCAAGTCTCTCTGATTCAGTCCAATAGGGTTCAGTCAAATAAGGCTATCAGTTTTTAGTCTAAATGTATGAGGACCAAGGATACGAAGGAGACAGTCTCTACTTGAGGACAGTGCTGAATCTTACTTCCTCCAACTGGAGTCGGCACTGGAACCCTTGCAAATATGGATGAGTCCACTCCTCACTGAAGCCCAGGCAATGGCTATGAAACCCACCAATTGTTCCTCATGGAAGTCGAACACCACTGGAAACCACCTGATAATCTTCATCACTGTCGTATGTTTTTTTTTTAAATGAGGTCACTCTATTGCCAATTTGCAGAAAAATTGATTCTAATAACCCCACTCCTGGTACCAAAATAGTGTTGCCTGCAGAACTGAGCACCACACAGGACACAATTACACTGAAAAAAGGGGAGGTGAGGTTGTACAAGTTACAAAAATGCATTTCATATGTATGACATGATTCATTTATGTTACTTCTCTGATCATATTTCATTTTAGTTTAGTTCATTGTTTATTTGACAGGGACAATGCACAATTTTACAATTGCACCAGAGCTAGCAGGCAGCTAATTTGCATCCGCAGTCCCTGGGCAGGCAAACAAACAACAATTAATACAGAAATAAAAACATAACAATACATAAGAAAACTATTGAACAGGCAAAGAACAATCAAGGCAAAATAAAAATATGACAATACATCAGAAAACCAATCTCAAAAGTTGTAAGTACAATCTGATCTATTTAAAACAGTGGATATAAATAGCAATCTGGCTTATATGATAACAACATAATGAATATGGATTTCATCTATTCAGCAACAATAAATATCATTAGTAAACTGACCTTAAACATCAATAAATAACAATCTGACCTAAACTATGACAACAGATATAAAAATCAATCTGGACTATTCAATGGCAAGAATTATAAATTACACAGTCTACGGTCATGTTGCACCTGGGCTGGTTCCAGCCAGAACCCTAGGCTGCTCCTGACTAAGAAAAACATAGTAACTACTCTGAATAAAAAGTAAAACAAAAACCTAAGTGAAATCTAAAATATGTGCAAAATATTAAAGCAAGGACATTTATTTGTGATTAAGAGTTTGTGCCAGATTTTAACGAAAGCTTATGACGCTTTTTAAACACCGCAAAGCTGGCTGACTCTCTGACATTAGGGGGAAGGGAATTCCACTTTTCCACCACTTTTACTGAAAATGCTGATTGACCAAAAGCAGTCTTCCTAAACTGTGGTACCCAATCTCCCCTTGAAGATGCTCTGGTCCTGACCCTTACAGTTCTGTCACTGTCGGGGGAGGCCAGGCATGCTCTCAGAGGGGGGGGTGCGAGTCATGAATAATCTTTAACATCAGGCATACATCTGAATAAAACAAAAATTATCAAAATTAAGAAAGTTATATTTTTTCAGGATATGGCAGTGGTGAGATTCCCTTATTTTTTTCTCCAATATTTTTAAAATTTGTTTATATAGAGAATATACTGGCTTGAGGGTGGTCACACCTGCTTGGGACCAAGTGGTTATACAATACGACAAATGAGGGAAAATCATGGCATGTAGAAAAAGATTTGCGGCAGATGAAGACATTTGATGCCTGATGCTTTTAAAATTATTCAAATTGAACTTAACGTTCCTGGTTACCTTACTGACATGGTTTTTAAAAGACAAGTGCTTGTCCATTATGATGCCTAAATATTTTACATGTGTCACCGTATTAATAACTTCACCGTTTAATAAAATGTCTGGATCAACTGTATTGTTGGTCCTTGATGTGAAGTACATGCATACTTTTTTGCTTACATTGGGAGTTAAGCATGAGTTTGTAAGCCAATCAGATGCCTTGCACATGGCAGCTGTTAATTTAGCTGCAACTTGCTCTTTTGATCTTGCATGAGTGAAGATGACCGTATCGTCGGCATACATTTGAATATTTACATCTGGACAGGCTTGTGGAAGGTCGTTTATGTATATACTAAATAAAATTGGTCCTAGTATAGACCATTGAGGGACCCCAGCTGTACAATATGTGTTTACTGAACACTTGTCACCAATTTTAGTACACTGTTTTCTCTTATTTAAATAGGACTCCATCCAGTCTAATGCATCAATGGAAAAGTTAAATAGTGAAATCTTTGAGAGTAGGACGTCATGATTAACGGTGTCGAAGGCCTTTGTAAAATCCCAAAACACAGCTTCGACCACACCACCATTGTCAAGATAACTTTTAATCTGCTCCACAAAATAACAGATCGCAGTTTCTGTAGAATGATGCTTACGGAAACCAAATTGCATTGGGTGTAAAATTATATGCACCTTCATTTAAGTGGGTGACTAGCTGGTCACACACAATCTTTCAGCAATTTTAGAGGCTATTGGGAGAATACTGATGGGTCTGTCATTTGATGGAGCAGTACTGTCCCCTGACTTAAAGACATGTGTCACTATTGCAGCCTTCCAAGAAGATGGAAAACGTGATTTTTTTATTGATAAATTTATCAGATGATACCTCTTCCCTTATACACAGTCATGTAGAATTCTTTTAATTTTGATGGATGTAAAATCTAAAAGTTTCAGTCATGTTAAGGACGAATGAAGAAGTTATGTTTTGTTTGGAAATCCCGCCCCCTTCGAATAGCGAAAACTTCTGCAGTGGAATTACCGTCCAGGCATCCACCATCTTTTCACTCGTGTTCCGGCCGAGACAAGACTGATACCGCACCTCACTTTATTCCTCTGAGGCTGTTTTTCAGACTAGCACTGGATCAGTATACACGCCAGAATCGCTGTGTAATCCAACTCTGCTAACAGGTTATGGGCCCAGAGTTGCCCAGCGATTTACCACCGAGAGAAAAGTTGTGTCGTACAGCGTGTCTGATGAGAGTTTAGCATGCTATGCTAACACCATGAGCAGGCGAGCCGCCTAGTCGAGTAGCCGCTGGTCTCGGATAGTTTTTGACGGAGGTGAAAAGAATTATGAACTGTGAGAGACAAATATTTTGGGCCATCTTTGGCTGCAAGGGCTAAAGGAGACCATTTTAAATGAGCCAGCCGACGATGAGGAAGCGGAACCGGCAGAAGACGAGGAGAGAAATGTTGAGGCATATGCAGAGCTAATTCAGTTTCTGGATGATAAAAGCTTGTCGCTGTTCATGCGAGAAGCAGTGGAAAATGGTGATTCATTAAAACCGGCAAAAGCTAAATAAAGCCTTCGTCGCAATTATTTTCATGGTCTCCAGACCAAGACCGAGAAAACAACCAACAAACAAAACCATGTTAATAAACAAAACTTGACCATGAGAAAAATGTTTTCAATTAACATAAAAAGTCATGTTTGTTAAACAAATGAAAATTTAGTATATTGAACATAAATACATTATTTTTAGAAAACATAACTTTAATATGTGCAACCTTCATTCATTCATTCATCATCAGCTGCTTCTCTGGGGTCGGGTCGCGATGGCAGCAAGCTAAGTAGGGCACACCAGACGTCCCTCTCCCCAGAAACGCTCCCCAGTTCCTCCTGGGGGATTCCAAGGCTTTCCCAGGCTAGATTGGACATGTAGTCCCTCCAGCGAGTTCTGGGTCTACCCCGGGGTCTCCTCCCGTTGGCCATGCCCGGTAAACCTCCAAAGGAAAGCACCCAGCATGCATCCTAATCAGATGCCCAAACCACCTCAACTGGCTCCTTTTGACGCGAAGGAGCAGCGGCTTTACTCCAAGCTCCCTTCGGATGTCCGAGCTCCTCACCCTATCGCTAAGGCTGAGCCCAGACATATGGAGGAAACTCATTTCAGCCGCTTGTATCAGCGATCTCACCCTTTTGGTCACTACCCAAAGCTCATGACCCATCGGTGAGGGTTGGAACAAAGATTGACTGATAAATTGAGAGCTCAGCTCCTTCTTCACCACAACGGTTCGGTACAACGTCCGCATTACTGCTGATGCTGCACCAATCCGCCTGTCAATCTCCCGCTCCATCCTACCCTCACTCGTGAACAAGACCCCACGATACTTGAACTCCTTCACTTGAGGCAATAACTCATCCCCAACCCGCAGGCAGCAATCCACCATTTTCCAGTAGAGAACCATGGCCTCAGACTTGGAGGTGCTGATTCTCATCCCAGCCATTTCACACTCAGCTGCAAACTGCCCCAGTGCGCACTGGAGGTCACGCTCTGATGAAGCCAAAAAAAACCCCACATCATCTGTGAAGAGCAGAAATGCAATTCTGAGGTTCCCAAAACAGACACACTCTTCACCTTGGCTGCGCCTTTAGATCCTGTCCATGAATATCACAAACAGAATCAGAGACAATGGACAACCTTGGCGGAGTCCAACACCCACCGAAAACGTATTTGACTCTGTGCCATGAATGTGGACACAGCTCTCACTTTGATTATATAAAGACCGGATGGCTTGTAGCAACTGCCCGGTACCCCATACTCCCGCAGTACCCCTCACAGAGTGCCCCGGCGTACACGGCCATAAGCCTTCTCCAAGTCCACAAAACACATGTAGACTGGCTGGACAAACTCCCATGCCCCCCCCCCCTCAGCACTTCCGCAAGGGTAAAGAGTTGGTCCGTTGTTCCACGGCTACGACGGAATCCACATTGCTCCTCTTGGATTCGAGGTTTGACAGTCGGTCGGAGCCTCCTTTCAAGCACCCTAGAGTAGACTTTCCGAGGGAGGCTGAGCAATGTGATGTCCTGATAATTGGAGCACACCTTCCGGTCCCCTTTTTTGAATATGGGAACCACCACCCCAGTCTGCCGCTCCACAGATACTGTCCCCGATCTCCACGTGACACTGAAGAGGCGTGTCAACCAAGACAGCCCAACAATGTCCACAGCCTTCAGCATCTCAGGGCGAATCTCATCCTCACCCGGCGCCTTGCCACCGAGGAGCTTTTTAACTACCTCAGAGACCTCTGCCAGGGATATGGGTGGGGCTTTCACTTGAGTTTTCAGACTCTACCTCCTCCACTGAGGACATGTTAGCTGGGTTCAGGAGCTCCTCAAATTGTTCTTTCCACCGCTCGACAACATCCCCAGTCCGGGTCAACAGTTCCCCTCCCCGGCTGAACACAGCCTGAGTGAAGCCCTGCTTACCTTTCCTGAGTCGCCGGATGGTTTGCCAGAACTTCCTTGAGACCAACCGAAAGTCCTCCTCCATAGTTTCACTGAACTCGTCCCACACCCAAGTTTTTGCTTCTGCGACCGCCGAAGCGGCTGCCCTTCTTGCCTCCCGATACCTATATCCTGCTTCAGGAGACCCCTGGACCAACCAAGTCTGAAAGGCCTCCTTCTTCAGCCTGACGGCTTCCCTCACCACCGGTGTACACCAGCAGGTTCTTAGGTTGCCGCCTCGACAGGCACCAATGACCTTATGACCACAGCTCCTGCCTGCCGCATCTACAATAGAGGCTTTGAACATGGCCCACTAAGACTCTATGTACTCAGCCTCCCGCGGGATACACGAGAAGCTCTTCCGGAGGTGGGAGATGAAGACCACATGGACAGAGGCTTCTGCCAGACGTTCCCAGTTCACCCTCACTACACGTTTGGGTTTGCCAGGTCTGTCCGGCAGCCTTCCCCACCATCTGATCCAACTCACCACCAGGTGATGATCAGTTGATAGCTCTGCTCCTCTCTTCACCCGAGTGTCCAAAGCATACGGCTGCTGATCTGATGACACGACCACAAAGTCTATCCTCGATCTTCGGTCTAAGGTGTTCTGGTACCAAATGCACATATGAACTACCTTATGTTTGAACATGGTGTTTGTTATTGCCAATCCATGACTCGCAATAACAAGGCACCGCTCAGGTTTAGATTGGGGAGGCTATTCCTCCCAATCATGCCCCGCCAGGTTTCTCCATCATTGCTCACGTGAGCATTGAAGTTCCCTGCAGAACTATAGAGTCCCGAGGCACAGCCCTATCCAGGACACCACCCAGAGACTCCAAGAAGGTCGGATACTCCAAACTGCTATTCGGTGCATAAGCACACACAACAGTCAGAGCCTTGCCCCCAGGGACTTGCAGTCATATATAAGCGACCCTCTCATTGCCCAGGGAGAACTCCAACACGGCGGCGCTCAACCGGGTACTTGTGAGTATCCCCACACCCGCCCGGCCCCTTTCCAGGAGTTTGGTACCAGAGCCCACGCTATGTGTGGAGGTGAGCCCAACTATGTCTAGTTGGTACCGTTCCACCTCCCGCACCAGTTCAGGCTGCTTCCCTGCCAGAGAGGTGACATTCCACGTCCCGAGGACCAACCTGCGATGCCGGAAGTTGGCACGCCCCAGTCACCGCCTTTGCCTGCTGCCCGGCCTACATTGCACCCTACCCCAATGCTCATCCCCGCGTGTGGTGGGTCCAAGGGGTAATACTATGTGCAACCGATGTACATACATTTTTTTATGTAAATCCAACAGACTTTTTTTTAGTGTATATCTTTGGGGTTCTTTTATTTCCTATAAGTTCATAATTGTGGGCAATTGGACAGTGGGCCATAAGAAAAGTTTACTGTATTTAAATATCCGATTTACACAAAATGTGTCCATAAAAAAGTAGCTACAGTAACAACATAGTTTCCAGGTTCAATCCCAAACAATGGTACTCGAACAGAAAAAAAAACAACTTTTTAAACGCCAAAAAATATACGACAGTGGGCTTTAAGGGTTATTCCCAAAATACAGTCACCAAAATGGGCTTCATTGGGCGTGCACAACTTCAGACATTTGACACATTGATGTCCTGCTAACACATGGTAACACTAACACATGGTAACACTGGCGTCGGATGCTTGCACCTGCATCCGTCGACATCCAACGTGAATCTTGTCAAATTATTTCACAAGATGCACTCCGGCGTTCTCCACCATGCTGCTCCCCTTAGTAGCCCCCCCCCCCAAAAAAAGAGCTATACCTGGAAACAAAAAGAATAAAAAAAGGAAGCCCATGATGCAACTGGCATGTTAAAGACATGGTGCGCGACACTGCCATCTTGGGTCCGGAGTGCTTAACTAAAATGGACCCTCTGCCTGCAAGCCAATAAACATATCCATCCATCCATTATCTAAACCGCTTTTCCTGCTCTCAGGGTATGCAATTTTTTTAACATATTTAGAACATTTAAATTAAATACAAAAACAAACAAAAACTACATACTGTAAGGTAACAAGAAATGACTATTACATCACATTTACCACCCGGCTATATATATATATATATATATATATATATAGTGCTGAGCCGTATATATATATATATATATATATATATATATATATATATAGTGCTGAGCCGGCATGGAAGAAGGAGTCAAGAGGCAGAAATCTCTTTTTAAATGGCAGCTCCTGTGTCCCATACACCGCTCTTTTAATTGCCCCCAAAATGGCTGCCGAACAATGGCTTTCCCCCTGAGGTAACTATTAAAATCAACATTCAGTCAGTCAGTAAAATGGCCATCTACCCAGTCCAAGTTGAACCCCCAAAGAACCACAATAACCAAAACATGAACACTAAAATAATAATTTGAACATGAACGTTAACAGTCCCAGAATCCCTTGTGCTCCCCCAGTGCAGAACTGCCGATAGTCAGAGCGACCGCCCTCTCCAGTTTCTACATAGCCGCCACTGGTGGGTCAGTTGTCCTCGACGACCCCATCTCCCAATACATAGTCCATCAAATGTCCAGGGTCACTGGTGAACAGGCCACCTGGGGCTCACAGGAAGAGCAACTGGGGAGAAGCACACTGATTGACGCATGGGGTGCTACAGTCACCCCCAGCCCTAACAGCAGGCAGAGCAAGGGGCCGGTATGGGGAGAGCCTATCATGGTGCAGCACCATCATGCACCCATGGCTGGGCATAAGCACCGGTACACCACCTCAGACAGCTGGCCCATGACCTCGTTGGGCCCCTGCCTGTGGCCACGAAGCTTGGGAGAAATCCCCTTCTTGCGAACGGGACAATACACCCATACCTTTACACCTCACACGAAGGCCTGCCCAAGGCACCGTGTGTCATAGGCTCTATTCTGCATACCCCAGAGTTTGCCTGGGTCCGGCGGGTGTAGTTGTGGACCATTTGCAGGTGATCCCTCAGTCTCCGGAGGTAGTCCATTTCTATAGGCACACACTGGCTGGATTCCTGAACAGCTGTCTGGTAGGACCAGGGGCAGGTGGCGGTCCCAGTCCCGCTTGTGTTGACTGGTGAGGATGGTAACCTGGGTAGCCAGGGTGCAGTTGAATTGCTCCAAAACCCCATCACCTTGAGGATGGGCGGTATTGTCCTCATCTTTTTCACCCCCAGCCGCTGGCAGACCTCACTGAAGACCAGGGACTCGAAGTTTCACCCCTGGTCACTGTGCAGCTTGGCGGGAACTCTGAAGCGGGCAAACATCTCCACCAGCGTCTCCGCTGTCAACGATGGCCCTCTGATCCAGCACCGCGTACGCCTCTGGCTACTTTGTGAAGTAGTCCATAACCACGAGGCTGTAGCAGTTGCTGGAGTCAGTGACAGGCAAAGGCCCGAGGATGTCCAATCACTCCATTGGGGCCCCCACCAAATGCTGCTGCAGTGGGGCATGGGAGTGCTGGGGCGGCCCCTTCTAGGTAGTGCAGCGGTCGGAGCATTGCACAAGCAGCTCCTCCTCTCATTGACAGCCAGGCCAGTAGAACCACTGTTATAATTTGTTACTATATATATGTATATAGTATATGCCTATATATATGTAGCGAATTTGGGGGCTAGCCCGACTGGATGCGAAACCGGGTCTCCAGCACCACGGGCGACAACATTAACCAGTCAACTAAAGGGTCCGACCCAGGGGCGGAGCATGGGTCTCAGCACAAAGGGGGCGGAGCTTCTCGATGAGCCCTTGTGATAGTAATTTTAAAATTAAAAAACTGTAAACTAGCGGACATCTCATCCTATCCAGCAAACAGATAGATAGATAGATAGATAGATAGATAGATAGATAGATAAACTTAGCACTAAAAGTAAGGAAATTGTTACGGCTCGCCCATCCCGCGCCTACAGCCAATCAGCTCGTCAGGGCTGGGTTTAAATCGTCAGGGCTGGGCTTAAATTTGCTGGTCTCCCAGAGCTCGTTGCCAGTTCATGCCGTAACCTCCTCGTCGAAGTGGTCAGTCTTCCCTCCCTGTGTATTCCCTCCGAGTTTACCTCAGCCCGTGGATTCACTATTTTCTCTGTGTAGTTTTTCCCTGCGAAATCATCCTGCCGTGTCCCCAAAGTGAATTACCCGTGAGTTTTCTCGTACTTTCTCTGTTCGTCGGGGACTACCCGCAATTCGGATTACCCGTGAGTTTTCTCGTACCTTCTCTGTCTGTTGGGGACTACCCGCAATTTGGATTACCCGTGAGTCTTCTTGTACTTTCTCTGTTTGTTGGGGGCTACCCGCAAAGTGGATTACCCGTGAGTCTTCTTGTACTTTCTCTGTTTGTTGGGGACTACCCGCAAAGATGATTACCGGGCTCCTTTCGTTGCCGTGCATGTTTTCTGTGTTGACCGTTGTATGAACTACTAATAAAATACGCCAGTTCCGGCGAACCCTATCTCTGCCTGGTGTTGTGCGCTTGGGGTCTTCCACAAACCCTAACAGAAATTTGTGTTTGGTAGATTATTTCTTTGTTGTAACAATGTTTCTTGGTAATAAATCTTATATCAGGCACCAGATTGTCAGCACCTGGAGTACCAGAAACTCAAAACAAGAGTCAATAGCAACAGCAAAATAACCTGTTTGGCATTGGCAGAGAAGATTTGGCAAATTTTTCATGGGCGCAACCCACATACTCAGCTCTGCTGCTCATCCCACAAATGCATGTTCCTTACAAATGTGGCGCCATTTAAAAGGGAAATAATCAGGCTTTCCAACGGTATAAGATTTATTGCCAAGAAGCATTGTTACAACAAAGAGATAATCTACCAAACACAAATTTCCTTACTTTTTGTGCTAAGTA
Organism: Lampris incognitus; assembly: GCF_029633865.1. Taxonomy (NCBI): domain Eukaryota; kingdom Metazoa; phylum Chordata; class Actinopteri; order Lampriformes; family Lampridae; genus Lampris; species Lampris incognitus. The sequence goes on along the minus strand of NC_079220.1, from coordinate 38,525,408 downwards.
TATATATACTACTACTACTACTACTACTTTCGGCTGCTCCTGTTAGGGTTCACCACAGCGGATCATCCGTTTCCATTTCTTCCTGTCCTCTGCATCTTCCTCTGTCAAATCAGCCACCTGCATGTCCTCTCTCACCACATCCATAAACCTCCTCTTTGGCCTTCCTCTTTTCCTCTTCTCTGGCAGCTCCATATTCAGCATCCTTCTCCCAATATACCCAGCATCTCTCCCCCACACATGTCCAAACCATCTCAATCTTGCCTCTCTTGCTTTGTCTCCAAACCGTCCAACCTGACCTGCCCCTCTAATATATTCGTTCCTAATCCTGTCCTTCTTCATCACTCCCAATGAAATCCTCCAGCTCCGCCTCCTGCCTTTTCGTCAACGCCACTGTCTCCAAATCATATAACATAGCTGGTCTCACAACCATATTGTAAACCTTTCCTTTAATTCTTGCTGATACCCTTCTGTCGCAAATCACTCAATCACTGGAGAAGGGGAGATATGTCTGTCTGCCGGAGATCTGCATTGTACTGAGTGCGCTCCTCTCATTATATTGAGAGTTCTCTTAGCCTATGAGAAACAGAGTAAAATAGACACCCTTCATCAGCAAACCCTACTATCCAAAGCGGACAAAAATTTAACAATTGTTATGTATGCTGGGGTCTCCTCCAGGGCGCAGATGATGATTATAATTTCCCTGCATCTTAGCCACTGGTCTAGAGCTCAATTATCTCCCAGAATGCCCCTTATCCTACCAATTTCTCCAAATTTGTATTGATTAGCATTGAAATGATGAGACAGCATGGCTCAGCTGATCCAAGTTTTCAGACTTCCGGCATGAGACGTAGTGGTAAATTTTTTTTTTACACTAGACAGGAACACTTCCTCCCGGATGGAGCTTAGCGGTCATGGTAAGGTAGTACGTGCTTTTGACCCATGCAGGATTCCATACCTGTGTCCGAAATCACTCCCCATCTGCTATATAGCGGATCATATATCACCGTCCATCATTTTATTTGAGCGTAATTGAAATTCTAACTGTAACATTTATTCATTATTTAGTGCCCTCGGAAATTCCCACAGTGCAACTGGAAATTTAGCGTCCAATACAGGTACACTACTTTCAGAGGTGGAAAAAGTACAAAAATATTGTACTCAAGTAAAAGTACCAATACTTTGATGAAATATTACTCAAGTAGAAGTAAAAGTACTCATCTGAAAATGTACTCAAGTAAAAGTAAAAAGTAGTTCATTTGAAATGTACTTTAAGTAAAAGTTACTTAGTTACTTTCTTTGTGTGGGGTGTGAGGGTAGTAAGAATAGGACAAGGGGTCAGAAATCCATAACTATTTTGTTTTTAATTAAAGAACAAGTGTAACAAATGTAAGCACAATAACAACAACTTCAAAACAACTGAACTTCTTGTTCAGTTTAAGTAGCATCTTAAAGTTAGTTGAGCTCATCCATTTAGTGGTACAACATTAAACATGCTTACTCTCACGTTTTCTCTCTCTCACTCTCTCTCACACGCACACACTCTCCCTCTCTCTCCCTCTCACCCTCTCTCTCTCTCACACACACAGGTAAAAAGTACAAAGTAATGCCCACATGATGACGCTCATAAGTGTTGCTACAAAGTCAAACTGACATAAAGGAGCAGCAATATTCCAGAGGAGACATGCTTGTGTGTGTGTGTGTGTGTGTGTGTGTGTGTGTGTGTGTGTGTGTGTGTGTGTTTGTTAACCGTCAGAGAATGAGAATGTGTTAATGCCATCTCCACAGCTGCAAGAGCGCTATAGAGGGCATGTGTGTGTAAGTGCGATAACAACAAAGAATACCTACACAAATGTAAGTGTAATTACAACAACATACATGTCAACACCAACAGCAACAGCTGTTATACTGCAAATCAAGGCCGCTAGTTTTGTGACACCCTGAATCACCTGTAACCTAGTCTACAAACTTCTTGTTCAGTTTAAGCAGCTGCTGATTTTCAAAGTTAATTGAGCTCATCCATTTAGTGGTAAAAACATTAAACAGGCTTGTGCACGCCTACTTTCTCTCTCTCAGAGAGGTACAAACTACAAAGTAATGTCCACATGATGATGCTCACAAGTGTTACAAAATTAAAGGAAATAACATAAAAGAGCAGCAATATTCCAGAGAGGAATATTGCAAATCAAGGCCACTAGTTTTGTGACACCCTAAATCACCTATAACCTAGTCTACAAACTTCTTGTTCAGTTTAAGCAGCAGCTGATTTTCAAAGTTAGTTGAGCTCATCCTTGCTCGCTTTGCAGTGAACAGTAATCCAGCACAACTGAAAAGCCGCTCGCAGGCAGCTGAAGCAGGCAGGCCAGTGTTGAGTTTCAGAGAGAGTTTTTTTAAATTTGGAAAGGAGTTTAGCAGATCCATATCGTTTGGGATACAGGCTAGGTACCCTTCCAACTCCCCTGTACCTTCTGACCTTCTGGACTTCATTGAGGAGAAGAAATCATCTTCATCTGAGGAATGTTGTCCAGCTTGCTCCACTTCCACCTCTGCCATCTGGTCAAGGTGTTGTCTGACATAAGCCAGACCTGTCGAGTAACAACAACACATTTCTGACAATTAAGACTTGATTAATTTACCAAGAGTGCACCATAATGCATAATGCCTTATAGCACTGACCACATTGTATTGAGTATAAAACAAAGTAGATCTCCAATAAACTGTTGAAAAGCAGTTTATTATAAGATGCAATCATACCTGTTTCTATGACATCAGGCCTCTCTGTCCAGGTGGTCTTGAACTTCGGTAGAAGTATTGCTGCCGCAATCAGTTCTGGGTCCATCATCATCTCACCAAAACGCTTTTGGACACCATCCTGAATGGCTTTGATGAGTGGTAGACACATCTTGGATGAGGTCTCCTGCCTTTTGAGTTTTGCTTGTAGCTGACATATCACTGAAAGAAGCCACCCTAAGTGTGTGTTGGTCTCTGACTGAAGTATGTTCAAGGCCTTTACCAGAGGTTTCATCACTGAGCAGTAATCAGTCAGGAAAGCAATTTCTGCTTGAGTCAGCCTGGCATAAATAGAATACAAACAACTGTTAGGAAATCAAGCAGGAAAAGTTGTTTCAAGTATGTAAACACACATTCACACTTTCATACTGTTGAAATGCAAATTAAAACTTACGTTTTCAATTTGAATTATTCACAAATATTCCTGATTGCGTCCTCCCCTTTCTCTTGTATGATCTGTATGATTCTCTCCACAGCCATGAATGTTGAATTCCACCGCATTTGATTTGGTTGGATGAGCTGGAGTCGGCAATGATCTTCCACAACTTCTGCTGCCATGTATGAACGACCCGTATTGTTCCACATGGCTTGACATTTCCCAAAGGCTGCACGTGATAGTCTCTTGTATGTGTCCATCTTCTTTTCTGCTATCTCAGCATCTGTTGTGGTAACTAAGTTGAGAAGATGGCATGCACACCTTTGGTGTGTAGGAAGTTGGTACTCCAGGCCATTATCTTGCTCCAGGATGCTGAATGTGTCCAGGTAGTTGGCTGTGGGCTCATCATCAATTGAATCTCTGTCCGACTCAGCATCTGATTCTGCATCCTCAGACTGGCTCTGTTCTCCGAAGACACTAAAAGCTTTAACGAAGTTTGAGCCACTATCTGTTGTGGTTCTCACCACTTTGCCCCTAATTCTATACTGACAGTGTATGTCGTCAAGTGCTCCTGCAAGGACATCAAAGGTGTGGGACCCTCTTAACCTCTTACATGCAAGCGCAGCTGATCTCCTCTCAAAGGTTTCTTCATCCACCCAATGACCCGTCACCCCAATAAAACTTTGCTGGTGTGCAGTCCAACAATCTGTAGTGGTGGCAACGTAGCTCACTTTACTGAAATGGGACATGACATTCTTCTTCATCTGAATGGCAGATGCCTCTAATCTTGTCCAGACAGTGGGCCTGGAAATGACCTTGCATTGTGGATTTAGCGTTGTCAAAAGTTCTTTGAACGCAGGTTGTTCAACCAAACTAAATGTATGAAGGCCCTCACATATTAGCCTAATGATGATCTTGTCGATCTTGCCTTGTGGCACACGGCGGTTGCCTCCCACTCTCGTGGCATCTTTTATATTTGTTTGCTTGCTTGGACTTGGTGGATTTGCTTGGTGGGTTTGCTTCCCTGGCTTTGCTCGGCTAAAAGCCAACTGTTTCGATGGATGTTTCCTCTGTGAAAAAAAAGAAAAGGGTATTATCAGTAGAGGAATCAATGTGGTGCTTATTAAACACACTGAAATTAAAACTTTGATAAATAAAAGTTTTCTATTTCTTTAGTCATCACATTTTGTCTATTACATTGTATTAAGCACAATATGCCACAATCCAGAGGGCATTACAATGCTGCACCCTTCCCAACAAAATCAATGATTTGGATTTGAATGCTAAAATTGAGATTTCAAATCAACATCAAAAGCCAATGTGTTTCTATAGCCTACCAGTATTATGATACAGAGGAAGGAGACATATCAATGCATGTGTAATCATCATAGCTGCTTGCATGCACACAGAGCAACAATCACCTACTAGTGATCTAATCCCTTGTCGTCGATATGAAGGAGTCAAAACAATCTTTTCTGGGTCTGCCTAGTAGGCGGGGAGCTACGAGGCCTTACCGTGCAGTCGTGCACCCTCCTTACAATCGAACGAAACCAACTTTTTTTGAAAGGTCTGACCATGCTAAACATGTTAACAAATGTTAACATTGAAAATTTTGAGTTGCACGTCATGTTTCAGGTACTCAATGCATTTCAATGTATTTCCCTCCATTGGCTCTCCACGAGCAAGGGGAAGGTGTGACATCTGTCTCTGCATGTTTAATCACATCTAGAGGACACAAGCTTTTGGAAAATGTATGGTTTCAGTGGTATTATTGGCTTTCCATAATAGTAGAGGCCAAAATTTAAAGTCTTTCTATTTGATTTGCCTTGTAAATCGAGTAGAAAGACTTTACATTTTGGCCTTTATTATTTAGAGAAAGCCAATCATACCACTAAAACCATACATTTATCACTAGATGTGATTAAACTTGCAAAGACAGATGTCACACTTTCCCCTTGCTCATGGAGAGTCATGTTCCTGTAATTGTAATGCATTTCCAATGGAGGGAAATGCATTGAGTACCTGAAACATGAAATGCAACCCAAAATTTTCAATGTTAACATTTGTTAACATGTTCAGCATGGTCAGACGTTTTTAAAAAAAGTTGGTTTCGTTCGATTGTAAGGAGGGTGCACGGTAAGGCCCCTTAGCTCCCCGCCTATAGTGGAGGAGCGCTGAGTGCCCTGTAATGTTGGTTAGGCAAAGTGCCTCACACTACAACCCTCTCTGTTAACACAGCTGATACATTTGATTTGACTGTAAATTCAAAGACACAATCAAATTGAAACCCTTGGCAATTTCGACGGGGTAACACCGACTATTCATAGCAGCTAAATTTAACCAAGGCTAATTTCCCCGAGTCCACTCAAGACTACTAGCAACTAACAGCTAGCCTTTACACACTCAAGTACCAGGGGCTAGCTGTTATGCAAATTTAGCCAATGTCCTAAAGACTTAAACAGACTGTAAATATACATTACGCGTTTTGTATCTGTTTGAAGTACGATAAACATGCGGATTGTCGGCTGGAGTGAGTTCATTTGGTACTTAATGATGTGTCACGTTTGATTATGTTAGCATAGCAGCTAATTAGAATGTGCTGGCTAGCTCTTCTACTGTCAATGGTTGCAGGTGCTAGCATAAAAATGCCCACGAAATGGGGTGAGCCTGGGTTGGCTATATTAAATAAAACTACTAATGAGACAGCAGAAATACTTACCAAAACATGCTTCTGCAGATTTGAAGTGGAGTTGTTGAAAGCAGACAGGTACTTCACTGCTGGGAGGCACATCTTGCACTGCATGATGATGCTGTTGCCTTTCCTACGCTTGAACAAAAAGAAATCTTCCAAATGTGGCCAAGGATTTTTTTCTGCATCTAGTTCTACAGACTTCGATGTTTCAGCTTGAGCTTCATCTATCATTTCTAGGTCCGGGTCTTCTGGACCGCTGGCCGCTGGCCGTGCCTGCTTTGTCGACCTCCATTCTAGCACTAAAAACTTCGTGCCCACTAACCTAGCTTGTCCGCGCGCGCCCTCTATGTTCACGCGCCAGTGCTAATCACATCATCATTTGTCACTGTTGGTTCTGGCCATTGGTTTACTGTCTATGGTGCTGGCGCGTATTTTCCCCCTGTAGGTTGAATTGTTATTTTTACTCAGTAACGGATAGGATTTATAAAGTAACTAAGTACAATACTTGAGTCAAAACGTACTCAAGTAAAATACAAAATACCGATTTTAAATTGTACTTAAAAAATACAAAATACACAAAAAAAGTATTCAATACAGTAACTTGAGTAAATGTATTTCGTTACTTTCCACCTCTGACTACTTTATACTAACAATGCCACAATGCAATGATTTGCGTCCACTCCGCTCTCCTCCGCTTCAAATGCCATACAACGGGGCAAGAAGACGCTGCAAAATGATCCAGAAGTGTCCTCAATCTCTTTTCATTGCTGCCAATGGAGTACCCTATTGAGGTTTTCATATGTCGGGAATAGTGAATGAGTGAAGTATTCCGGACACAGCTCTTGTCTAGACATAATATTTCAAACAGCAATGCTTTGCTACACTAAACGAGCCCCCCTTTTCCCATCTGACCTCTTAATTTGAAAGAGGAAGCTGATTTCTCTATGCTGAATGACATTTATCCGTCTGGTACTGGACTCCAGCTTTAAACAAAGTGTGTGTGTGTGTGTGTGTGTGTGTGTGTGTGTGTGTGCCTCATTTCATTTAAAATCCAGTCCACTGATTTTAATTCAATCATACAATTTTTATTGTGAAATATGATTTATTTCGAACATGTAATAAGCAGGATATAACACGGATAAACCATTGCCAGTAATCTGAAGTGATCAACAAATCTACACATCACACTCATTGAGCAAATCTCCATATACATCAGATTATTTGTTACGTGTTGGAAAAGGAGTAGGAGGAAGTATACTCTTAAATATAAATGTTAGCAGTGTCATGTTTTCAGTTTGTGAAGTACCATTTGTTAAACATGTTGTAGTGCCGCCTCTGTAGCCACGTGTCAGCAGATTGCGGGGGCTCGGCCATCTGTTTAACCACACTCTTCATGGATAGATGGCTAGCTTGCTAACTTGCAAGATGTTGCTAGGCAACTATTCAAAAATGGACCAACTGTCAGACTGACTAATGACAATTCATTGATTGTCCAATCAAATCAGAGTATGAGATGATGCTGTTTTTTTACCAGAAGCAGATTGGTATTCTGAAATGGTTTCAATATGTTGACAACCAGGATAGTTTCCCATGGGGTTTTCATCATGTCCACAAGATCAGAACTTCTAACATGCTGGGTAACTACATTAACAACTAAGCCTAACTCTTACCTGTGGTGACAGTGATTTAAGTACTCCCTAAAGTGAACTGCCTCTCTGTGTCATTCATTCATTGTAATCTCTCATGCATGCTGCTGCAGAAGTGCATTTTTAAAATGGTCAGAATGGTCCAAACATAGTCAAACACACACTCAAAGACATACAACAAATGAATTTCATATAAGCGGATGCTTAGCCACAGGTGTTTGTAACAAGCACATATGCAGGTAATATAGGCTGCTGTACATGTAGATTATATAGTCTTCCTTTTGTGTGACTCCAAGCAGTGCACCTGTATAGAAGTCTGTAGTTTTACGCACGCGCGCGCACACACACACACACACACACACACACACACACACACACACACACACAGAGTATGTGACAGCCACAATCAGCAGATGGAGCTGGTACACTGAACATAGTTTCCATGGCAACAGGTCCACTGATTCTCCCACCGTGTGCAGGCGCAGTGGGTGGGAGACACAGAGGAGCGGATGTTTAAATGGGTTTGGTGTCTGTGTGTGGATGCATTTACTCTGTGTCTGCATGGTGTTGGGGGTGGTCAGGTCTAGCTCATAGCAAAAACAAGGACTTTTTTTTCCCCTGACGGGCAATATCACCAGTTGTTACTAGAAGTGTATTGCAATTTATTTTATGTTTCATCTTGAAGGCAGCTTGAATTTTGTTCCTAGATTCACATTTACCCTTTATGAAAATTGAAGTCATGTACTCATTTTTTAAATAACTTCTGATGCAGGTGATCTGCCCCATATAATCAATGGTCTAATAAGTCAAACACCCGGCCACCACCAAAAATGCACACACAAACACACACACACAAATAATTGTATAACAATCAGTACTGTACACTGCGTATGGTATGCTGTACACACATCAACATTTCAGTCATGTGTATTGATGCCTTATTATTGCGATAGTGACCTTGGATGGTCAACAGATACCAGACAAATGAAAACCTAGTGAAGTAATACTTTGACAAGATCCATTTAGCATAATTAATAAATCCTGTAATCTCTTGCCCTGTTCGTCAAGTACTATAAACCATTTGGTGTCTCTTTTTGCTGTTGTTTTTATCTCAGAATCAGAATCATGTTTATTGGCCATGCAGGTTTGCACATACATGGAATTTGACTCCAGTTTCATGGCTCTCTCAGTGTACTTAACATAGAATAACAACACTACAACACAACAATCTTCAGAGCTATACATGGCATTGACTTATACCTATCCAGAAGGATGACAGACTTCCTCCTTAAGAAAGCCTACATTGATAATTCGATACAGAAAGATGGCTGCCTGGAACACACCAGAGTTGTCACCCAGCTGATCAGGGAGGCACACGAAGGGAAGGGTGACCTACTTGTGCTTTGTCTTGACCTTGCCAATGCATATGCTCAATACCCCAAAAGCTGATCGAGACTACTCTGGACCAACACCATATACCCAGTGAGATCAAGGACCTCATCCTGAACTACTACAGGAAATTCAGGCTCAGAGTCACTTCTGAAACACAACACCTGACTGGCATCGACTTCAGAAGGGGATTATAACTGGGTGTACTGTTTCAGTTACACTCTTCACTCTTGCCATGAATATGGTGGTCAAGGCAGCTGAAACTGAGTGCAGAGGCCCTCTGTCCAAGTCTGCATTCAGCAGCCCTGAGCAGAGCCTTTATGGACAACCTCACTGTCCCCACATCATCGGTGCCTGGTGGTAGGTGGATCCTCCAGGTCCTGGAGAAGCTCATCTCCTGGGCGAGGATGAGTTTCAAACCAGTCAAATCCAGAGCCATGGAGATGGAAGAGAGGAAAAGTGGTGGACCGGTTTCACTTCTTTGTGGATGGCATTGCAATCCCTTCCATTACAGAGAAATCAGTCAAGAGTCTAGGCAAGGTCTTTGACTGTAGCCTTAGAGATACAGCGGCAATCCAAGCAACCATCAAGGGGCTTGAGAATTGGCTCACCACAGTAGACAAGTCTGGCCTACCTGGCAGGTTTAAGGTTTAGATTTACCAACATGGCATCTTACCCTGAGTACTCTGGCCTGTGTTTGTTTACGAGGCAACCCTGTCAACAATGGAAACCTTGGAAAGGAAGATCACTAGCTACTTCCAGAGATGGCTGGGTCTGCTGCACAGCCTTAGTAGTGCAGCACTGTATGAGAGGAGCAACAAACTCCAGCTCCCTATCAGCAGCCTCGATGAGAAGTTCAGGGTTTCTCACACAAGAGAGGCACTGCTCTATTGGTAATCCAAGGACTCTAGAGTGGCATCAGCAGGCATTTTGGTTCAGACAGGCAGGAAGTGGAGAGCCCAGCAAGGCCTGGAGATAACAGAGTCTCGGCTGAGACACAGGGCTTTGGTGGGCACAGTGGCAACTCGACGGGCGGGGCTGAGAGCCATCCCAGATCCCACGACCTCGCTATGATAAGGGGTGTGAAAGTTTGTTTTTCAAACCCGCAGAAAAACCCATTTAGGTCATCGGCCAGTTGATAGTCCCTTCAGTGTGTGAGGATGGTCTCCTGTAGTTTGTAATGTCTTTCAAACTGCTCCAGACTGATGATGGGTCGTTGGCAGAAAACTTGTTTTTCAACTTTTCAGAGTAGCACCTTTTTGCTACTCTGATGTCCTTTGTTGAGTGCATTTCTGGCTTTGTTATACCAGATCCTATCTCCACTCCTGGTACTTCCGCTTTGGCCTGATGAAGCTGCCCGAGTTTAGCTGAAAACCAGGGCTCATTGTTGTTAAAGGTACAGAAGGTTTTGGTGGGCACACTTGTCCTCACAAAAGCTGATGTAAGATGTCACAGTGTCAGTAAGTTCATCCAGGTCTGTAGCTGCAGCCTCAAAAACAACTCCAGTCAGTGCAGTTGAGGCAGGCCTGGAGCGCCAGTTCCGACTCATTGGTCCAGTTCCTCGCAGTTTTAACCACAGGCTTTGAAGATTTTAGTTTCTGCTTGTAGGTTGGGATAAGATGAATCAGACAGAGAGGCCCAGGGCTGCACAGGAAACAGAGTGATAGGCATCCTTTAATATTCTGTAGCAATGATCCAGAGTGTTTTTGTCCCTGGTGTGATATTTAAGATGCTGTCTGTATTTTGGCAGTTTATGGCTGAGGTTTGCTCTGTTAAAATCCCCAAGGATAACAACGCCTCTTTAACACAGGCCAGGGGTGCGATATAGACACCGACCAGAATAAATTATGAACATTCCCGTGGTGAATAGAATGGTTTACAGCCAATGAAAAAGGTCTCTAAGTGAAGGCTGATTTCTTCAACACGGTGACACGCGTACACCAACCTTCGTTTATGTAGAAGCATATGCTGCCACCCCATTTTTCCCCCCGATAGCTCCGTATCGCAGTCCGCTTGGAGGGGTTGGAACTGTGGCAGATGAAGTGTACTGTCCGTTATATCTGCTATATTTTTATCTTTGTATTTTCTGTTGGGTGTTATTTGTATTTTGCACGTGTTTATCTCCCTCAGGATGAGCTGAAGGGTGGGATACTGTATGAAATTCGAATTAGAGTAGGAAATGGTGTGCATACTGTTACAGCTACTTTTTGAATTTGCAAAAGTGTACACTTGATTATTTAAAAGCTAAAAATTAAAAAATATTGAACGAGACAAGAGAATGGGGGAGGGGGAATAAGAAACAAAAGATGAAACGAAATAGTCTATGATTAAAGTTCACTCACCAACTTAAAATGAACTTTCAGAGTCTATGTTTAAATAAATTAAAAAAAATTGTGGGGCAGTGGTGGAATAAGTATTCAGGCTTTTTACTTAAGCAATACCTTTAGGTAGAATTACTCCACTACAAGTTAAAATCCTGCATTCAAAATCATAAATTAAAAGTATTAGCAGCAAGATAGCCTTAAAATATCCAAAGTAAAATTACTCAATTGGCAGCAGAAATACCCCTGTTAGTGTCACATTATATTACTAGTGTATTATTACAAATGCATTATTATGTATGCAACGTTTTATGTTTTGGCTGGTTATAAAAAAGCTATTTTAGCTACTTTATATGCGGTTGCATCATATTCTGTAAACTGAAAATAGTTTTTATGTAAAACCTTGATCTCTGATATACAAATTTTACAATTTTACTGTCTGTTGAATAACTTACTCTAAAGAACAAGCTGTAAGCTCTAAATTTTGAACTGTAAGTACTGTAGTTCCTCAAATAACAACCGGTAGTCAAATAAAAGCTGGCCCCAAATACAGGCCCGAGAAAAAAACAAGGTGGACAAACTCCCGGTGGCTGTCATATTATGTGCATGACAACTAAGCATAATGCATATTTCCATTGCTTTAATTTAACAAATTCAACCGGGGGGGGGGGCTCACCAACGCGGGAGATACCAGCAAACGAAGAAGACTAGCTCAGTAGTGGGGGTTGACCTGGATGACCTGGAGGCACATTATTATGAATCCGCGGCACTTCTATCTAAGACACGCCCCGCATAGCATTCAAACGCTAGGATTGGCCAGATTGGCCAGTACTCATTGCCTCCGTTGGTTGGGTTGGTTAAGGTTAGGACGGGGTTATGCGTTAAGGTTAGCTAATCAAAGGCAGAGTAGGGGCGGGTCTTCCTAGAATCCTAGCGCCTGGATGCGAGGCGAGTCTTGCATAGAAGTGCCGTGGGATTCATAATAACGACCTGGAGGTGGATGCGGAGGGGAGGATGAGGAGGAAGATGGCCGCCATCTTGATGAATTCCTCCCTTTCCCTCCATGGCAAGATCATGGAGGGGAGGAGCACATTCAGCCACAGACTCATTGCCCCGCGGAAAACCACGAAACAGCCATCAGGCTCCACAACAACGCTCACCTCCTCCCCCAACCTCGCCCCCCTTCCTCCCACACAAGGACTGACTAGGACCAACTCCTTGACCCCCTGTTCCCCGCACATGGACTGACTAGAACCGACTCCTTGACCTCCATAGACTGCCACTAAGCCATCTGACTTATGATTAGGCTGACTTGATCGACCATACCTTGCATATTGCACATGGTGTATTTTTTTACAGTTGACAAATTGCTACTGGTCACATATTGCATATGACATATTTTATATATATTTTAGTGACCTACTTGCAGGTTAGATATTCACCATGCGGGCCAGAGACAGTTCCTTTAAGACAGTGGGCGGGGGTTAGCAAGGGGTATTGTGGGTAGATACGGGGCTGAGGTTTTTAGCGTAATGAACTGCTGACTTAGAGTTTGTTGGAGGAAATAAACGACCCCACGGCTGTGTGGTCAAAAGGAGAAGTGGTCTCGTCTCCTTTCTTTCATCCTCCACATTGGTGACCCCGACGTGAGCCAGGGAGAACGAAGCTACCAGTGCAGCGGCAGTGGCTAACGCCGTCTCGCTCAAACTGCCCGACTTCTGGGAAACGGCTGCGGGCCTGCGGCAGCATGGTTCAGTCATATCGAAGCCCAGTTCACGATTAGGAACATCACCGTGGATGAGACCAAGTACTACTACGTCGTGGCGGCACTCGGAACATCTACGGCGTCACGGATATTGGGCCTGCTGCAAGCCTCCCCGCCCGTGGATAAGTACGATACGATTAAGAGACACTTGCTGCAGGCTTTTGAGCTAGCAGAGGTGGAGCGGGCGGACTGGTTGTTTTCGCTGCGAGGCTTGGGAGACGGCAAGCGATCGGAGCTAATGGACAAGATGCTGAGGATGCTGGGTGCGTGCGACCCCGCCTTCCTTTTCGGCCAGCTGATCCTCCATCAGCTCCCCTCGCACGTCCGTGCTGCCTTAGCCAGCTCCAAGTTGTCCACCACCAGAAACTTTCGGGAGTTGGCCGTGGAGGCTGACAGGATTTTTCTCGCCTGCCCAAGCTCTTCTACTACCGCCGGTTGAGGCTGCGGGCGTCGCCACGGCAGCAGTTTCTCATCGGCAGCAGGACTCAGGGGCACTGAGCTTCTACCATGCTAGGTTTGGAACCAAAGCCAAGCAATGCCGTGCACCATGCACTTGTAGCGGGCATAATAAGCCATGCCTTGTAGGGGTATTATTAGTACTTACCTTAAAATATTAGGTTAGTGAAGGGCTCTGGGTCCCCATTCCCAATGCAATTAGTCTCAGTACCTACGTGGGTAAGTATGTGGAGGCACTGGCGTAACATATTTATTATGGGCCCTGGTGCAAGCAACCCTCGTAGACCCCGCCCCCCGTCTCTCTCTCACTCGCTCACACACACACACACACACACACACCACCACCACCATAGGTGGGTTTAGTAAGTAATTTTAGTAATTTATTTGTATAGCACCTTTCACAGATATACAATCACAAAGTGCTTCACAGCATGAAATATAACAAATAAAATAGAAATATCAAAGTAACAGACAAAGTTTACACAGATTAGTTATTGTAAAGGTCAGTACGTCAAAGATTGGCTACACTTCAGCACCACGGAGAGCGGACGCACCACGGACAGAGTTCGGAAACCTAAACAGACGGTCTCTAAATCAAATCAGTCGACAAGGCAATGAAACAAGTCAACAAAGCAACTAGGCTGTAATATAGCTAATAGCCTTGTCATTCGACAGTAACAGGGGAGCACACATCAGACTCAAAACCTGGTAGATTGCATGGTTTGGCACTCACGCAGCACACATTGCAGCTTTCCTTTTTTCCTTGCTCTCCTTCCTCTTTTTACATCCACGTTTATGTGTGTAACTCATGCTTGCTTGATTGATTTTATTTTTCTAACGTTACTTAGGTAGGCTAGATAGGTAAATGATATTGCCCGCGCTAAACAAGCTATCATCACATGCTCAAAACAGACATGTAACATTGGACTAGGACAATGCATGCAGAAATATTGACGCCCCCCCCCAAGCGACGGGCCCTGGTGCCACTGCACCGGCTGCACCACCTATATTTACGCCAGTGTGTGGATGCCAATCCTGCTGAACAGAGTGGTTAGTACGTTACACCCTATAAGATTTCGTGAGGTGAGCTTCACGCTAAGGTATTTGACACGGCGGCCCCTGACGTGTAGAGTGTATGCTGTGCTATGGGTCCAACTCAGCATAGCCCCCCCTCCCCAGAACTAACAGGACAGTTGAGACGCCCCTACTCCAAGGTAAGTACACAACTCCAAAACACTTATAAACCCTCAGGTAAGTATTGTAATAAGCCCTCAACTCCAAACCCAGTAAAGATGAATCAATGGGCAACAACAGTTTAGTATTAATTGAATGCAATACTACAGGATGATAATAGCAAAAAATAAAAATAAATAAAACATTTTAAAAAAGCAAAAAAAAAACAAAAGAGTTTTACTTTCTTTATATACACAGTATCTCTTGGTATACACAATAGCAACAAAACCTCAAATGAGAAACTGACTCTAAATGTTGACTATCAAAACCAATTAATGTTCAAACATAAATAGTTCAGTTCGTTTTCTTTTAACACAGTCTAGTAATGAGTAATAACGAAATTGACACAAATAACAGTCTAATGAATCCTGGGCACACGAGATGAGCCGCTGGAGACGACTGTACGGCAGGGCAAACCACGTGACGTGCGTGTAGTCTACGTGACTCACTGTAGAAGTTAGATGGCGCCAACAGCAATGCAATGCGTTCAATGTTCACGCAACTCTTGAAATAACTTTCACTCAGGCAAGCAATCTTCCGTCAAAAAAACCACAAAAAAAAACACGACTGTCCTCCGAGTCCTCTTCTCAGCATCCAACAGTTCATCCGAACGCGTGCAGTCCCAGTACTGACAACTAACAAGCCACTACGACCAGTGAGCTAGCTAGCTTCACTGACAAATAGACTAACGTTAGTACTATAGGATAATCCAGTACGGTACTAAGCTAGTGCTGGAGAGAGTCCAATCACTAAACACTAATTTCTGTCTGGAATCCTCTTCGTGCCTCATGCACACTACAACAATGACAAATTATCCTCTGAAACTCACGGCACCGACGAAGCACTGACATCCACATCCTCCGTCCATGACCATTTCAAACACTCAATTGCTAGTCGGGGGAATTCATGCTAGCTGGTGGTCACTCGCAGTCTCCAAGCAGGATACCTTTTCCGACGCACCCCAGGAAACACGAATTCGTCCCAAAGGATTCTTGCAGACGGTAACACATTCACTCCACGTACAGTATGTGTCTGTCTGTCTCTAGATTTCGTATTTTTATTAGAAAAAAAAATGTTCAGCGACCCACACACAGTCGCAAAGCTCTCGCATACAGCCTCTCTTCTCTCTTTTTTTCTCCCTTCCCCCCGGTGTGTTAGAGAGCCTCACTCTGATTAGCTACAACTGAGGATGCTTGCCTGATACTAACCCTATAATATGCGACTATACTCAGAATAGTTTCATACCCTACATTTCCCCCTGCTAAACCCTGCCATATCCGCGTCACCTCCAGGCGATTCCATCTCTAAAGCACAAAAGAATAAAACATGAACAATGTTAAGTCACTGCATATTCACATCTGTTACAGGAACCAAATAACACAACCAGAGCAAATAGCTTAAACATTGACTCCTTATAGTACCTTATCTGAAAACATAGTCCTCCCTATATCTGGTGGGAAGTGTACCTCTATTCTGTCTCTCTGAGCGCCTGGGTTCAGGGGCACTTTCACTGTCTACGTCTGACTCATCACTCTCACCTGACCCTTCTGATGTTGCCCCCATCACCGCTACCTCTTTTTGAGCTAGTACATCTTCTGGTACTTCTTCGTATACTTCTCCATACCCCACTACTGCTGTTGTGTCAGGTGCATTTGTGGTGGCTGGAACGCAGACTATAGCAGTGTACTCAGAATCAGACTCTAACTGTTCTCCAGATGTGTGCCTAGATATAGGTTTTCTTGCCAGAGACTGAAATGTGCAGTACTTGAGCTGGTCTCTGTGCACAATTTTTGAAGGACCCCCCCTTTTCCGGGCGAATGGTGAATACAGGTATCTCTGAGTGGTTCTGTTTCACTATAAGGTAAGGTATGGATTCCCACTTATCCTGTATTTTGTTTCTTCCCCTAGGCTTGTGGTTGCGGAGTAACACACGGTCACCAGGTCTCAAGAACACTCCACTTGACTTGCGATCATAAGCTACCTTCCATAGTCTTGAGGCTTCTTGTGCTGCTGAATTAGTTACTTCCACAGCGGTCTTCAGTCGTTCATAGTGATTCCACACCCAATCATCCAGGTTCTCTGCATCATTACCATCATCAAGATCCTTCCCTCCGAGAAGATCCATGGGCAATCTTGCATCCCTCCCAAACATCAAGTAGAATGGCGAATAGCCCGTGGAGGTGTGGACACGGCTATTGTATGCCATAACCAGTTCTGGAAGGTGTTCTTTTCAATCCCTTTTCTGTTCAGGAGGTAATGCAACAACATGTCATGCATAGTCCCGTTGAACCTTTCACACCGGGAATTGCCCTGGAGGTGACAGGGACTGGTCCGGCTTTTGGCTATACTGTAGACCTTGCACAGTTCCTTGATGACACCTGCTTCAAAGCATCGCCCCTGATCAGAATGCAAACGGGCTGGGCATCCATAGTAGACAAACCAGTGTTTCAGGAGAGCTTTGGCCGTTGTGTTTGCTGTTTAATTCTTGATTGGAACAGCAACAGTGAATCTAGTGAACATGTCGGTGAAGACAAGCACATTTTCATACTCTCCTGAGGACCTCTCTAGTAAGGTGTAGTCCATTGCCAAGACTTCCAATGGGGCGGTAACATTACTGCATGTCATGGGTGTCATGGGCGCATGGATTCTGGGGAAAAAAATCCTTCGCCAGTGCACATCTTTTACACTGCAGCATCCATGTATGGACGTCGTTGGTCATTGTTGTCCAGTAGTAACCCTGTCTCATGTCTTCAAGGGTACTCCACTCCCTAAAATGCCCTCTATGCTCATGCTGACTCTCATATACTTTACGTTGCAGGGATTCGGAGACGACTAGCTGCCACACATCCTCCCCGTCTCTTGGATGTAAAATACACCGCCACAACACCCCATGGCATATCTCGAGTCGTTCAAACTGTCTGGGCAGTCGTTTCAGTTTTGGCTCCATGGCACGCTGTTCCGCAGGAATCGGCTTGTTACCTCTTTTCACAGCACTGTAGATAGGCCCGATATTGGGATCACTCTTTTGCTGCTCTTCGATCTCACCCCAGCTGTTTCCACTGATTCCTTTTCTGATCGATGCTTGCACTGCAACTCGTACAGCCGGTTCACTTTTTTTCTTTCTTCTCACCCGGCCACAAGCATGCGCACACTTCCTCAGTACTCATATCCGTATAAAGTCTTTCCCTGTGTCTTCTTCTTCAGGCTCTTCCCTGGATGGAAGTCTTGACAGGGGATCTGCGTTTGTATTCAGCCGTCCTGGTATGTAGCTGACCTCAAAGTTGTACTCTGCCAGCTGCGCTACCCAGCGCTGCTCAACTGCTTCAAGGTTGGCTGTTGCTAGGTAATATAGCGGGTTGTGATCAGTGATGACTGTAAACTGAGAGAACATCAGGTAATCCCTGCATTTTTCGGTTACCGCCCACTTGAGCGCCAGTAGCTCTAATTTGAAGGCGCTGTAGTTGCTGTCGTTCTTTTCTGATCCTCACAAGCCCCTACTTGCGTAAGCTACGACGCATTCAGCCTCCCCCTGCTTTTGGCTGAGCATGGCTCCCAAGCCACGGAGGCTCCCATCGGTGGTGAGGATGAAGGGCAAGCTGAAGTCGGGGTACCCGAGGACTGGTGAAGACATCAAGCACCGCTTCAGCTCTTCAAAGGCAACTTGACACTCTTCACTCCAGTTGAATGCTTCGGTAGCTTTCACTTTATTCCCCTTAACTGCTTTGCCGACCAGTGCATGCAGGGCTTTTGCTAAGTGAGCAAACCTTGGTACAAAACGCCTGTAGTAACTGATGAATCCAAGGACTTGTCTCACTTCTCGTTCACTTTTTGCGGCAGGCCAGGTGTTCAAAGCCTGAACCTTTTTTTCGTCAACCTGAATTCCCTTTGACGAAATCACATGGCCTAAGAACGTGACTTCAGGCTTCAGAAGGAAGCACTTGCTCGGTTTTAACTTTAGACCGTGCTGCTTCAGCCTGCAGAACATGCACTCCAACCTCTCACAGTGACTGTCGAAATCCTGGGAGAACACGATAATATCGTCACGGTAGATTAGCAACATATCAAAGGCGAGATCGCCGAGCACCGCCCCCATAAGGTGCTGAAAAGTGGCCGGGGCATTGCAGAGCCCGAAAGGCATCCTGGTCCACTCGTACATATCGAAGGGGGTAGTGACAGCTGTCTTCTCCTGGTCCTTCTCACTAACAGCCACATGAAAATACCCTGTCGTTAAATCAAACGTTGAGAAAAGATGTGCATTGCCTAAGGCATCCAGGGACTCCTCCACACGTGGTAGCGGATATGTATCCTTGCATGTCACCTGGTTCAGTCTCCTATAGTCACAGCAAAAACGGACACTGTCGTCTTTCTTGATAACTATCACAACAGGCGATGCCCATGGGCTGCAGCTCTCTTTCAGGACCCCTGGCCAACAAGATCCTGCACATGCCTTTGAATTCTTGGAAAACCTGTGGTGGGATTCTTGGGTGTCTTTGTTTGATTGGTGGAGCTTCTGGAGTAGGAATGTTGTGGGTCACTGTAGAAGTGTGGCTGTAGTCATGGTTGCTCCTTGAGAACACATCCCTGTGCCTTGCCAACACTTTGTTGAGCTCTTGAACATGAGATTGTGTGAGCCCCTCAAAGTCCACTTGTACGGGAACAGGTAGCTGCTCCATGCTGCTGTCTGTTGCCTGGATCTTATTTTGTGTCAACTCCCTGACATGGAGCACTCCGTCATCTTCCTCAAACTCTGCTATTTCTTTCGGACGAACCTCTTGAGGTTTGTATACAGTTGTTACCCTAGCCCTTGGCATTCGTTTTATAGTTCACTCACTTGAGTTCAGCATCCTAACTGGAACCTTGCCACCTACTGCTTTTGCAAGAACATTAGCAACCAGGAGCCCCTTTGGGATACTTACTTCTGGTGTGGCCTTCACTAGCACTTGGTACGTCACTTTAGGTGGCACCTTGAAGCGGCCTTCTAGTATCTTCTCGCTGTATGGGGGAATAATGACTCTCTGTCTACCAGCCAGTTTGACAAAACCAATCCTTCCACTGGGGCCCATAGATTCAACCTCCTCCTTCACTTGGGCCAACACCCTCCAGACACCCGCCTCCCCCGTATGGTATCTGTCCATCCTCTTCACCCCTTCTCCAGTCGTAAGCAGGGTCTGAAGCTCACTTATCACCTTCATGCCAACGATGCCAGGAAGCCCCTTCATCTCTTGCACATCCGGGTTGGTATCGGTTAGCACAAAGATGCACTTCCCGCGCAGTGTCTTCCCCATACACTATATCCGATTCCAAGCATCCTAGGACACGAATGTCTAACCCATTCGCTGCAGTGAGCTTGACTCAGTTGGCTGATGACAGTGTTCTCTCTCCAGAGTGTTTTCTCAAGTGGGATTCGGTAATGTTAGTCACTTCTGATCCCGTATGTAGTAGACAATTTGTCTTAACACCAGCTATCTTCACTTCAATGGTAAGACAATCTCTGAAGGCGCTTTCTTTGAGGGTTTCAGCTACATCATCGGTGACCCACTCGGCTGTCCGACTCCCAATCACAGATGGACCAGGGTTCTTCTGCACACAACCTTTAGGGCCTTGGTGTGAAGTCTCATCTGCCTTCGGGGTCTGCCTGGGGGTAACCACTCTTTTCCCTGTTTCTCTGGTCTGTGGGCAACGTCGACTTATATGACCTGGCTCTCCACAGGTGTAACAGATACACCTTCCCTCGCTGTCCTTTTCAGGTGGCTTCTTTGGATCGTTCTGCTGAGCCTTGACTTTCTCACTGCTGTGTACTGCTTTAAAGAGTTCTTCCTGGCGAGCAGAAATCTTCTGTATAGCGTCATGGAGCATCTCTAGCGTAAGAGCGGATGAAGTGTCATCTGCTGCCGCCGTGGCATGTATGGCCCCTCCGCTACGAGTACTGTTGCTCGGCTTGCTTGGTGCTTGCACTTCCTCCTCCTCAGACTAGGAGATAGCAGCCTGTATCAGCTGGGCAAAAGTCAGGGTCTGGTCCTCTTTAAACTTCCTCTTCATCTCGCGTCTTAGGAAGTCGTCTCTTAGCCCCAAAACCAACTGTTCCTTTAATACCATGTCAGCATCAGGGACACGGCTGGGCTTTCTGTGCGGATTCGGTTCAGCTTTTCTTGTAGATCATATGCATAGGAGCGTTTTCTGTCATAGAATTCCTTTAGCCTTGTGCCAATGGAGACTTTATCACCATAAGTCTTCCGGAGAACTTCAAAGATATTGTTGACATCTCTCTCTTTTCCTTTAAGTGCTGTTTGACGAGTTCCACACGATCCTCTTCAGGTACCTTCATGACCCGGAATGCAGACTCCATGGATGTAACCCATTCTTCAATGTCTGTGAATGTTCTCATTCATCCAGGTCATAGTTATCCAAAGGAATTGAATCAAGTGCAACTGGACTTGGTTATATATAAGTGAAACGGATATATAACCAAGTCCAATTGCACTTGATTCAATTCCTTTGGATAGCCATTCTTCAATGTTAAGTTAATCATGCTTTCCAGAGCACCCGCTGAAGTGTTGGAGCTTGCGATCTCTAGGGATATAGATGGTGACAGGGGTGTTTGGAGTAGCAGCCTGTTGGTCGATAACAGCTTTTGCCAATGCAAGGGCTTCTCTTTGCTCCGATCCAGCCTGTTGCAATGTTCCGGACTGCTCTTCTAGCCTCCACTGCATCTCTTTAAAATGCATTCTTAGTTCGTCCAGCTCTTCAGACATTTTTCAGCTCTGGTCTGGGACCAGTTACTAACTTGGGTTCTACTAAAATTTAAGCAAAATAATCCTATCCTGTTCGTGACCCAAATATGTAGCGGGCATAATAAGCCACGCCTTGTAGGGGTAGTAATAGTACTTATTTACCTTGAAAGATTAGGTTAGTGAAGGGATCTGGGTCCCCATTCCCAATGCAATTAGTCTCAGTACCTACGTGGGTAAGAATGTGGATGCCTATCCTGCTGAACAGAGTGGTTAGTACATTACACCCTATAAGATATCGTGAGGTGGGCTTCACGCTAAGGTATTTGACACGGCGGCCCCTGATGTGTAGAGTGTATGCTGTGCTATGGGTCCAACTCAGCATAGCCCTCCCTCCCCAGAACTAACAGGACAGTTGAGACGCCCCTACTCCAAGGTAAGTACACAACTCCAAAATACTTATCGTCGTCGTCGTCGTTGGCGTCTCACGTGTCCGATGATCCATTCCAAGAGATTAAGGTGTGTGCTTAAAAACTTGGAGCCATTCGCTAAAGCCTTGATTAAAGTGGTGATCAGGTCGGGACGCTGGTCCACACTGCTTGGCCTGGGAGGATCTAGTTCCATGGCAACACAAGAGTGAAGACGATGGGATCCGCCACAGGTTGCACCCAAGTGATGGTCGGCTTGGAAGTCCAGACCGCCCACTTGTTAGACACTTACGAGCCAGGGATGTGTGGGATTTTTATAACCGCCAGTTCGCGGTCCCGTTAGGCTTTAACCAGCTGAGTGCTGCCCAGGTTACGCCAACTCCACAAATGAAGTGGCATTGTCTTGCTGAAATAAGCAGGGACGTCCCTGAAAAAGACGTTGCTTGGATGGCAGCATATGTTGCTCCAAAACCTGTATGTACCTTTCAGCATTAATGGTGCATTCACAGATGTGCAAGTTACCCATGATGCCATGGGCACTAACACATCCCCATACCATCACAGATGCTGGCTTTTGAACTTTGCTCTGATAACAATCTGGATGGTCCTTTTCCTCTTTAGCCCGGAGGACACGACGTCCATGATTTCCAAAATCAATTTGAAATGTGGACTCGTCAGACCACAGCACGCTTTTTCACTTTGCGTCAGTCCATCTCAGATGAGCTCGGGCCCAGAGAAGCCAGCGGCGTTTCTGGGTGTTGTTGATATATGGCTTTCACTTTGCATGGTAGAGTTTTAACTTGCACTTGTAGATGTAGCGACGAGCTGTGTTAACTGACAATGGTTTTCCCAAGTGTTCCTGAGCCGACGTGGTAATATCCTCTACAGAATGATGTCGGTTTTTAATGCAGTGCCGCCTGAGTGTTGGTTTTCGGCCTTGCCGCTTATGTGCAGAGATTTCTCCGGATTCTCAGAATCTTTTGATGATATTATGGACTGTAGATGATGAAATCCCCAAATTCCTTGCAATTGTACGTTGAGAAGCGTTGTTCTTAAACTGTTGGACTATTTGCTCACGCCATTGTTCACAAAGTGGTGAACCTCGCCCCATCCTTGCTTGTGAACGACTGAGCCGTCCGGCGATGCTCCTTTTATACCCAATCATGACACTCACCCGTTTCCAATTAACCTGTTCACCTGTGGAATGTTCCAAACAGGTGTTTTTGAGCATTCCTCAACTTTCCCAGTCTTTTGTTGCCCTTGTCCCAGCGTCTTTGGAACGTGTTGCAGGCATAAAATTCAAAATGAGTGAATATTTGCAAAAAACAATAAAGTTTATCAGTTCGAACATTAAATATCTTGTCTTTGCAGTGTATTCAATTGAATATAAGTCGAAAAGGATTTGCAAGTCATTGTATTCTGTTTTTATTCACGTTTTACACAACGTCCCAACTTTATTAGAATTGGGGTTTGTATATCCACCTGCACAACTCTTTTATCCCATACACAGGCTTTAATACACTATACGTGGTCTCACGCATGTGCACACTTCCTAAGACGCAGTACCAGCAACAGTCATGAAATGGCTACAACTGACCAATTATCTGAACAAGTTACCACAGAATATCTCCTCGTAAAATAGTAACATTAACACGTTTCTGACAACATAAACCCACATCTCCGTGTATCACCAAAACATTACTGTGAGGTGTTTACAATCTACTATGACAGGATACCACTTTATTGGGCTAACCTAGGCTACTAGCTAGCATGGCGTTTGTTACCCTCAGCAAGTCGAGACAAGTATCAACCCAAAACATAACATTATCACATTTGCACTAAAACACAACGGAATACTGTCTGGACTATATCTTTCGTCTAAGACTAAATTGGGGAGTTTATAATATCTTTTTGCAGTACCTGTGAATCAAAAAGAGATGCACGATGAAAATACGTTGTCACTCAAGCTCGCGCAAGCTTATTTCCGGTATGGCTTAAGGAAGCTTTGCTCTCTTTCGTACTGATCTCCAGAAGCGCTGTAGCGCCACCTACTGACTTGGTGGCGTAAACCCACATTGTATTTAATCTAAAAATAGGGAGGGGGGTTATTCTAAACTTTTAATGAAGGCAGTTTCTCAATCCCTTACACTCTCCCCTGCTTTCAGAGATGTCTCCGGACATCTAGAACAAGTCAACTGTCTAGCTGTAACGTCACGGTCAGTGTCAAGAGTCTCTCATGTCTTTTGTTCATCAAGTTTCCGCTTTGCGTCTAGTATGACCACACTGCTTGTGTAGGGTAGTAACAGGCCTCGGGATGTATTGGGTAGGTAGGAATGGGGTAAGGCATACAGGTCAACATTACATTTGCTCCTGGTCTCCATGGGTGGTAGATGGGCTGCCCTAACTGTTCATATGTAAACATCCCTCTGGGTCTTACTTCCCGGGCAGACCTTCTCAAGGGCGACTTATAAACCTTTAGGTAAGTATTGTAATAAGCCCTAAACTCCAAACCCAGTAAAGATGAATCAATAGGCAACAACAGTTTAGTATTAATTGAATGTAATACTATAGGATGATAATAGCAAAAATAAATACAAATAAAATGCAAAAAAACACAAAAAACATAAGAGTTTGACTTTCTTTGTATATACAGTATCTCTTGGTATACACAATATCAACAAAACCTCAAATGAGAAACTGACTCTGAATGTTGAGTATCAAAACCAATGAATGTTCAAACATAAACAGCTCAGTTCGTTTTCTTTTGACATTGACACAAATACCAGTCTGCTGAATTCTGGGCACACGAGGAGCCGCTGGAGAGACGAATGTACGGCAGGGCAAACCACGTGCCATGCGTGTAGTCTACGTGTCTTACTATAGAAGTTAGATGGCGCCAACAGCAATGCAATGCGTTCAATGTTCACGCTACTCTTGAAAGAACTTTCACTCATGCAGCAATCTTCCGTCACAAAACCAAAAAAACACGACTGTCCCCCGAGTCCTCGTCTCAGCATCCAACAATTCATCCGAACGCGCGCAGTCTCAGTATTGAGAACTAACGAGCCACTACGACCAGTGAGCTACCTAGCTTCACTGACAAATAGGCTAACGTTAGTATTATATGCTAATCCAGTACAGTACTAATCTAGTGCCGGAGAGAGTCCAATGTCTACTAATGTCTGTCTAGAATCCTCTTCGTGCCTCATGCACACTACAGCAATGACAAATGCTCCCCTGAAACTCACGGCACCGACGAAGCACTGACTTTCACGTCCTCAGTCCATGACCACCTCAAACACTCCACTGCTAATCGAGGGCCAGCCACTGTGGGTCCCGGGGGAATTTCTCCCAGACGGCGCGGCACCCTGGTCTGCCTCCCTTGGCATGGACGCCCCCTTGCCCCGTTTCGCCTCTTGGTATATATCCGTGAAGACGTTTCGCCTCTCATCCAAGTCCAGTTGCACTTGATTCAACTCCTTTGGATAACCATGACCTGGATGAATGAGAACATTCACAGACATACTTACAGGTTAGATATTCACCATGCGGGCCAGAGACGGTCCCTTTAAGACAGTGGGCGGGGGTTAGCAAGGGGTATAGATAAGTAGACACGTTGGTCCTTGACTAACGGGTAGGACCCTTTAGTTGACTGGTTAACGTTGTCGCTTGCGGAGTGGGAGATACAGGTTCGCGTTCCGGCTGTGGCGACGGTCTCCCAGACGGCCCCCCGAATTTGCTACAATATGAACTGCTGACTTACTTTGTTGGAGGAAATAAACGACCCCAAGGCTGTCTGGTCAAAAGGAGAAGTGGTCTCGTCTCCTTTCTTTCATCCTCCAGAATATATATATATATATATGTAGCGTTTTTTTTCCAGAAACCGTCAATGGTGTTGGTAAAAGTGCTCAACAAATGAGGAGCCGAATATACGTACGTGTATATATATATATCAACACGGATACAGGAAAAGGGATGTTAATACATTGGAGTGTATTAAAATATTTTTTCCTGTATCCGTGTTGATATTCCGCTCCTCATTACTTGAGCACTCACATAACCATTGACGGTTTCGCAAGAAAAAAGCTAAAACCTTGTCAAGAAAAAAGAAGAATGAGCATAAACAATTCCAGAATATAAGAAAATATGACATTTTGTAAACATTGTGTAAACATTCCTTTCAGTTAATGTACCGGTCTCGGAGGAGCTGAGCAATAACCCAGCTATCCAGTCAGCTAAACTCTTCGGCAATCAATCATTTCAGGAGGTGGAGTGATGTTAATGTTTACTTGCCAAAAGGTGAAACTGAAATATACAAACACAATAAAACACTGCAGTTACAAAACTGAAGGCACTACAAAGTAAGTACACAATATGAACAAATAAGACATATCAAAGGTGTTAAGGTTTGTAGAACGAACCCAATAGCGACAACACAAGACAAAGTAAAGCACCAACCTGGCAGGACTCGTAGAGGAGAGCCGGCCGGGCCTGGACAGAAGGGGGAGGCGCTTCAGGCGGAACTTGAGAATAGCTTCTTAAAAATGGGAAAACGTAAACTGCCCCCTTAATCCGAAAAGGAAAAAACGTAAACTGCTCCCTTAAAGTCCGAAAGGGAAAAAACGTAAACTGCTCCTTTAAAGTCCGAAAGGGAAAAAAACGTAAACTGCTCCTTTAAAGTCCGAAAGGGAAAAAAACACAAACTGCTCCTTTAAAGTCCGAAAGGGAAAAAAAAACACAAACTGCTCCTTTAAGGTAGAAGTCCAACCGAGTAATAAGATCCACAGTGAGAGAGGAGAAATTAGAATATCAAAAACTTGATCTCAACTAGAAAATCACGATGGGAAAATCCAATGGGGAAAACACAAAGAGAGTTCTTCTCCGAACAAGCTCTCAAGGAGAACTGACACAAGGGAATAATCAAACAAACAAAAACACGGAGAATACTACAATCTGTACTCCACCGGGAGACACAGAAATGTCACAAAACTCGAGACGAAGAATTTACTCACGGGACTGTTCAGGACGAACTCGCGACGAGTTCTGGAAAGCAAACAAACTTATACTAGAGTGGTTAACGAGTAGGTAGGCTGCAGGTGTTTCAGACGCGCCCTTCCCCCGCTCTCATTGCTGGTTGCCAGGTTGGTCAACAGACCGAGCCCTAACAAAAGGTACAAATAAGAGTGCCTAAGTGTACGAAATAAGAGCTGTACATTAGCCAATACGACTAGCAAAAGGGAAGATGCTAACACTTAGCAAGCTAGCACAAACCAACATGGCATAACATACTACAGATAAAACGAAAAATGAATGGGGTAGACTTTTGAAATGCTGTAGTAAATATAGGCCACATAAACTGAAACACAAACATTGCGTGTATCAAGATGTAAGAATCAAGGATGGAGGATAACCTTTTGCGGCACACACAATGCACTGGTAAAACGGTATAACACTTCCTGATTACAATTTGCCGGTCACGAAGGAAGTACTTCGAAATAAAGGTCCGTCCACAGAATAAAGGTCTCAACTTAAACAATGACTAACAGAGTCCAGAATATTCCCCACCTGGGGTCTTTTAAAGAGCCCAAATAAACCCAAAACTACTTATCAGTCTTCTGTAGAAAGTAACAGGACCACTTCGGAGACTGGGCGGGAGAATACTTTGTGTGTCTTATTTGACGACTCTGATGTCTACTTTCCTCACCATCCCATCCTGACTTGGATGTGTCTTCACAACCATAGCCATAGGCCACTGGTTTCTTTTGGCCTGACTGTCCTTCATTAGGACGATGTCTCCTACTTGAAGGTTGGGCCTCTTGTCCTGCCACTTGCGACGGCTTTGAAGTGTGTGGAGATATTCCTTTCACCACCTGCTCCAAAAGATGTCTGCTAGAGCTAGACTCTGAACCCGTTTCCATTCTTCCTTGAAAAGATCTCCTGACCCGGAGTCACCTGGCGAGGGAGGAGAAACGCATGTCTTCTGGGTGAAGAGCATAGCTGGAGTAAGTATGAGAGGAGACTCTGGGTCTGAGGACACTGGGACGAGGGGTCTAGCATTCATGACTGCAGTAACCTCAGCCATGAGGGTAGTCGGGACTTCGTGTGTGAGACGCGATGATCCACCTTGAAGGAGCATACAGTTGAGGATGCGACAGGCAATTCCAATCATGCACTCCCATGTGCGCCCCATGTGAGAAGAGTGGGGTGGGTTGAATACCCAGGTACAGTTGTGCTCCTGGAGATACTTCTCCACAGTCTCTGAGCTGGAGCTTGGTTTACCCATCTTGTGTTCTCTGCAGGCGCTGATGAAGTTAGTGCCTTGGTCTGAGCGTATTTGTTTCGCTGGGCCTCTGATGGCAAAGAACCTTCTCAGGGCATTAATGAAACTGCTGGCACTCAGTCTCTATTACTTCGATGTGCACGGCTCTTGTGTACATGCATGAGAACACGACAGCCCATCTTTTGCTGTTGGCGTGTCCTCCTCTGGTACGACGTGAGGTAACGTCCCATGGGCCGAAGACATCCAAACCAACATAGGTGAACGGAGGGGCTACTTGGAGACACTCGGCAGGCAGATCTGCAATTTGTTAGTGTTCTGCCTTCCCGCGAAGCTTCTTGCAGGTGACACACTTGAAGAGAAGGCTGCTGATGCATCTTTTAGTGCCGACCAACCAGAGCCCAGCTGCTCTGACGGCGCCCTCTGTAAAGTGCCTCCCTTGGTGTTTTACGGCTTCGTGGTGATGTCGCACGAGCAGAGTCGTGAGGTAATGACGACCTGGGATGATGATGGTGTTCGTTTCTTCAGTTGCTAGCTTGGACTGAGCTGTACGGCGTCCAACTCTGAGGAGCCCATGGTTGTCGATGATAGGGTTTAGCTTCAGCACACTACTCCGAGAGGGAATAATTTGTTTGGAGGCTATGTTCTTCAGTTCTTCAGCATAGAGCTCATGTTGGACGCTCTTCATCACAAAGATATTGCCTCTATCCAGCTCCTCCTCTGAGGGGCCTCTTTGACAGATATGCCATCCACGGCAGCTGTCCTCTTGGGCAGGCAGGGTGAAGGAGCGAGCAATATGGCTCAAGCAGGCGATTGTGGGGATGACAGTGGTCCACTCTGAGAAATGCTCGAAGCGGCTGGGGTTCAATAGGTCTTGAGAGACTAAGGTGAGCTTCACAGCAACCTCAGGGCACACATCAGAGTCAGAGGCAGGGTTGACGAGGTTGAATGTCTCTTGGGGTTCGAAAGAGTGGGGAGATGGATTCTGAAGAAAGGCTGGTCCAGAGAGCCATGTCCTGCTGCTCAGGAGAGTTGCTGGGATAGACCTAGACCCATAGTCAGCTGGGTTGTCATCAGTCGGAACATGCCTCCATTGGTCTGAAGATGTGGACTGCCGGATCCCATGAACTCTGTTGTTTACGTAGACATAGAACTGCCTTTCTTGATTAGGAATGTACCCCAAGACTACCTTGCTGTCTGAGTAGTATGTGGTGCGGTGGAACTCCAGGTCCATCTCTTCGACGATCAACTCTGCAATCTCGACTGCAAGTACTGCTGCGCACAATTCCAGTCTAGGAATTGAGAGGTCTGGTTGGGGTGCCAGCTTGGCTTTTCCAAAGATGAAGCCAACCTCGGTCTGTCCCTCTTCAATGGTGGCTTTCAGGTAAACTTCTGCTGCAATGGCCTTCATAAAGGCATCCACGAAGACACAAAGTTCCTTGAATACAGTGCCAGAGGGTGAGAAAGAAATATAAGTGCGGGGTATCTAGAGCTCCTGTAGGTCTATTAGCGAGTCTATCCATTTTGTCCACTCTGCTTCCATGCTTCTGCGGAGGGGTAAGTCCCAGTCCTCGGCTTGGTTGGAGAGGTCCCTCAGGAGCAGCCTGCTTTGTATTGTGACAGCGGCTAAGCGTCCGAGGGGGTCGTATAGGCTGTTCACCGTAGACAGCACCCCTCTATAGGTGAAGGGCTTCTTCTCATCCATGGCCTGGAATGTGAACATGTCTGAGGCAATGTTCCAGGACACTCCGAGGCTGTGTTGAAGGGGAAGGTCCCCAGCAACAAGGTTGAGGTCCTTGATAACCTTAGCACGATCTTCCAGAGGGAATGCTTCTATCACAGCAGGTTTGTTGGAGGCTATGTTATGCAGCCTGAGGTTCGACTCTGCAAGCATCCTTTGGGCACGTCTGAGAACACTGATGGCTTCTGCTTCGGTAGGGAAAGATTTCAGTGCATCGTCTACATAGAACTCTCGTTCGACGAACCTTCTTACGTCGCTACCGAAGTTCTCTTCTCCCTCCTTGGCCGTTCTCCTCAGGCCGTATATGGCGACTCCAGGAGATGGGCTGTTGCCGAAAACATGGACACGCATCCTGTAGTCCACAATGTCGCTGTTGGGGTCGTTATTGCGGAACCACAGGAAGCGGAGGAAGTCCCTGTGGTCTTCACGTACTATGAAACAGTGCAACATGTGCTGAATGTCAGCAGTGACGGCGACAGGTTCCTTCCGAAATCTCATGAGCATCCCCAAAAGGCTATTGTTGAGATTGGGGCCCCCGAGAAGCACGTCGTTGAGAGAGACTCCCCCGTAAGGTGCACTGGAGTCAAAAACCACACAGATTTGGTCTGGCTTCTTTGGGTGGTAGACTCCAAATGATGGGAGATAGCAACACTACTGGCCCTCCTGTAGAGGTGGAGCGATCTCTGCATGTTTGTTGGTAAGCATTTTCTCGACGAACTCTACATAGTGGGGTTTCACCTGTGGCTGCTTGTCTAGAGTGCGGCGGAGAGAGTTGAGATGTGGTTGGGCAGTCGTTTCCATGGTGACCGGAAAGGTAGGGGTACAACCCAGCTTTTAGACTCATCTTGGTGATACTCATTGTCCACGATTCGCAGGAATCTCATCAGGTCATCTATCGAAGGAGCAAGCTTGTGGTCGCTGGCTGTGTGAAGGAAGACCGACTGACCCAGGTTCTCTTCGTCGAGTGTCTTCCGTGTGCTGTCTAGGGCAGCTGACACCAGTAGCTGTGGGCAAATGTCTTTCACCCGGACCTGGCTGCTGCATGGGCTGAGAAAGCTGGGGCGTCCACTTTCCAGAATGGAAGTCTTGAAAGTTCTGATGTGAGGTGGCTTGTGTGCTCCTCCAAGGCACACATCACCAACGATGACCCATCCAAGATCCAGTCTTTGGGCGAATAGGGCATCATGAGGACCGTTTATCTGCCCCCTGACTTTGTGTGCTCTCAGAATGTCTCTGCCAAGCAACAGGAGTATGCCTGCGTCCGGGCCCAGGGGTGGGATCTCACCTGCAATCCAATTCAGGTGCCTGTGGTGGTGAGCAGCATTGGGAGTTGGGATATCCGACTGGTTGTTTGGGACCTGATCGCATTCGAGTAGTGTGGGGAGAGAGAAACTGACCTTCTCATCTGCTGACTCCACAATGTAGCCCCAGGCCTTTCTGCCAGCTGTCTCCTCGAGTCCTGCATATGTCTTGAGTGTGTACGGCGATGAACTACTAATTACCTTGAAGATACTGAAGAACTCTGGTGTTGCCAAGGAATGGTTACTCTGCTCATCCAGGATGGCATACATCCTTCTGGACTCCCCCCGACCTCCTTCAGGATAAACGTTGACTAGGGAGATCTTCGAACATGCCCTAAGACTCATTCCTTCTCCACATACTTCAGTGCAGTTGGAGGTGACTTCCTGGTTATCCGCTTGTTGTCCGTCTCGTTCTCTGAAGCGGGAGGGGACAACTTGGACTTCCAGGGAGCCAGACCCGGGTGGAGTACTGAGCTGTGATGGTCGCTGCCAGATTCGTTGCAGTCCACTTCTATGTTGCAGTCTCTAGCAACGTGGGTTGTGGAGGAGCAGTACCAGAAGCATATGTGATGGTCTTTGAGGAACTGTATTCACTCTTCTAGAGTCTCCTCCCTGAAGCCTCTACATTTCCTCAATGGATGGGGTTTATCATGGATGGGGCAGTGTTTTCCAGGGTCAATATCTTTCTTTTGATCTTCAGGTTTCTCTGTGGCAGACACTTGCGTCTTGTGTACCGATATAGCTGTCCTTCCCTTGTCTGTCTGACCTCTAATTCCTTTCAGGTGCCGTGTGGTATGGTGGGAGGTTGAAGCTGGGATCTGTTTTTACTCTGGCTTCCCTGCGGATAAAGTCAGCAAACACAGTGAATGAAGGGAAGGCCACATTGTTTTGTTGCTTGTACGTGGATCCAAATGATGCCCATTTATCTTGAAGATTACATGGAAGTTTGTTGACAATGGGAGCCACTCCACTGGAGGTGTCCAGGTAAGACAAGCCGGATAAGTACCCATCCCTCTTTACAGCTTCCACTTCTAGGAGCAGGTCACCCAGGTCGCCTTCGGAAAGGCTTCAAGTTTATTGAAGTGAGCCCTTTCGATTGTCTCAGGTGAGCCGTAATATTCTTCCAGTCTCTGCCAAGCCATCATCCATCAGACCTGAGGGTGCTTGATGTTGACTGCTTTGAGTCTCTGTGCCTGTTCCGAAGACTCGTTGCCAAGCCATTTGATGAGAAGAACAAGTTCTTCTCCCGCTGACAGGCACAGGCCTGTGATGGCTCCATTGAAGGTGGACTCCCACGCCCAGTAATTCTCTGGCTTGTCATCGAAATTGGTCAACTCTGAGATCACCAACTGGCTCCGTGCAACAAACCTGACGAGGTCATTGGTGGTGGAGGTGTCAGGGGTGCATGGGCTGACCGCTCTGTTCTGATTATTATTAGGACCACTGAGGAGTCGTTGTTGATCTCTCTTGTCCGCTCCTCCATCGTTCTGCCGGAGTGGCTCCACTTTCATGGTAAGGGGTCTGTAGAGTGGGATGGATGTAGCAGGCTGATGGGTGTGACTTGTGACTTGGAGCTCATGATAAGGCATGTGAGCTGAATGGGTTGGACTTCAGGCTGGCTTGGTTCGGTACATAGTGTTCTATATGCTGACGTTGTGTCTGGGGTGAGAGATGATTAGAGGCTCTACTGCCACGTGACTGACGGTCCTGGTCCATCAAACCTGACTCCAGTATTTCTGCTTCAATCCGTGCAGCATCCGTTTCCTTTTCTATTTGAAGAGCCTCTAGGGTGGCTTCTATGCGGACCCTTTCCACCGCTAGGTCAGCTTCCAGACGGGCCTTCTGTAGTTTAAGTTCCATCTCCCTCTCAGCATAGGCCATCTTGGCGATACCTGCCTCAGCCTTGGCTCGTGCTTTGGCGATGGCGAGTGATGATTTGGAACTACTTGATTTGGAGGAATGAGAACATAATGAGTGGAGGTCCTCTTCTGTGGCACATCCTTCTAGTTCTTCAGCATGTGCGCCTCCTTCTGCCATGGTGAGAGAAGATGTGTGGGCTCACTGAAGTGAGGACATCAGGGGAGGGTGTCGTGGAGGCCTGCTCAATGCCTGTATGATGGTCCTTCAGTCTCTTATCCAGCCACTCCCTTCTTACGGCTTGATGATATGCTCTTTTTTCCACTGTACTGGTCTCGGAGGATCTGAGCAATAACCCAACTATACAGCCAGCTAAACTCTTTGGCAATCAATCATTTCAGGAGGCGGAGTGATGTTTAAGATGTTTACTTGCCAAAAGGTGAAACTGAAATATACAAACACAATATAACACCGCAGTTACAAAACTGAAGGTACTACAAAAGTAAGTATACAATATGAACACATAAGACATATCAAAGGTACAAATAAGAGTGCCTCAGTGCACGAAATAAGAGCTGTAGACTAGCCAATATACAGACAGGTATAATGTAGCATATGACTAGCAAAAGGGAACATGCTAACACTTAGCAAGCTAGCACAAACCAACACGGCATAACATACTACAGATAAAATGAAAAATGAATGGGATAGACTTTTGAAATGCTGTAGTAAATATAGGTCACATAAACTGAAACACTTAGAAACATTGCGTGTATCAAGGTGTAAGAATTAAGGATGGAAGATAACCTTTTGCGGCAGACACGATGCACTGGTAAGACGGTATAACACTTCCTGATTACAATTTGCCGGTCACGACGGATGTACCTAAAAATAAAGGTCCGTCTGCAGAATAAAGGTCTCAACTTAAACAATGACTAACAGAGTCCAGAACAGTTAACATTCTTTTGTCCATTGTTTTTATGAGATTTCGAAAGCCCTCTTTGTACACTGTATTTATTGCCAACATGTCTTTGGCGAGGTAATGAGTGACGGCGCTTGTTATTTAGCGGTGTCTCCGCAAACTCTTGTCATATGGGGTAGCAGCTACAAAAGACTCAGAAATTGTACTTTGCCTACTTTTTTCTGTTGTGGTGGCTGCAGCACCGCTTTCCTCAGTCTTCTTTTTCAAACACTCATCGTATAGGTGTTTAAGATGGCCTTTCAAGTGCTGGTACAAGTTTGTTGTGTTACCTCGGGTGGTAGCCACTGTTCAACGGCAGATTTTGCAGAGCATCGTCATTTGCTGCACATTGTTTTTGGAAAATCCAAAATACTCCTGAGTGACAAATAATCGAAGTGCCACCCTGTGATGTCTTGAGTTGATGCAGTTGGAGGACAGTAGGGAGAGCTAGAAGACAAGATAGAATGTAAGTGACTGTAAGAGGGGAGAAGGAGTGTGACGTGGGTGGTTGAAGTAAAGAAGCGTATGCTAACAGACGTGTGTCTTTGAGTGGTCCCTTAGCAACACACCATATTGGCGACGATGGCTGTGAATGTGAACCCAATGCCACCTTTCCTCATGTCTCCGGGTGAGCCTTCGATAAGCTTTTCAAGCTGGCTACGTGCTTTTGAAAAGTATCTGCAAGTGTAACCCACTCTTAGGATGCGCAATGCTTTAGGTTCGGGAGGAGCTAAGGGCAGAGTGTAATAACCACACACACACAAATTAATCTGAACTGCACCTTTAGTGTGCTTGAAATAAAATAAAGAAATAGTCCTGAAGTGTGATTTTCTACTCTTCAATGAGTTAAATAGTCACAGTTAATTGTCAGAGTGCACTCTGGGGTTTTGTTCAAAGGATACCAGTCTGGGTGACTGGCACAACTTGCCACACTGGATGGTAAATAGTGTTGTCCTGCAGAGCTTCAGATCCACTTCTTACTGCTACTCTGGTGGCTCGCCATCTATCAGCTCTCAAATGACTTCTCAGGATTCCGATCATAACAAAAAACCTGACCTGTACATATAACACAGGTTCAGTTTCTTAACATTTATCTTATCTATGCTGTACAACATTCATCAATCAACATTCAAAATAATACTGAGTGAATTGTCTGTGAATGTTCTCATTCATCCAGGTCATGGTTATCCAAAGGAGTTGAATCAAGTTTGGACTGAGTGTATTACATTGGTGAAATGATAGATTCTAAAATATATTCTAAATTAATCCCAAATACTGGAATTATTTAGTTCTACAGCATGTATTTAATATACATGAACAATTTGCAAACATTTCACATCAGGAAGTATAACATTCACATGCCAACAACACAATGCAACATTAACAGCCTTATTGCTAGCATACGGCGATTAGCCGAATAGCCCGATTGCTAGGCTAGTTTACCAAGACACGTGGGATGCGATAACCTCGTTAAAACGGCACTCTTCACAGCCGGAGGCTCGTGCTGTAAAACCGATTCAGTCAATTAGCCAATTGAAAAGTGTTATGTTTTATCTCTCAATTTTTATTTTCTTTTACCAAGCTCACACACGCTGCAAAGCAATTATCGCTTGATAAGGTGCTCGCAGCGTCCACGCTCTCGTCTCATATGTCACTACCCCTCCCTTCTCTCTATTCACACAGACACCGTCTATCCTAGACTCGATCAATGGAGGCAGGTAAGAATGGAGCCGATAGAGATAACAGATTTTAACGAAGTAATAAATCATAACTATAATATGAAATAAAATAAAACATGAACTTAAAACAAATTAATGTCTATAACTTATATAGTTTTTAGATAAGTTTCTTTTTCTTTAACCTGTAGTGGTTATGGGGCTACATAATTCCCCTTATTGAGCTAGCAGAAACGTTAGTTTACAGCTGCTGTTTCCTCGGTTCGGGTTTACAGTGACACACTTCCGCTGCGCGGGTTTTTTGTTGTTGTTGTAATGGTGGAAGGAATAAATGGTGCACGTTGTGTAGCCGAAAGAGAAAGTTGTCACGACTCCTGCTTGAGCTCCTCTACACTGGTGATCCCGACGTTTGTCTCTTGGTAGTTATCAGAGACAATTTTTCGAACGAACATGGTTGACGAAATCAACGCGGTTTCTCTCAAATTGCCAGAGTTCTGGGAGTCATCGGCAACGACATGGTTCGCCCAGGCGGAAGCGCAGTTTGCTATCCGCAAAATAACGGATGATGCTACTAAATACTACTACGTGGTATCGGCGCTCGGATGTTCGACTGCAACTAGAGTGGTGAGTCTCCTTACAAATCCTCCGGCGGCAGACAAATACAAGGGGCTCAAACATCACCTCTTGAAGATTTTTTAACTTTCCGACGCCGAGAGGGCCCACCGTCTCTTTTCTTTGCAAGGCTTGGGTGACAGCAGGCCATCCGAGCTCATGGACAAAATGCTGAATCTGCTGGGACCGGCGCACACACCTGATTTCCTCTTTGTACAACTATTTCTGCGACAAACTGCTTTGGGTCATGCTTGGGCTCAGGACGGCTCCCAAGGAGGACCTCCAGTCCTCATCCGCCGAACTGGTCTACGGACAGCCACTTCGGGTCCCGGGGGATTTCCTTCCCACCGCCACAGCTCCCTGGTCCGCCAGATGCCAACGGACTGCGCTGCAGGAGGAAGCCAGGGCTTTTGCACCGGTCCCCACTTCTCAGCATGGCGGCTCTCAGTCCTATGTCCCCACGGAGCTGCGGTCGGCGGAGTATGTTTTCATCCGTCACGACGCGCACCGCGGTCCCCTGCAGCCACCCTACGACGGCCCATTTCGAGTACGGGACACTGGAGATAAGCACTTTGTGATGGAGGTTGGCAGCAGGCTGGAGCGGGTTTCTGTGGACCGCCTCAAGCCTGCTCACCTGGACTTAGACCGCCCTGTTGGTCTTGCCCTGCCCCCACGGCGGGGGCGCCCCCCGGCTCTGCCCCCCTTCCCCGGCGAGCCGCCCCCTGCTTCCCCAGCCCCTCCCTTTCCCCGGTCCAGCTGTGAGGACTCTGCTGCTTTGCCTGCGGTTAACCAGCCCCCAGCTCCTGTTCAGCGGAGCCGTTGGGGCAGAGAGATCCGCCCCCCTCGCCACACTGACTTTTCGTATTAAGGCGAATTCTGGGGGGGCGTGTGTAGTGGTTATGGGGATACATAATTCCCCTTATTGAGCTAGTAGGAAGGTTAGTTTACAGCTGCCGTTTCCTCTGTTCGGGTTTACAGTGACACTTCCGCTGCGCAGGTTTTTTGTTGTTGTAATGGTGGAAGGAATAAATAGTGCACGTTGTGTAGCCGAAAGAGAAAGTTGTCACGACTCCTGCTTGAGCTCCTCTACAAACTCGTTATTTATGGCTGGGTTACACTAGCTTCAGCGGAGAAAATGTCGGAAGCTAGAATGCGCGCGCTTCTCATCCATAGCCTCGGTACTGAGGGGCAGAGATTATTTTACACACCGACTTGCAAAGATGCATCTGCCCCCAAGGATGCCTCTGGCCTCCGCTCCTTTCTGGGGCTCACTTCATGGTATGCAAAGTTCATTCCCAACTACTCCTCAGTGGTGGAGCCTATGCGCAGCCTGTTGCGAGGAGATGCTGCATATGTCTGGACCGCAAGTGCACAGCAGAGCTTTGAAACAGTGAAACAGTTGATTGTACACAGCCCCGTGCTGACCTTGTTTGACCCTGATCTGCCCACCATCGTAACCACTGATGCTTCAGATTATGGGGTTGGGGCTTTGCTTACTCAAATACACCCAGACAACTCCGAGAGAACAGTGGCGTTCACGTCCCGCACCCTTTCATCAGCAGAGCGGAAGTACTCCAAGGTGGAGAAGGAAGCTTTGGGGCATGTCTGGGCTACAGAGAAATGGAGGACCTACCTATGGGGCAGACGCTTCATGTTACATACAGACCACAGCCCCCTCACTACACTACTGTCCTCTAAGGGGCTGGACAGAGCTGGTATATGTATAGCTAGGTGGTCGGCTAGGTTGCTGTGGTTTAAGTATGACATGTAGTACAGACCTGGCACAGAAAATGTCACAGCTGACTGTCTGTCCAGGCTCCCGTTGCTAACTGCTGATCAGCGACAGGAGGAAGAGCTGGAGGCACTCATCGGCAGCTTCTCAGCTGTGTCTGCAGATGAATTCAGGGGGGCCTGTCAAGCATGCCCTGTTCAGTCACAGCTGCGCAAGTTCATCGCCACAAGATGGCCACACTCAGGTCTGGATCCAACAGTGACACCCTACTACAGACTGAGAGCAGAACTGTCGATAGTGGACGGATGTGTCCTGCGGGTAGACCACCGTCTACTGGTGCCACGGCAACTGCAGCCACAACTGATACGACTTGCTGACGAGACACATCAGGGCATCGTCAGAACGACACAGCGTCTCAGGGACCTCTACTCGTGGCCTGGGATGGATGCACAAGTCGAAGCCACAATCAAATCTTGGCTCACATGTCAGCAGCATGACAAGACAGCTGTTACACATACTATGCCTATGTAACCTGTTCCATTCCCAGATGCTGCATGGGAAAAAGTAGCAATAGACATTGTAGGCCCTTTTGAGTCCACAGCCCCTGGTTGCCGTTTTGCTATTACCCTCATAGATTACTTTAGTAAGTGGCCTGAGATTGCATTCATGTCCCAAGTTACTTCTGCATCAGTGATCTATTTCCTGTCTACAGTTTTCAGCAGGGAAGGAAACCCAAGAGTTAATCTCAGACAATGGTAGTCAACTGATTTCACAGGAAATTGAATCTTTTCTCAAGGACAGGGGAATTGCACACAAACTCTCCCCACTCTACTACCCCCAGGCCAATGGGGAAATTGAGAGATTTAATCGATGTCTGAAGGATAGTCTACTGACTGCGAAAATAGAAGGAAAGGAATGGACAGCATCAACCAGAGACTTTCTCCAGGTCTACAGGGCAACCAGGCATGCCACCACTCAATGCTCCCCTGCAGAGCTATTGCACGGACGTCAGATGCACACCATACTCCATGTGACAGGCCTCCACAAACCACAGCCTGTCACATCCCTACAAGCACAAAACACAGCACAAACAGTGAAAGAGAAGCAGAGGAAGATGAAGGAGTATGCAGACAAGAAGAGAAGGGCAAAATAAGTACACCTTCCTCCTGGGTCTTGGGTCGGTTAGGAGACCAGGTATACTACAAAAGAGACAGTAAAAGTACTCTCGCCCTCTTCAGGTGCATGAGCAAAGAGGCCAGTACACTTACAGACTGTCTGATGGGGGCACCTGGAATGCATCCTATCTCACGTCAGCCCTACCCCTTCAGGGTAACGCAGACCCTGGGCAGGCCCTTCCTCCCGAGGGGCCTGACATAGACTGTAGCCGAGTTCAGCCTGACCCACTAGATGCTCAGCCCCCTCTGTGAGAGGTCAGAGTCAGGAGGCCGCCGGCTTGGGCACAGGACTATGTTACGTGAGGACGGTAAACTAAAACAAGAGTAGCCTATTGTTGGTATGAAACTGTTATTTCGAGACTGTTATTTCTTATAGACCTAGTACTGTCTGTACGAAACTGTTATTTCGAAACTGTTATTTGTTTTATGGTCAAGGTATTCTGTTGTTATTGTAAGACTGTTCATAGCTTATACAGTTCAGCATAAGCACCGCAGTGATTGTATAGTTGGTGATGGAAATTTTATCTTTTGCAAAGGGGATATGTGATGTCTTAAGTTGATGCAGTTGGAGGACAGTAGGGAGAGATAGGAGGGCAATATAGGATGTAAGTGACTGTAAGAGAGGAGGAGTGTGACGTGGGTGGTTGAAGTAAAGAAGCGTATGCTAACAGACGTGTGTCTTCAAGGCGTGATTTTTTTCGTACCCGTTTTTCGGAAACTCTGCCTCTGATTGGCTAGTAATCGTTGCCTCCGTTGATCAGGTTGGTTAAGGTTAGGG
Organism: Lampris incognitus; assembly: GCF_029633865.1. Taxonomy (NCBI): domain Eukaryota; kingdom Metazoa; phylum Chordata; class Actinopteri; order Lampriformes; family Lampridae; genus Lampris; species Lampris incognitus. The sequence goes on along the minus strand of NC_079220.1, from coordinate 38,485,477 downwards.
CGGGGTTAGGGATAGGGTTAGCCAATCAGAGATAGAGTAGGGGCGGGTCTTCCCGGAATCCAGGTGAACGCTCTCTCAACAAGTACTAGCCAATCAGAGGCAGAGTCCCGGAAAACGGGTACGAAAAAAAAATCACGCGTCTTCAAGTGGTCCCTTAGCAACACAACACACCCTTCTTTGGCAGTAACTCTTCAGATGCTTCTCCTTCCGCGGAACTGGCAGCCATTTCTAATATCCTTTCTCTATTTGTTTGCATATGACGTCAGGAACTACAGATGGAGGGCAGCAAGTGATTTTCTACATAGGAAGCACGATCACAAACTTTCGAAATGCCTATGTGTGGACCCTGGGGTCGCTAGTATTCCAATCACTACTGTAGAGACAACGCCACTCCCAATTACAGGGTGGGAGACCCGGAGAAAGTGCACAGGTGCGTGTTCAGTTTGAATGAACAGACCAAAGGTTTCAAAATATACACAAAAGTATTTATTCAGTTGGTTGGGAGAACAGATTAAAAGAACGTTTACTGCTGTATCAATATGTCAATAAAAACAACTATACCAAAATTAACAAAGAGATGGCATAGGTCATCCAACCTCAAACAAATTGGGCCACTGTTAGGGACATCAAACAAAACCACCACTAGCAGCAATAACAAGGCCGGTAAAAATGCTAAAAGTAAAAAAACAATAAAAGAACAGCGGCTGACAGCAATATGCAAAAGCTGTAAAACAAAAGCATACATGTAGCAAGGGAGAAGTCACTGGGTAGGCTAACAATTCAAACGCTGTAGCCTCCTGTTGCCTAAATGGCAAACACAGTAACATAATTCTCTTAACATTTAGCAAGGAATACTGCGACATTCTATTTCCATGTACAGAAATCATTATAGGCTATGCCCACCTGTATTTGTCACACTTCCTTTTATACCGTACACTGGCCGTTTGGAATCAACTTGCACTTTCTGCTTCTACAAGACATAGAACAATGCGCTTAGATATTTGAGGTAAGAAAAACAATAAGTGCAGTTCACAAACACAGGCTTACCTACAAGCAGCGACCCAATGCCTTCAAGTAGCGACCAAACATTCCGCCATGTATCAAACCAGCCAATCGTGGGGGAGGGGACCCAGACCACAGTCGTCCGATGCTACGCCCGAACTTCACACAAACTTAAAGGGGCGGTTACTACAACCAACCCTGACTGGTCCCACCGCCCACAAAGGGGCCGTGTTAATACAACCAACCCTGACTGGTCCCACCGCCCACATATGTTTGGCGTCATTAACTGGGAAACCAGAAACCACAAGGAGTTTTTTTTGAAATTAGGAAATTAGAAGAACAGAACATTATCACAGATATTTCTTTACTCTCTCAAATTTCACCAGACGCCTTAACAAAAGAAGACAAAATTAAATTGTATGAGTCAAAAGAGAAACTTGATGTGATCTATAAAAGAAGGGCAGAAGGAGCGTTTATTAGATCACGGACACAATGGCTAGAAAAGGGTGAACAGAACTCTGCATATTGCAACGTGCATGGATTAGTAGACACGCTGGCCGCTGGCTCGCGGGCCTGACCCTTTAGTCGAGCGGTTAGCGATGCCTCCTGCGGTGCGGGCGATACGGGTTCGCGTCCCGGCCGCGGCAGTTCCTGTGGTTGCGTTGACCCCCGAATTCTCTACAATATTTTTTCAAACTAGAAAAATATCGTGCAAAAATTAATACCATTAATGAACTAAAAATTAATGATGGGCAACATAACATCTGAGCGCTTGTTCTTTTCCTCTGGAAGGATATTCTGGCAAACCTCTAAAGCTTTTTCTTTCACATTTTCGGTTGAATTTTCAGCAACGCCATAAAGCTTCAGGTTCCACCGTCTTGAGTAGGACTCCAGCTCGCACACACGTGTTTGAAGACTGGCAGCTTTGCGCTCTTCCTCTTTCAGACGAGCTTCAACATTTTACACTTTCTTCTGTGTGTCTTTTACTTCACTGCATGCAAAGTCTATTGTTTTTTTCATCCCTTCTATCTTCAGTGTATTTTCGTCGATTTTCTTAAGAGTTTTCACTCACCAGCCTTTCAATGGAGTCGGCTCACACATTTATGAGTTTGGAGAGTATGGAGATGACGGCGTTATCTTGGGATGTGGACTCCTTAGTCTCATAAAGAGCTTTTTTGCAGTAGGGGACTTGCATGGAGTCACAGGTAGCGGAGGAAATTCTTCTTCTGCCATAGTGACCGTTACTGGTTCTACGGAGCGAGCGTTATCATGGCATGAGGATATCAGCATGTTACCCGAGTGAGCCGCAGGCGTGGGGACTTTGATTTTTTGCGATCTTTTCCTGTCTCGACTCGACATTAAGCTGCTTTCAGTTTTTGAAAAAGTTCTTCCGGTTGTTGTTTAAGTTATTTAAAAGACAACTTCTTCGTTTTTCATCAGATAAATCGTTTATTGTGCAGGAGCTCAGCAACCACGACTTACTCGGCAGCCATCTTGGCGTCGTCCTGCCTCTGCTTTTCACTTCCTGCCCTCCATCTGAATCTTGCGCGTCATCAGAATCACGTGACTACAAACAAGTTATATCTGTGATTCCTACACCACGAGTTTCCTAAACGCTCACACGTGTTACTTTATTTATTTTTTGGTGGGCGTACTCGAGCGCTGTAAGTAGGGCCACTTCTGATGGGTGAGTGTGTCTCCTACGTGTGTGTTGTGTAGTTGGTTCATTCATTGTTCATGCATTTCAATACCACCACGCCACCAGAGGGCGCAGTAGCCTAATGATTGTTGCTGAGTGTAGTACGGTGCTGAAGAAGTGAGATAAAAAGAAAGGAGTTGAAACGTATGGCGCTCGTCTCTTGCCTCGTTATTATTTTACAGCTATACTAATGTGATAAAGTCTAGTATAGGACAAATTGGCAACGATAAATGGCGACTGCAGCTGTGCCCGTACCTGCTTTATTTCTGCCGTGTGCCGGACAACCTACAATTCCGTTCGACATGTGGGCTAAGATGTTTGAGAACTATCTGCTAGCCATTGATGCGGATGGTGATGACTGGCCAGACACGAGGTTACGTGCACTTCTTTTACATTGTCTGGGTACAGAGGGGCAGCGTGTGTTTTATACACTTGCAAATGCAGGTAGGACTTACAAAGAAGCGATGATGGCACTGCGTGCACATTTCAACCCAGCCATAAATGTTGTGGTGGAACGTCATAAGTTCAGACAGAAAATACAGAGACCGCAGGAGTCCGTTACAGAGTCGGATGATCCGCTGTGGCGACCCCTAACGGGAGCAGCCGAAAGTAGTAGAAGGAGTCCATTACAGATTACGTTGCCGCGCTGCGCGAGCTTGCCACAACATGTGGGTTTGACAACAATAGAGACGAAATGATACGTGACCAGGTCATCGAGCATATCCATTGTGCAAAGATACGCGAGAGACTGTTAGGACAAGCAGATGCAAATTTGACACTTGAAAAAACACTCCAGATTGCATGCCAGGCGGAAGCTGCCATCGGGTATGCGCGCACGCTAGGTTCAGAGTCCCAGGTTCCCGTGCAAGCTGTAACGGCGAAGCCTAAACGTCCATTAAAAAATAAAGGGAAATACAACCGCTCTGCAGAGCCTGCAAACGCCACTCCAAGACAGGACAGATGCTGTTTTAGGTGTGGGTCGTCTACTCATCTTGCAAATGCTCCAGACTGCCCTGCCCTGAAAATGACTTGTCGGAAATGCAATAAAGTACATTTTGCCAAAGTTTGTAAATCTTCTGAAAGGTCAGGTGAAAAGTCTACCAAAAAAGTAGGTGAAGTTGTTGTGCAAGTGCTGGGAATTAATGCAACCCAACCAGCTCAGAAAATATCATGTGAAGGGACTATTAATGCCAAGTCTACTTCTTGCCCAGTAGAGCTAGTGGTGGATACGGGCGCCGCTGTGTCCATCATTCCTGAACCCGTCTACAGAGAGCATTTCAGCGATGTGCCCCTGACAGAACCAGAGGTTAAGTTAGTGTCATATACGAAGTCAGACATCCCAGTAATAGGCTATCAGCTGAAGTGCAGCACAAAGATACTACAGTTCCGGCTACACTATACATTGTGAAAAAGACAGGTACCGCTGTCTTGGGGATGGACTTATTCAGGGCACTGAGACTTTCTATAGTAAATAATACTGTGCTCTCAACCGCGGCTCTAGTGATAGAGGTTAAAACTGGACCAGTGAAACTGGGCTTAGCCAAGGGTTTTGTCCACCGTGTTAAAGTGAAGGAGGGCAATGAAGCAGTACAGCCCGTCCAACAGAAGCTGAGGAGACTTCCCCTCTCCGTGAGACAAGCTGTCTCCACAGAACTTGAGAGACTGTTAGAAATGGACGTGATAGAGAGGATTGATGCATCTCCATGGGTTTCACCCATCGTGGTCACGCGACGGAAGAACGGTGCGGTGAGACTGTGCGTGGACTTACGTGAGCCTAACAAGGCTATAGTGATGGACAGTTACCCACTTCAACACATGGATGACTTGTTCTCCGAGATGAGCAGTGCTACTGTATATTCTTCCATAGATCTCGCAAACGCATATCATCAAGTCCTTTTAGCGCCAGAAAGCCGGGACTTAACCGCATTCATAACGCACGACGGACTTTTCAGGTTCAAACGGGTCCCATACGGGCTGTGCTCCGCCCCAAGTGCGTTCTCCAAGATGATGTCGCTCGTACTTAAAGGCCTCAAGGGGGTCCAGTACTACTTGGACGATGTCATAGTGTATGGCAAGGTCAAGGAGGACCACGACTGCAACCTGCAGGAGGTACTCGCCGCTATCAGGGGCGCCGGCCTCCAACTAAACGAGGAAAAGTGCCTGTTTAACCGGTCCAGCCTGCGGTTCCTTGGGCACACGATCTCTGCCCAGGGCCTGCAGCCACTCACCGAGCACGTCAGAGCCCAGTGCCAAGTGATGCTACAACACTTCGCTCATTTCTAGGGCTCACGGCGTGGTACCAGAAGTTCGTAAACAACTACGCGTCGCTCGTGGAGCCTATGCGAGCATGTCTGCGTGAGGACACATTTCAGTGGACTTCAGCAGCTCAGGAGGGGATCGAGGCGGTGAAGGACCGTATTGTAAACAACCCAGCGCTGTCCGTCTTCGACTCCAGCCTCCCCACCTACGTGTCTACGGACGCATCCGATTATGGCTTGGGGGCCGTACTGACAACTACACCCGGATGGGACAGAACGTACAGTTGCATGTGCCTCACGCACACTTAACCCCGCTGAACGCAAGTACTCCATTGTTGAAAAGGAGGCGTTGGCCTGCGTGTGGGCCGCTGAAAAATGGAGGACCTTCTTATGGGGTACTAGGTTTACACTGCGCACGGACCACCAGGCTTTGACCACACTACTTGCAACAAAAGGCCTGGGCCGCGCAGGGATGCGTATTGCGCGTTTGTCTGCGAGACTACTGTACTTTACATACGACGTGGAGTACCGTTCTGGCTCACAAAACCAGGCGGCCGACTGCTTTTCCCGGTTGCCCCACCCTGCGGACGAGGATACAGAGCCAGTGACCGAGCCGGAGCTTGTTGCTCTGTTGGACACAGAACTGAAAGCTCTTTCAGTAAAATACTTGACGGAGGCATGTGAGGCGTGCCCTGAGCTCACAGCTCTTAGAGCACAGATAAACAGGGGCTGGCCTAAGACAGCTAAGTCCCTACCAGACGAGCTCAAACCATATTTCGCCACGAGAAATGAACTGTCAATACAGGATGTGATTATTTACAGGGGGCCTCGCCGACGACTTGTGCCAGTTGCCCTACGGAAGCAGCTGGTGGACTTGGCACACGAGACACACCAAGGGGTGGTCCGCACCAAACAGAGGCTGTGGGACTTATACTGGTGGCCCGGTATGGACACGTGTGTGCAGGAGACTATCCGCTCATGTGGATCGTGCCAGATGAATGATAAAAGTGCCAAGACGCATTCTGCTCCTCTCCAGCCCATCCCACTCCCGGATGCCCCATGGCAGAAAGTGGGGATAGACATAGTAGAACCGTTCGAGTCAGCCGAATCCGGGACGCGAACCAGTGTCTCCCACACCGCAGGCGACAACGTTAACCAGTCGATTAAAGGGTCTGACCGTTAGCCAGGGGCTAACGTGTCTACTTATTCGTGTACGTTACACTACCCCCCCCCCTTCTCCGGGCTTCAGCATATCAGCTCCCTCACGCCTCTGGGCGCACGCGGTTTCAATGACCTCACGGTCTCACCATCCCACTTCTGACACCAATGCAGCGAACTCAGGGGGGCAGTCCGGGAACCGTCGCCACAGCCGGGACGCGAACGACAACGTTAACCAGTCGACTAAAGGGTCCGACCCGTTAGCCAAGGGCCAGCGTGTCTATTTATCCGTGTACGTTATAATATATATATATATATATATATATATAAAGACGTACGAGAAAAAAAATTCATACTGTATTTTTTTTTTCTTACAGCTATCTTAATATTCCGCTCCTAATTTGTTGAGCACTCTTACCAACACCATTGATGGTTTCCGGAAAAAAAACGTTATATATACATAGATAGATAGATAGATAGATAGATAACGATAGAGCATATGTCACACCGGTAGCAGGAAGAGAGGACCCAAATGCAGACACCGGAGACAGGCTGGGCTAGAATAATGATTAATTAAAGCAAAACAGACTTACAGACAGCAAGGAAGGCTCGAGACCAAGCGTGAAACATGGTTAACATATAACAACATGACAAAGAGTCGGGGCAATCCGTGGGCATATATCTGCTGGGGAGCCAATCAGGGAAATAGGCGCAGGTGAGCAGGAACAGGCACGCCAATCAGTGAATGGGGAGCAGGTGAGTAAAGCAGGGGCAGCAACAGAAATGGCAAGCCAAATACGGGAATGGGGATCACGAGAGCAACGCAGGTGCAGGAACAGACATGGCAAGCCAATCACGTAATGGTGGACAGGTGGGCAAAGCAGGGGGCGAAATGACAAGCCAAATCAGGGAATGGAATCAGGTGAGCCTTACTGACCCACACCACACTGAAGTAATACTTGGGGTAGTATTGGTAGGGGATCAATGACCACACCGGGTTATAGAACTCAGGTTTAATCGTGGATCAGTAGGCAGACGTAATAATCATACATGGTAGTGGTGTAACCATAATAACAGTCCGGGTAGTACATAACACCTAGTGTAGTTCCAGTGGATATACATAGCATTATATCACTACATCCCCCCTGTTTAGTTTTCAATTTTTACAGTATCAAAATACTCTAGAACATTCGGTTATATAAACCAACATATCACACAATTCCAATGTGGTACAATCATTGATCAGCATTGTACAGTCATTACACAGAGGTTGCCTTCTCTTTTTTTCTTTTTAGACAACACACTCAGAATTGTCCATCTCAAAAAACAATGAATATATTCAGAGCCCTCCTTTTGTGTGTGATTGTCTCTACTCATAGTCCTTGTAGTGAGCTGGTTTGGAAACAGCTCTTCCATATCTTGTGCGTACTGTCTTGTGTGTTTCACAGGTTTGGCTGGAAGAAGTTCCAGCTGCATGAGTGTCCTGTTGAGGTTCTGTGAAGCGGGTTCTTGTGAATTTCTCGCAGGTGGCTCCTGCCACGTCTGAGTTTCTTCCCATTTGATGTTTGCATAATGTAGCTCCTTGGCTCATCGCACTTTTGTACGACGGTGGCTGGATACCAAGTCCCTTTTTCCTTGTTTAGGACAGATACGTGCTGTCCAGGACCGAGTGGAGGTAGTTCTCTGCCGCTGCTGCAGTCATGATGTTCCTTCATGTCTGCTGTTCTCTGCTCCAGGTGGAGTCGGTTTTCCTGCTTGCCTGGGTCCCCTCGACTTGGCAGCAGGGTGGTGACTGGCCTTCCGAAGATCAGTTCTGCTGGTGATGGTAGTTTACTGTCGATGGGTGTTGCTCTGACCTGTAGTAAGGCCACTTGTATGTTACCTCCTTGTCTCATGGTTTTCTTCACAATGGATGATGTGTCGCACATGCCTCTCAATGAATCAATTGCTTTTTGGATAGTGGGGTGAGCTTGTCACGTGCCTGATTCTCCAGTCAGCTGTGAATTTCTGGAACGCGTGCCCTGTGTACTGGGGTCCATTATCTGTAATTATCTCGTCAGGCCTTCCAAAAAGAGACATGTACATTTCCATTTTTGTGCAACTGCCCGGCTGGACACAGGCATGGGCATTTCATCCACTAGAGGGAACTTAGAATATCTGTCCACAATCAGTAAATACTGATCTCGAATAAATCAGAAGCTAGGGATTGCCATGGTTTTGACGGTGTGTTGTGTGGGTTGAGAGGTTGCTTTGGATTTGCATCCTGATGTTCCACGCATACGCTACATGACCTGCAGACTCTTTCGATGTCATCGTTCATTCTGATCCAGTAGACACTTTCTCTCGCCAGTCGCCATGTCTTTTCGATGCCTTGGTGTCCTACATGCAGCTGTTCGAGTATAGAATCAGTCATGGAGTCTGGGATGAGCACCTGTCTGCCTTTGAATATGACTCCTGCTTCAACTGCGAGCTCATCTCTGAATGACCAGTACTCACGTAGTTGTCTTGGTAGAGCTTTGATGTTGTCTGGCCATCTCTGGAGGATCAGCTCTTTCAGTGCATTGAGTCTGGGGTCGCTGGTGGTTTCCATGCGGAGTGCGTCCTGTTTCTCGGGAGAGAAGTTTATCATTGCAAAAGTGAGCATCTCTGGATCCTCGACTTCTGCCTCTATTCCGTCAATGCGCTCGTCCAGCTCGATGTTGCTGTTGTTCTCAGGGTTGGGTAGTCGGCTGAGTGCGTCTGCCAGGACCATCTGGTTTCCTGGTCGATACGTGACCTCGTAGTTGTATCCTTGTGTTTTTATCAGCATTCGCTGAAGCCGTGGCGGGGCGGCATGCAGTGGCTTTGTGCATATGGTAACGAGGGGTTTGTGGTCTGTAACTACAATGAATGACTTCCCATACAGGTAGGTATGGTATCGCTGCATTCCATAGACTATGGCCAGCATTTCTCGCTCTATGTTGCTGTACCTGGATTGGCAGTCGTCCAGTGTCTTTGAGCCAAAAGCTATGGGTCTTTTGTTCTGCACTAATGCCACGCCCAGTCCTTTCTGTGATGCATCGACCTCAAGTGTCAGAGGTGTGCTTGGATCATAGTACTGCAGGCAGTCATGTTCGTTGATAACTGATTTCAGGTCCTCAAAGCTCTTTTGGTGATCAGTGTCCCATGTCCAAGGCACGTCACTTTTCAGCAGCACCCTCAGGGTGTGCTTTGTCTGCGAACTTTGGGATGTAGGGTGACAGGTAGGTCAGCATCCCCAAGAATCTGCTCAGTTCATCTTTGTTCTGGGGTGTCGGCATTTTCTGGATGTCCCTGATTTTGGCTGGGTCAGGTTTGATACCTTTGTCTGTGTACATGTTGCCAAAGAATGAGATGCTTGTCTGTTTGATTGTGCACTTGTCACTGTTGAACACAATACCTGTCTTGGCTGCTCTCTCCATCAGGTTGGTCAGGTTCCTGTCATGCTCCTCTTCGCTTGCTCCGTAGACTGCGATATCATCGGCTATGCTGACGACACCGTCGAGCCCCTCCAGGATTTGGTCCATCTTTGCCTGGAAGAGATCTTGAGAGACACTGAGACCAAATGGCAAACGTTTCCAGCAGTATCTACCAAATGGAGTTCGGAATGTGGTTAGCAGTTGTGACTCTTCCTCTAGGTGTATTGACCAATATCCAGCTTTTGCGTCAAGTTTGCTGAATATTTTTGCATTTGCAAACTTCAGGTTCAGTTCCTCCACAGTAGGAATCTTGTGTGGGCATCTCCCAAGGCTGGCATTAAGCTTTTGGGGGTCTAAGCATATACAAAGGGAACCGTCTTTCTTAGTGCTGTATGCCAGACTAGAGCACCAGTCTGTGTGCTGTTCTACTTTTCTTAACACATCTTGTTCGACTAGGTTATTCAGTTCATCTTTCAGTTTGTCTTTGATGTGAATGCTGCACTTATGTGGTGGGTCTATGAATGGTTCAGCATCTTTTTTCAGGAAGAGCTTGGCCTTTCCACCGAAGTTGCCAATTTTGTCAAACTGGTCTGGGTATGCTCTCTTTAGGTCTGCACTGTTAGATATGGTCATTTTGGGTTTTGTCTGTCTTGTGTTGACTTTTTCCTGGTTTGTATTTCCTTTCTCGGTCACTGCATCTACATTGACAGTCACTAGGTTTAACAGTTCACATGTTGGCAGCCCAACTATGGCTGGCCCTGGTACGTCTACAACGTAGAACTTTGCATTGATCCATTTGGATTCTTTGTACTGGCATGGAATGCCAATGGTGCCTAGGCGGGGGATGGCGTGACCACTGTATGCAGATAGCCTCCTGTTGGTTTTTTTTAGTCGTTTCTGGGTGCATGCATTTTCACCGTACATCTGCTTGAAGGTACGTAATGGGAGTGTGTTGCCTGATGCACCTGTGTCTATCTTCAGACATAGTGTGTATCCACGACCAGGTAGGTCAGGTGGTGTCACCTTCAGGACTGTGTACGCCTCCTCTCTGGCCGGCTTGCTGTCTATGCTATGCATGAACTTTTCACTGATAGTTATGGAGTGGAACTGTTTCTGGTAGGTACTTTTGTTCTCACTATCCGTTTCACTGCTACTCTCTACAGCATGTATGCGAGTCCTGCTCTGTTGCTTTTTGTCTTTATAGGTTTTGCGCTTGTGGTGTGTGGGACTTACTTCCCCTGCTCCTGCTCTGGCTGGAGTGTTCCTGGCGCTCTCGTTTGGCCTTCCTGCAGCACCGCTCCCAGTGACCTTTTGCACCACACGCATTGCATTCATCATCATATGCAGGACATCGACGTGGTTTGTGGCTTCTCCCACAGTTACGACATATGTGGTCCCTGTCCACAGCATGGATTCTCTCATTGTGTGATAGGCTAAGTTTGTCTAACTGTTCATTGCCTGCTGTCAGGGCTTCATATTTTCGTCCCTCGGCCAGAACCTCTGCTAAGGAATATCCTTTTGGTTTGCTGTATAGATCATTCCTCAGGGCATCATGGGGAGTGCTCGCAATAATAAGCTCAATTATACGCTCGTTAAGCTCTTCGTCTGAAAACTGACATTTCTGTGTTAGTGTTCTGGCTCTGGTCACAAAATCATCAATATTCTTATCTGGTTTCTGTCTGTGTTGCATCAGTTGCAGTCTATGGATTCTGAAATTTACATTCAACTTTAGCTGTTTATCAAAGAAGTCCCATAGTTTGGCAGGCTTTTTCTTTTCATCACCGGTGAGACCACTGGCATTCAGTCTTTTTAATCCTTCATCTCCGATTCCTAGCTTGTTTAGCTGCGCCATTTATTTCTTCATCTTCTAAATACAGAGTCATTTTCTGTTTATACAGTGAAATTGCCTCACCCAGGTCCGGGTCTGACCAATTCATCGTCGGTAAATGCGATGCCATGACGTCTCCTGTTGCGAGCTAGCTAGTTAGCGAGCTAGCTCAGCTCCTGCGCACTCTTGCTTGAATGATGACAGAAATTATCCACGGACAATTTTATCAGTCTATCTTCATTCTTCATAGAGAGTACTTTACCGCTGCCACCATGAAGTAATACTTGGGGTAGTATTGGTAAGGGATCAATGACCACACCGGGTTATAGAACTCAGGTTTAATCGTGGCTCAGTAGGCAGACGTAATAACCATACATGGTAGTGGTGTAACCATAATAACAGTCCGAGTAGTACATAACACCTAGTGTAGTTCCAGTGGATATACATAGCATTATATCACTACACACACAACCAGGACAAATTTGTCCAGGAGTGGATGCATGGGGCCAGAGACGCAACCGACCTAGAGGGCGACCAGGATGCAGGACTGAAGGGTGGAGCAGCCCCGGCAGAAGGGCAGGTGGATGACCTGGAGGCCGGTGACGTGAATGGGTCAACCGCTCGGGAGATCGGTGGCACCAATGCGTCATCGTTATTACGACAGTGACCCCCAGAGGGGTTACCATAAACTGATTTAACGGCAGTACCTCCAGAGCACGAATAAAGCATGTTAAACGGCTCGTCTGCTTCGAGTCATTTATGGTTATTTTAGCCAACCAATACATGGTACCAGGAGTAAACTGTCTTGCAACGGCAATAACAACAATTGCTTGTTTAAAACCAGCTGAAGGTTTGCAGTTGGAAGGCAATGTTGATCTGAATTGGAGAGCGTCCATCCATCCATCCATCCATCCATCCATCCATCCATCCATCGTCTTAACCGCTTATCCTGCTCTCAGGATCGCGGGGATGCTGGAATTTATTCCAGCGGTCATTGGGCGGCAGGAGGGGAGACACCCTGGACAGGCCGCCAGCGTCCTGATAACAAATTTTCAGCGGAGCGCAGCAAAAAGCTCTTTGATTGCAGTAGATGTGGCGCTGACAGAGCTGTGATCAGACTTGGTGAGGTATAGCCAACCCCCCCCCCCCCAGCTCTTCAACTGGGATCTCTTCAATCGACTCTGTCCGCGAATGTATTTGGTCCACATGCAGTGGCGCCCCCAGAACTTTTTCATAGGGGTGGCCAAATGGGGCCACTGAAAGTCTTGGGGTGGCACACCAAAACCAAAAGCCATGACTGCATTTCGGGAATTCTATGATGCTGTTGTAGTATACTGTATGGGCTAGTTGAAAACTCTCAATATGAGAGTTAAGAAAAATATACATTATTGATTTAAATGAACAGCACCTAATGTAAAATATCAGATAGAAGCATATTATGCATAATCAGAAGCATATTCTGCATATGCGACTCGCGGCTGGGGGGGCCAGCGGGGGGGCCAGGGATAGTATCAGGGTGGCCGTGGCCACCCCTGGCCACCCCTTGGGGGCGCTACTGTCCACATGCCTTCTGACCACTCTACCATCCGCCAGCATCACTTTGTAGGACACTGGTCCAGTCGCCGACTGTATATATCCAGGAATCCATTTTGGTCCATGACCGAAGTTCCTGATGAGTACCAGATCACCAACTGCAAAACTCCGTCCCTCTGCCTTCCTGTCATGGTTCTCTTTCAGTTTCTTTTGTTTTGTGTTTTTTTTAACTCTCCGTTTCAGGTCTGGGTGTATCAGATCCAGGGTGCAGCGATGTTTCTGACCCAATAACATTTCTGCCTGTCGTGGTCTGTGGCGTTGATATGTAGCTGAATAAGACTTTTGACACTCTTGCTTTAAGCATTCACTCTGGATATTTTTTGATCGTTTCCTTAAAAGTTTGTACTGCCCATTCAGCCAGGCCATTGCTGGAGGCGTGATAGGGTGCAGAGGTCACATGAAGCATTCCATTTCTCCTCAAGAACTCCTCAAACTCCACACTCATAAAACAGGTGCCGTTATCCGAAAATAAAAGTTCTGGCAACCCATGGTTACTAAAACTAATGCGTAAGCACTCAATTATGGTGGCTGATGTACTGGATAAGAATGTACTGGATATACATACGTCCACTTTGAGTGTGCGTCAATAAGAATGAAAAATATGTTTCCCATGAATGGCCCAGCATAATCTACATGCAACCTTTGCCAGGGTCTGTCTGGCCTGTCCCAGGGATAAAGTGGGGCCACTGCTGGACTCCACCTCTGCTCCTGACATGTGCGACAACATTTCCCCATGTTCTCCACGTCTTGGTCAAGCTTTGGCCACCACACATAACTCCATGCTAAAGCCTTCATATGGGAAACCCCTGGATGAGACTGATGCAATTGTTGTAGCACATCTTTTTGGCCTGGTCTGGTCACAATGACTCATGCTCCCCATAGCACACAGCCATTACATTGTATGGCCTAAACTCATTCCCTCCAATTCTTGTGGCCACCCTTTCTGTACCATCTCTCTAACTCTAGCAAGCACTGAATCTCTTTTTGTCCATGATCGTACCTGCTCTGCTGTCACTAGCATTAGGTCGCAGTCTTCCACCATAAGCACTCTCTCCTCTGTCCCCTCTGTTTTAGATTCCTCAGGTAATGGCAGCCAACAAAGGGCATCGGCATTTCATTGATACTTTCCCGGCTTGTAAATGATCTCATATTCATATGCCCAGCGTCACTGTCCACCTCTGGATTCATGGAGAGGTAATCTGTGGCACTGCCTTCAATCCATTAAACGATGACAAAAGAGGTTTGTGGTCAGTTACAATCATAAATCTACAGCCATATATGTACTTGTGGAACCTCTGAACTCCAAATATTACTGCCAGACCCTCTTTGTCCAATTGTGAGTAATTTCGCTCTGCTTGACTTAGAGTGCGGGACATGAAACTTATTGGTCTCTCTGCTCCATTTGCCATTCTGTGAGATAGTACGGCTGCTACACCATATGGTGAGGAATCACAAGAAAGAACAATCTCCTTCTCAGGGTCAAAATGGACTAAGACCTCTGCAGATTTCAACAGCTTCTTGGACTGTTTGAATGCAGCTTCTTGTTCTGTGTCCCATTTCCACCTAATGTCTTTTCACAGTAGTTTGTGTAAAGGAGCTAAAACGGTTGCTAAGTTGGGCATTAACTTGTTGTAATAGTTTAAAAGTCACAAATAAGCCTTAAGTTCAGTCATTTTTGGAGGTGGGGGTGCGTTTTCAATTGCTATTACCTTTTCAGATATGGTGTGCAGGCCAGTGGAGTCAACTTTGTGTCCCAGGAATACCACTTCCCTTCCCATGAAGGTGCACTTGCTTCTCTTCAGTTACAGCCCAGCACTCTGCAGCCGCTGCAACACCACATTCAGCGTCTCTAGATGCTGCTGGTCATTGCAGTCCGTCAGCAGTATGTCGTCCAGGAAGATCGCCATGTGTGGAATACCCTGCAGAACTCCCTCGATTGTGCGCTGAAATATGGCAGGACTTAAGAGACCCCAAAAGGCAAAACCTTGTAGGTGAATAGCCCCTTGTGAGTGTTCACTGTCACATACTTCTTTGACTCTTCATCTGAGGAAATAGGCATGACTCATCTCTAACTTTGTAGATTTCTCTCCCCCTGACAAGTTTGCAAACAAGTCTTGAATTCTGAGAATGGGATATTGCTCTACCTTTGATACTCGATTTACCACCAATTCATAATCCCCACACAGCCTCATTGAGTTATCTGGTTTGAAAACGGGTACTATCAGTGCAGCCCATTCTGAATGTTTGACTGGCTCTATTACATCCTCTCTCAGCAAGCGGTCCAGTTCTGCTTCCACTTTTGTTCTCATAGCATATGGGACTGGTCTTGGTTTAAAAAATCTGGGTGTTGCTTCTTTATCCACATATATCTTTGCTGATGGTCCATTCAGCTTATGCAGCTCTTCTTTAAACACTTCATTTCGTCTAAGTACATCTTGCAAACCCTGTAAATCTGTACCCATCAGATGATTCACCGAGCTCCATTCTAAACCTAGTTCTTTTATCCAGCCTCTTCTGAGCAGGTTTGGTCTGGTACCCGTCACTACAACTAGAGGTAAGTCTTTACAGTTTTCTTGTACTTTACTGTAACTGCCGCGGACGACAATATCCCCACCCTTTGTCATTACATTACATTACATTACATTACATTACATTACAGTCATTTAGCCGAGACTTTTTATCCAAAGCGACTTACAATAAGTGCATTTAACGTAGGAAATCAGGAGAACTACTAGTCATCAGAGGTCATAAGTGCATCTAAACAAGCATCTAAGAGCAAAACCAGTGCTAAAGCAAAAGTGCAAGAAAGAGTTTTTTTTTTAATGAGTGAATACAATAAGTGCTAAGAACAAGTAACAGGGTAGTAGTTCTTAAAGAGGTGAGTTTTCAACCTGCGCCGAAAGATGGGCAGCGACTCCGCTGTCCTGACATCAGTGGGGAGTTCATTCCACCACTGTGGGGCCAGGACAGAAAAGAGCCGGTTGATCGGCAGACAAGGGCCTCTGGGGGACGGGGCAACCAGGCGTCCTGAGGCAGCAGAGCGAAGTGGTCAGGCGGGGGTGTAGGGCTTGACCATGGCCTGGAGATAGGAAGGAGCTGTTCCTTTCACTGCCCTGTAGGCTAGCACCAGAGTCTTAAACTGGATGCGAGAAGCTACTGGGAGCCAGTGTAGGGACATGAGAAGGGGAGTTGTGTGGGAGAACTTAGGGCGGCCGAACACCAGACGAACTGCAGCTTTCTGAACAAGCTCCAGAGGTCTGATAGCCGACGCTGGGGCACCAGCAAGGAGGGAGTTGCCGTAGTCCAGCTGGGAGATGATCAGAGCCTGGATGAGCACCAGTGCCGTCTCGTCGGTGAGGAATGGACGAATCCTCCTGATGTTATACAGGAGAAATCTGCAGGAGCGAGCAACCGATGTAATGTTCGCAGCAAAGGACAGTTGGTCATCCAGGATCACACCCAGGTTCCTCACTGTCCTGTATATGTTTTCAGTTTTATGGGGAATGTCCTCAGCTCTGGCATAACCTCTCTATTTCCCAGCTTTTTAAAGTCTGAGTCATTCATTACTGTCACCCCACAGCCTATGTCCACTTCAAACTGTGTCTCTGTCTCATTTACTGTCAACATCATGGTGAGAGGTGGCTCTTTTGGAATCACTGTGTCGTTAATGCTATGCATTACAAACATTTCCTCTCCCTCCTCAGTCATTGTCCTCTCTCCCACTAACATGATGTGTTCTTTGGGCTTGCCACTTGATGCTTGTCTTCTGCTTATCCTCACCCTTTAACTGTGATGCCTTTAAGGATAGTCGAGACCAGCATACTCTCTGAATGTGTCCCTTCTTACCATATTTATGGCATTTTTCAGCGATAAACCGACAGTTACTGGCAATGTGTTGCTTGCCCCCACACCTGTAGCATACTTGGTGCCGCTCCCCACTCTTCTCTGGTCGTGCTGCAGTGATCTTGTGCACAACTTGGCTGCTAGCAGACAGAGAGGCCTCTGAAGAATTTGCTTGCAATTCCTGCATATCTTTGTTTGCTGCCTCAATTGCTTTTGCTATTCTGAGTGCCTGAGCAAATGTCAGGTCAGGTTCTGATAATAAACGGCGCTGGATACTGTCTTCTCCAATTCCACAAACCAGCCTATCTCTCAGCATTTGTTAGTTTGTCTCCATAATTTCAACCTGAGCTAATTTTCTCAACATCACAACATAGTCTAACACCGTTTCCCTCGGCTTTGTGGACCTCGAGTTAAACCTGAAGCGCTGAACAATCTCGCTGGGCTTCTGATTGCAATGTTCCTTCAACAGATTGACAAGGTCGTCATACATTTTCCTTCCCGGGTTGTCAGGGCTAAGCACGTTACGTATCAAACTGGACGTCCGACTTCCTACCGAACTCAACAACAAAATGGCCCGCTTTCTCTCTGGTTCCTGAATCTTGTTTGCGTCAAAAAAATGTTCAACAAATTAACAATATTCTTCCCAAGATTGGTCCCTGCTATTAAACGGTACCATGCTTCCTGTCTTTTGTGTATCTACAGGATAACTGAATTATACAACGATCAAGGTGTATCTTGGTCTTCCTCTTTTATTTGCTAGACCGTAGTAACATTACAAAACGACTGTGTTAAGCAGGCACAAAAACACATGAGTGACCCTCTTGCTCTGTCTTCTTCCAAGGGCGCGTACATTTATACAACATACACAACCAATAGACATCGAGGGTCAGAGGTCAAACATAAAATACATATTACTGCAAATAAAAACATTTGCTTTTGTGTGTATCTCCATACACTACACTCCTCCCCTGAAATCTGAACCCAGTACATTTACAGTACAACAACATTTCATTTTTATTTTTTTACATCTTTTCAACATTACATTGTTGTAACAACAACTGGGTTCTCACAGATTTAAACTATCAGGTGGCTTCACATGCTGCTGCGGCCTCTGGACACCCTCTGCAACTGAGGAGGGAGCAGTATCACTGGATCCTTGCGGCACAACCCTCTCAGTGGATTTTGGAACGTTTACAGGCATTGCTACACATGCATGTGATACATTTGGAACAACCCTCAGATCATCATCAGATTCATCTGACACATTACAGTTCTCAATCTCAGTATTGATCATTTGATTGACATGTCTCTTGTACACCTTTCCATACACTTTCACAAGATATGTGACAGGACCAAGTGCCTTTACAATGCACCCAGGCACCCATTTAACACCTTCCCCTCCCCTGTGGTTTCGAACCAACACCTTCTGTTTTGGTAGGAAGTGTCTGACTTGTGCCAACTTATCTGCTTGCTTGGACTGTTGACTGTCCTGTCTCTGTTGCATGGACTCTGTGAAATTAGGTTTGGTGAGAGACAACCTGGTTTTGAATTGACGTCTGAGAAACAATTCTGCAGGTGTTTTCCCTGTAGTAGACTGTGGTGTACTCCTATAACAGAATAGGAAATTGTGTATGCAGTGCTGCAACATCATATTGCTACTCTTTCCCTTTTCAAGAGCTGTTTTCAGGTTCTGCACCAAACGCTCTGCAGCCCCATTAGAAGCTGGGTGGTAAGGAGAACTCTTAATGTGTTTTACCCCATTGTTTTTCAGAAATGTTTCAAACTCAGCAGATACAAATTGTGGTCCATTATCAGACACAAGTTCGTCTAGAAGACCCCAAGTAGCAAACTATCCCCTCAAAACTTCCATGGTCTTTTCAGATGTAGTGCTACTCATCAAAGCTACTTCTGGCCAATGTGAACAGCTATCAGTGACCACTAGCAAGTTGAACTTTCCTTTCTGAGCATAATCTATGTGTATCCTCTGCCAAGGACGGTTAGGCCAGCTCCAATTGTGAACAGCAGCTGTGGCAGGTTGGTGTCTGTTTAACTGGCATGTCTGGCAACTGTTTACCAGTGACTCTATGTCAGAATCAAGGTTTGGCCACCAAAAGCGACTACGGGCTAATGCCTTCATCTTTACCATTCCCTGGTGATTTTCATGCAATTCACGTAACATCTGTGGTCTTAACACCTCTGGTATGATTACCCGGAAACCCCACATCACACAGTCAGATTCAACAGTCAGTTCAGTGTTGCTTATGAAGTATGGCCTTAACTCATCTTCATTCAAATGCTTTGTCCAACCATTCAATGTGAAGTGCTTCACTCTCTGTAGTACTGCATCAGTCTTTGTCTGTTTTGCAATCTCTTGTGAGGACACTGGCACTTTATCCAAGAATGAGACCCTAAACACAGAACTATAATCTGAGTCTGCCTCTTGAGTCTGTAGTAGTAAACACAATAATGCATCCACGTTTGCATGGTGTAAGGATGGCTTGTAATGTATGTCATACTGGTATGCTGCAATTAATGACCACCTCTGCAGCCTAGCTGCTGCCAATGTAGGCACTCCAGTCTTGGGCCCTAGTATCTTTAGGAGTGATTGGTGGTCTGTAAGCAGAGTAAACTTTTGTCCATACAGATAGTCATTAAACTTGGTCACCCCAAAGATGATACTAAGTGCTTCTTTCTCTATCTGAGAATAGTTGAAATCTTTTTTAGTGAGTGTCCTAGACACGTAGGCTATAGGTTTCTCACTGTTGTCTGGAAACTAATGTGAAATCACGGCAACTATGCCGTAAGGCAAAGCATCACATGCCAAAATTACAGGCAGTTTAGGATCATAATGTGTAAGCACTGGCGCGGCTACAAGCTGTGCTTTAGTACGCTCAAACGCCGCTTGACATTTTCTTGTCCAATCCCACTCTTTATCTTTATGTAGGAGCTCAGTCATAGGGTTATTCTCGCTGGACAGGGTTGGTATAAATTTGCCATATTTGAGCATGGCTAAGTACGACCTCAATTCTGTCACATTTTTCGGCACAGGAGCTTTGTCAATAGCCTCAGTTTTCTCTTTAATTGGGCGCACACCCTCAGCATCAGTTACTTGCCCGAGGTAGGCCACACTGTTCTGAAAGAAGGTGCATTTCTCTTTGTTAAGCCTAAGCCCATATTCTTCCAGTTTCTGTAACACTTGTTTAAGATTGCGCAGATGTGCGGTGGTATCTGTTCCTGTTATCAAAATATCGTCTAAGTAGCATACAACGCCACCAAGCCCTTGTAATACTTCATCCATTGTGCACTGGAAAATAGCGGGCACACTAGCGACCCATATGGCAAGCGGTTGCATACATAGAGACCTCTGTGTGTATTGATGGTGAGAAACGGCTTACTTTTCTCATCCATGTCGAGCTGAGTGTAGGCCTGCGTCAAGTCAAGTTTAGTGAAATGCTTTCCACCTGCTAAAGTGGAGGATACATCCTGCGGTTTTGGAAGTGGGTACTGTTATGTCTGCACACAACGACAGTGCTGCATTTGATTTGGTGCTGATCTATTGTGCTGGGATCGATTGGTGATGCATGCGGGCTCTGGGTTGTTTGATCGGGTCTGCCTTTGATGCTGTGTCAGTCTAAATAAAGAATGCCACGGAGAGGTTGTGTCGAGCGACAGCGCTGTGTCCTGACGTGATTTCTAAATATATTGGCGACGAGGATGGCTGATATCTCTCTCCCACCACCTGCCCCCTTCCTGGCATTACCTGGCGAGCCTCCGGTACCATGGACTCGCTGGCTACATAGTTTTGAAAATTACATCATCGCCTCAGGGCTCGACGACGTGAGCCAGGCTAGGAAGACGGCTCTGTTGCTACACTGCTTGGGAGCAGAGGGTCATCGTGTGCTCGGGACTCTGGGGAACGTCACAAACTTTGACGAAGCTGTGGGACTTCTGAGCACCCATTTCGCTGCTCCACAGAGTGCCCTCCTTCGGCGATGTATATTCCGTCAGCGACATCAACTGCCTGGTGAGTCTGTGCGGCAGTACGTAGCTAATTTGCGAGGGCTAGCTAGCTCATGCAAGTTTGGCGCGCTTCAGGACGAGATGGTTCGCGACCAGCTAATCGAACATACCAACAACGCAAAGGTGCGTGAGACTCTCCTGCTGGAAAAAGACGATCTGCTGCTGTCCAGAGCAATTACCATCGCACTACAGGTTGAGGGAGCAGCTGAATGTGCTGCTATGCTAAATACACAGCAAGTGGCTACCTCCAGTCAAGCTGCCAACGACTCCTCCCTCTACTCATGGCTGCCCCTCGGGACGCAACCCAGCCAGAGCGAGGCGGGCGCCGACTCCACTGGGGACGTCTTGCAACTGCAACGACGGCGTTCTCGGCCCCGCCCTCAACAGTCCTGTGGTAACTGTGGGTCTCGGTCTCATGTTTCAAGGGCTCAGAACTGCCCTGCCCGTGGCCAGACATGCCGTAGCTGCGGTAAGCACAATCACTTTGCCAACGTCTGTCGATCTTCCCTGGCTGGGTCAGAGGGCCACACCCCCCAGTCTTCAACCGCCGTCATTCACAAGGCGAGCTCTGGGCCAGTGTCATTCAAATCATGCACAGTCAACATTAATGATGTGTGCATCCCCCTGCTGTTGGACACCGGTGCAGGTGTGTCTCTCCTGAATGTTGATACCTACAGTCAATTTTTCGGTTCACTGCCACTGTCCGCACCCTCAGCTGTCCTCTGTGGGTATGGTGACTCCAAAATCGATCTGGTTGGCTCTCTCCAAGTGACTGTCCGCTATGGAACCAAGCTGGTGCCCAATGCAGTTTTTCATGTGGCACGCCATGGGGCCAACCTGATGGGCCTGGACCTGTTCTCCGCTCTGGGGTTCTCCCTCTTAGACACAAGGGGGGCAGCAATCCTGACTGTTGCCACACCTTGGCAGCAGAAGTGGCCATCGCTGTTTATGGGGCTGGGCTGCCTCTCCGTCTTCGCCCATCAACCTCTCCTCAACCCTGCTGTGAAATCTGTCATCC
The DNA here is from genome assembly GCF_029633865.1 of Lampris incognitus. Taxonomy (NCBI): domain Eukaryota; kingdom Metazoa; phylum Chordata; class Actinopteri; order Lampriformes; family Lampridae; genus Lampris; species Lampris incognitus. The sequence goes on along the minus strand of NC_079220.1, from coordinate 38,463,621 downwards.
AACCACTGCGCCGCATCCCGTTGGCTCTCCGTGATGGGGTCTCTGCCGAGCTGCAACAACTGCTGGAAGCTGGCATCATTGAACCAGTGGACGTGTCACCTTGGGTCTCAAACCTCGTGGTGGCTAATAAGAAGTCAGGGGGCCTGCGTGTCTGCGTCGATCTACGTGCAGTAAATAAGGCAGTGGTCCCTGATAAGTATCCACTGCCCACCTCAGAAGAACTCACTGCTCATTTCTATGGCTCTGAGGTGTTGTCCAAGCTCGACCTCAGACAGGGGTACTTACAGGTGCCCCTCCACCCCAGCAGCCGAAACCTCACAGCCTTTGTGACACATGCAGGAGTGTTTCGCTACACCAGGATGCCTTTCGATCTCAGCTCCGCCCCTAGCTGCTTCCAGAAAATCATGGTCTCCATGCTGGCTGGCATACTGGGCGTGGCCATTTATCTGGACGATATAGTGGTACACGGGCCCACCAGTGAAATCCACGACAAGCGCCTCAACATGGTCTTCGCAGCCCTGTCCAAGCACAAGCTAACTCTCAATGCTGAGAAATGTGTCCTCTATGTGCCAGCCATCGAATTCGTGGGGTTCCGGCTGTCAGCGAGTGGTGTTACTCCACTACAATCCAATGTGGACGCCATTCAGGCCATCCCTGAGCCCAGCTCGGCCGCCCAGGTCGCCTCCTTCCTGGGTATGACAAGTTACTACCTGAGGTTTCTTCCCCAGTACTCTGCGACCACAGCCCCCCTGCGCCAGCTGCTGCGTAAGGAAGAGCCATGGGTGTGGTCAAAGGCATGCAGTGATGCTGTGCGTGATCTCAAGACTCAACTGACTTCACCACCAGTGTTGGCTCACTTCGACATCTCCAGCTCCACCTTTGTGACCTGTGACGCATCAGCCACAGCGATAGGGGCTGTGCTGTCTCAAACCCAGAACGGTGTGGAGAAGCCCATCGCCTTCGCCTCCCGTGCCCTCAACCTGACCGAGCAGCGGTACTCCGTGGGTGAGCGTGAGGTGTTAGCCTGTATCTGGGCTTGTGAAAGGTGGCACCTCTACCTCTATGGCCGCTCCTTCACCCTCAGGACAGATCACCAGGCCCTGACAGCGCTGCTGTCCACATCTGGGACAGGCCACAAACCCCTGAGGTTGCACCGCTGGTCTGACCGCCTCCGCCAGTACAACTTCAGCCTGCAGTTCACCCCAGGCAGAGACAATGTTGTTGCCGACCTGCTCTCTCGCTCTGTCTCCACCCCAGCTCCACAGATGGACACTGACTGTGTGGAAAAGGACATTGTCCAAATGCTACACACACCCCTTCAGGCCACTGTCTCTCTGCAGAAGCTGAGGGCAGCCTCCGAACAGGACCCTGTCCTCTCCCAGCTCCGCACCTACATCCAGAATGGCTGGCCTCACAAGGTCCCAGAGGAGCTGGCTGCGTTCGCCCGAGTCAGACAGGAGCTCTCCTGCTGGAACGACACCTGCGTGGCACGTGGGTTTTGCACAGTGGTCCCAGCTGCTCTCCGTGCACGTGTTTTGAATACGGCGCATGAAGGCCACCTGGGCATTGTGAAACTGAAACAGCGCTGCCGAGACCTGGTGTGGTGGCCGGGGATAGACGGAGACATTGAGGCTCTGGTGAAGGACTGTTCTGCCTGCCTTGTGAGTGGCAAGACTGGCCACCAGGCTCCCCCACCCCTGCAACCTCTCGCCTGGCCCTCTCAGCCCTGGGAACACCTGCAGTTGGACATTTGTGGTCAGATCCATGGAGTTCCCCACCACCAATGCTTCATGGTGGTCGCCTACGATCTACACTCAAAATGGCCTGAACTCACCACTTCCGGCACTGTGACCTCACAGATCATCATCGACTTCCTGGACTCTCTTTTCTCTCGCTGGGGCCTCCCAAAGACCATCACCACTGACAACGGCCCTCAGCTGGTCTCTGCTGAGTTCACTGCTTATCTCAAAAGCAAGGGCATCCGTCATATACGCACTGCGTACTACCACCCCCAGGCCAATGGCGGCGTTGAACGTTTTCACCAGTCACTGAAGAACGGCCTCAGAGCACACATGGCCCAAGGGTGCTCTTTCACGCAGGCCATCTGTCACACTCTGCTGCACTATCGGGCCACACAGCACTCGACCACAGGCGTCTCCCCAGCCTCTCTCATGCTAGGCCGGGAACTGTGCATGCCCCTTGACAGGCTCCGCCCCTCCACAGCTCAGGCACCTCCCTCTGGGGTCAGAGCCTCAGTCACTCGTCAGCAGACGCGGATGAAGCAACGGTTTGACCAGTCAAAACGAACCAGGGTGCCAGACATCAATGTGTCAGACTGGGTCAGGGTCCGCAGGCCCCACAGGGACAATAAAATGGCTTCATACTGGTCCTCTCCTCTCCAAGTCACCCGTCAGCTGGGCCCAGCCACTTACCTCCTCAGCGATGGCACTCGGTGGCACTCCAGTCGTCTACGGAAGGTGTCAGCTCCGCCACACAGAGCTGGTGACACAACCTTAGCCATTCCCTCAGCATGGCGAGACGCCCTGGGGCTTCATGCAGCTCCTACACGGGCCCCAGACATTCCTGGGCCTCAGCTTCCCCTGCCTTCTCCCTCCCCACCTCGGCCTGCCCAGCCTCAGGCCGCCCTGCGACCTGTTCGCTCACGTTTACGCCCTGGCCAGCTAGAGGACGTTGTGTCAACCTTTCATGTTTGAAATCCTGCCGGTGGGGGGGGGGGGGGAATGTTATGTCTGCACACATCGACAGTGCTGCATTTGATTTGGTGCTGTTCTATTGTGCTGGGATCGACTGGTGATGCTTGCGGGCTCTGGGTTGTTTGATCGGGTCTGCCTTTGATGCTGTGTCAGTCTAAATAAAGAATGCCACGGAGAGGTTGTGTCGAGCGACAGCGCTGTGTCCTGACGTGATTTCTAAATACAATAGGTACTGATCTATATCAAGCAACTGATTTACTGTCACCTTATAATCTCCGCAAATACGCACTGATCCATCTTTTTCGGAATGCACAATAGCGGCGCAGCCCATTCACTGTGCTGCACAGGAGAGTTAATTCCCTGTTGTTCGAGTTCGATTAACTTTTTATCCACGGCTTCATGCAGTGCATAAGGCACTGGCCTCGCTTTGCAAAATTTTGGTATAGCATCCGGTGATACACGCAAGGATCCGGTGATACACGCAAGGATGCAGTGACGCCTTTTGCACGGCCTAGCTCTGCGCTGAAAACTGCTCTGTACTCTGAGCACACTTGCTCCACTAGGTCAGATGCGGCAACGCGATTCACTTTTGACCAATCTAAGCTGAGCACTCTTATTACACGCCATCAGCGCCGGTGCTTTACCACGGGCCACTAGCAAGGGCAGCTGTAAATGCTGCTTCCCACATTGCACATTCACTAGGATTTTACCCAACAAAGCTAACGGTTGGTCTGTGTATGTTCTCAATGTAACGTCACATGAATGCAATTTCGACCCTTTCAGTTTGGATTTGTACAGGCTCTCTGAGATAACTGACATGGCTGCCCCGGTATCTACCCCCATGTACATCCTAACACCACTGCATTTTACCATCACCTTGTAAGGTTTCAAATACTCACACTCAGTCTTTACTGAATACAGTCTCATATCAGTTCGCTGTTCAGAATCAGTTCCTGAGTCCGGTTCGCGAGTTGCGTCTGCCTGGTCCACAAAGTTCCCCTCCGGGCCGCCTTTTGCGGGCAGACGAATGTCCAGCAGACCGCATCCCTTTGTTCCTACCGGCGTCGGTACGCTTGTTCCGACAGGCTCGCTCCAGATGTCCGTTCTTTCCACATCCGCGACACTGGAAGTCTTTGAAGCGGCAGCTCCCCGGTCCGTGTCCTTTCCCGAGGCACCTGTAGCAGTCCTGGTGGCTGTCGCTGACCTCCCTCTGGTTCCGCGCAGTCCTGGGCTCTCGTTGTCTCCGCATTCCGGCATGATCCGCTTGCATATGCACAGATGACTGTCCCGTCTGCATGCTTTCTAATCCAGAATTAGTCCATTCGAAATTGTGCTCTTGAACCGACGACTAAATTTCATTATACATAGCCTCAGAAAGTAAGAGTATTGACATTTTTTGATTCTGAAAAGTATGATATATATTGGGGCAAATTCAGGGGACAGTCCGGGAACCGCCACAGTCGGGACGCGAAGCCGTCTCTCCCGCTCTGCAAGCGATAACGTTAACCAGTCGACTAAAGGGTCCGATCCGTTAGTCAAGGACCAACGTATCTACTTATCCACTTATCCATCGTTACACTACTCAGCTCCCTCACGCCTCTGGGCGCACGTGCTTCCGATGGCTTCACGGTCTCACCATCCCACTTCTGACACCAATGAAGCGAATTTGGGGGAGTTGGTTCTCACTGCAGAACATTTGCCCCTGGGGCGGGGTTGCCCCACAATGTGGGTTTTCATTGGTTCAGCGCTTGCCCCTGGGGCGGTGTTGCCTCGGGGCAACCCCTCCCACAATGTGGGTTTTCATTGGTTCAAGGCTTGCCCCTGGGGCGGTGTTGCCTCGGGGCAACCCCTCCCACAAAGTGGGTTTTCATTGGTTCAATGCTTGCCCCTGGGGCGGTGTTGCCTCGGGTCAACCCCTCCCACAATGTGGGTTTTCATTGGTTCAACGCTATTCGTGTATTCGTCAACACTTAGCAAGTCCAGAAAAGTGTTCTATCGCTACTGTGAACGAAAAAAAAGTAACAGGTAAATGACGACTATCTAAGGGGATTTTAATCAATATAGGCTACTATGTCACTAGTTACTAGTTAACTATGATGTTAACGTTCGCTAGCTAGTTGAGCTCAGCAAAAAAAAAAAATACTGCTTTGCCGAAAATGCCCTTGGTCAGGCTGAGTTTCCATTTGATTTAACGTACTCAGCCCGACCACCGCATTTTCGTCAAAGCAGGCGTGCCATCAAGCGGAACGCGCGAACGATATAGAGGTTTGAATTCCGACCTTTAAAGTGGGGAGAAATTGACCTGTCAGTTCATAACAAAATGTTTGTATTTTTGGAGGAATAGAAATGCTTTTTGGACTATACCAGCTGCGCTGTGTAACATATCGCATGACGGGACTCATGACTCCTGAAATGTAGCCTACTGTTGAGGTTTTCTTTATTTTAATTTTATCTAATGAACCTGATGTAATCATTTACATTCTGTGTACCCCACGTGTTTGTACTGTTTGTTTTGTATTGTCTGTCATTTTGTAGTTTAAAAACTTGATAAAAAGTTGAAAAAAACAAATTAATCAAAATGGCCCCACTCATTAGCCTAATGTGTCTCCCTCCCTCTTACAACACAAAAGCAATTCAGAGCTCAGCATTCCATTTTTACTTTTATTCATAGTTATAGAGTTATGCCCCAGGTGGAACTTCACATATTTGATGCTAGAAACAATGAGTGAAAAGGGCAGTGCACGGCAGCCTAAGGATTACAATATAAATACAACTTTGCTATATTTGTTTTTAATGTAATAGCGTATAGATCCTGCAAGTCTTTTGAATGGAAATGGTTTTTTTTGTGTTACAAGAAAAGAAAGACCACAGCATAATGTTAAGCTATTGTTTTTTGTGTTCAGTAAAGTTCAATAATGGTAAAACAATAATGCAATTATGTCACATTAGAATGTTAATGACTAAATGGCCATAAAGGCCATTACAAAATGTGTTCAACAAGGCCCTGGGGGTTAGGGTATGAAGACCAGCTAAATAAACACTCAACCCACTTACGTATTTTAAAAAAAATCAGTACACAAGCGTTGCTTGGTCCCTCTCAGATTAGTAAATAATAAAGCACACAATGAGATAGAAAGGGTTTTAATATTAAAACATACAGTAAACTATTTACATATTTTCAAAACACACAAGTAAAAAACATACATAAAACACAGCACATCACAACAATAAATAACTATTTACACTTTTTGTTACATGGGCTTGGAGTGAGTGGATGGGTTCCTGTGTGTGTGTGTGTGTGTGTGTGTGTGTGTGTGTGTGTGTGTGTGTGTGTGTGTGTGTGTGTGTGTGTGTGTGATATGTCTGTTTGTCTTGTGGATGTTTCAAATATAAAATTAATATTTTTTTAATAACAAAACTAACTATTTACAATTTGGGATGAAGGGGGGTGAGTGTAACTAAGCTAAAGTGTCAAATTGGGGCCCTAAATGTTTGGGTTGTGGAACGTTGAGACACGGATATTAGCCTTGTCCCTGATTTCTGATAAAAATAAATTCATGTCTGGGATAAATTGGAATGTGAAGACAAAGGGGGCCCTTATTTCATCCCCAAATCCTGTAAATAGTCATCTTTTAAGAGGTTGAATGTGGCTAAGGCCAGGCAGGCATCCTCCTCCTCCATCTCCAGAATTCATGGACACTGCACCCTCCCCTGGAACAGGTGAACGTTGGCCATAACCCAGTTACTGGCCACCCGAACGTTCTTGATCACCTTTGCATCCTTTTAAAGAAATTGAAGATAATTAAAATCAATGATACTGACATTGCTGACATGTAAACATCTATATGAGTCGGGGTAAGTAAATTAGTAAACAACAAACATATAAGTAATACATAAATGTTCTCTGTACATACTTCAACTCTTTCTGGTGGGATTTCTTCCATGGGGACTGTGGTATCTGGTACTTGACTAAAAGCAAAAGTGACAAAAATAGAACTACAATGTCATATATTTCCAGTGTGTGTTACTTGACATGCATTGTACATCACTTGAATACTGGAAATGTACATAATCCATGTGATAATAATCTAAATGATAAGTTGTTGTTATGACAGGTACTCTGAGAAATGCTGTTTCCATTCCTTTATCCATGCAGTACAACAAGAGCCAACTTAAACATTCTTAAGCCTTCCAAATTGGCCCCAAATAATACTGTATATATCCTCCCTCTTTCCACAATTAACCTGTAATCCATATATTTTGTCACTGTAATGCCGTTATAATATCAACAGGTAACAAACAATCTTAGCTTCCTTGTTAAATAGTTGCAAACCTTTGTAGCATAATTATACCCCAATACTAATGTTTTACATTGTGCAATCAGTCACTCATCACTAGTATGTGTATTGATCATACTTTCCACTTGGAGGAAATGAGTCCAGCAGCTGCAGGCACCACCACCGTCGTATTGCTGGCATGACTAACTGATAATAGATGACCATTTGAGATTTTTAAAATGTTAATTACAAATAAAACGTTTTTTCACTGTCCATTTTCTCTACAAATGATTATATATTTATACAAACTCACCACAGTGAAATCAAATGGCATTTCCCTGGTCACATAGAGGGCATACCGAAAAACAATCAAAACTCTTGTGTTGTATTAACAAATACAGGTATGAAAGACACAGGTAACATTACAGCAATTCTAAGATAACTTACCATCAACATGAACACCCCACAGTCAATGCCTCCCAGTTGCAGTGGTGCATTCTGTAAATTATATGTGGAATAAGACAATTACCATTCAATGATTATACTTTACCGGCAGAAAACATTTTCTGTTCATATGCAAAGAAATGAAAAGGCTTTACCTCAAAGTGTGCCAAGACATGTGTAGTCCACTGGCCATGACAAATGTGATTTGCCAAGTTCCTGTAGTAGAATCCTAGTATAGCTGTAAGTATTGTCCTTTTTTTCTTGAACCGGCATAAGTATGGCGAGTAAAAAAAGAAGATGATCATATTGACCTTAAAAAATAAAAGGTTGGGGGTTTAAAACAGAACTACCCCCTCATGTTACAGTCAGTGGTTGTGTTTCATTGCAGAATTTGACTACTATTACTACTACTACTTCTGAAAATAAGTATTATGTATGCCAAAGGACATATCTAGCAATACAAGAAACATGACCAGAACTGACTGAAACAAAAAAGTATGGTCTCAAACTGAACTACCATACTTATAACATGGGTGTCAAATTCCAGTTCTCCAAGAATTAAGTATGAACAAACTGTAGTGTTAGTATGAACTCCAAACTGTTGCGTAGTGTTAGTACGAACGCAGAACAGTATATATTTTCCTTAAATTAAAACCTGAAAATGTCAATGTAGTGTTGTTGTCCAAAGCCTACAGGGTTTAGGGAGTCAAGATATAGCAACTCCCTAGGCTTTGGCTTCAGAATCTGTGAAGAACATGATATTCAAGGCTCCAAACTCGTTAGAGTGTCTTTGTGATCATGTTTGTGATGAAAAGTACTATACAAATAAACTGAGTCAAATTGAATGGACTATTTCAATGGACTATTCAGAGATCACAATGCATACTTTTGTAATTATGAATATAGCAGCCAGAACAAGTACATGTTTACAAAATACTGACAGTTCCATTAAAAGGGACATATTAGTACACTATGTAGGCTCAAAAAAGCAAAGCAGCTATGGAAAAAGTATACAAACAAATAGTTAACATATACAGCAATTTAGGTTAACCTCATGTACTTTCTATTTGAACAATTAACTTACTAGCATTAGTATAATGGAGTCCTTGATTGTATACATTACATCTACATGCAGTACATAAAATATCAGACAGGTAACTTACACATAAAATCAAGTGGCCCGATTCCTAGGACGGGAGAAAAATTATGTCCTTGGTTGAGGCATTGTCTTGTGAGATGGGATGAAAAACATGATGAAACAAACTACAGTAAACAGTAAACAGTGAACTAGTTAACAAATCGTTGTATGTGACACGAATTTTAAAGGACACCAACAGGTAAAGCCTCCAGTGGATTGCCAAACAATGGTGGTAACCACGTCACCACCACATAGCTGTTCACAGCAAGGACATCTTTTCCCTGAAGAGAAATAAAGAAATTTGTGCCGTTTGTGCCACTATAAATCTTTCATAATTAGTACACGTATGATCAAATACACATACAAAACAACCAAACTGACCTCTGAAGCTGCCATTTGAGTTATTAAGCCGAAACAATCATTGGCAATCTGTAAAAAGTTAAATTTACTTTAATGTTAAAAAATAAATAAATAAAAAAGCGAGAGAAGAACAAAAACAGTGTATTCACAATTATAAAAACACATACACATTTCATTCAGTATAAACTGTAAGAAATGTGGTCAATTACCGTCGCCTCCAACTCATCCAAACCCAATGACCAAAAGTCACTTCTCTTTAATGCACGGGTTGAGCTCAATTGTACAATATCTTCATTTGGATCATTCTGTCTATCCAAGACATAAGCCAGCTGGATAAAGGAGTGAAAAACAGTTAAATAATTAATTTTAATAGCTAAGTTAACAGTTATCAATAAACATTATTTGTGAAAATGTTTGCAACGTTTATAGGTCACCCGATCATGCTGTGCTGGTAGAAGATCAATAGCCCAAAATGTCCTTTTCTCTGTCATTTGTAATGTTTGTTGTCAAATCTGGGGTCAGGTCAGACATGGATTCTGGACAGTCTGAAAAGAAGATATATTATTATGACCATGATTGTTTTTACTGTTTTTACAAAACAAAAACCAAAAAACCAAAAAAGTGACAGTTATATTATATCTAAAAATGTAACTCATATCTGATAAGTTCACAGTGCAATGATAAAATTTAGTTTACGATTAGTTTGTTTTTAACATTAGTTAAGTGGATCTAGATAACATTTCTTTTGAGCTCACCTTCTAGAACACCGGTATATGTGACCAATCTTGCTTTTTGTGTGATCAGTACTGGCTCACTGAGGGCTATGTTCCCTGCACACTCTTGGCATGTTGTTTCCGTGGGAATGAAGTGTCTTGGGAAGTCTTCAGCTGCCCTGGAGCCGCTGGTCAGATCTTGTGGTAACAGGGCAGGTATGGATTTATTTTGCATTAAGTATGTGACCATCCTCTTGAGACCTGCATCATCAGGAGGGTATGCTGGTCCTTCTCCAGCTTGTTCTGCTTGCTGCTGGTCAGTCTTTCCCTCAGCATCACTCTCCATGGTCGTCACAGTAGTAAAAATCTGCCTGTCCACCTGAAAAAGATGCCACTTGGCAATGGTTTTGTGGGGACAAGATTGTCTTGGTTTGGCACATGGGCAGTGCCATGTATTCTTTTTAGAGTCATAAGCAGCTATTACCCTACCAAGTCTGCTGTAATAGGACACTTTTGGCTCAAAGATGGAAATATACACTCACTGGCCACTTTATTAGGTACACCTTGCTAGTACCGGGTTGGACCCCCTTTTGCCTTCAGAACTGCCTTAATCCTTCGTGGCATAGATTCAACAAGGTACTGGAAACATTCCTCAGAGAGTTTGGTCCATATTGACATGATAGCATCACGCAGTTGCTGCAGATTTGTCGGCTGCACATCCATGATGCGAATCTCCTGGTCCACCACATCCCAAAGGTGCTCTATTGGATTGAGATCTGGTGACTGTGGAGGCCATTTGAGTACAGTGAACTCATTGTCATGTTCAAGAAACCAGTCTGAGATGATTCGAGCTTTATGACATGGCGCGTTATCCTGCTGGAAGTAGCCATCAGAAGATGGGAACACTGTGGTCATAAAGGGATGGATATGGTCAGCAACAATACTCAGGTAGGCTGTGGCATTGACACGATGCTCAATTGGTACTAAGGGGCCCAAAGTGTGCCAAGAAAATGTCCCCCACACCATTACACCACCACCACCAGCCTGAACCATTGATACAAGGCAGGATGGATCCATGCTTTCATGTTGTTGATGCCAAATTCTGACCCTACCATCCGAATGTTGCAGCAGAAATCGAGACTCATCAGACCAGGCAACGTTTTTCCAATCTTCTATTGTCCAATTTTGGTGAGCCTGTGCGAATTGTAGCCTCAGTTTCCTGTTCTTAGCTGACAGGAGTGGCACCCGGTGTGGTCTTCTGCTGCTGTAGCCCATCTGCCTCAAGGTTCGACGTGTTGTGCATTCAGAGATGCTCTTCTGCATACCTCGGTTGTAATGAGTGGTTATTTGAGTTACTGTTGCCTTTCTATCAGCTCGAACCAGTCTGGCCATTCTCCCCTGACCTCTGGCATCAACAAGGCATTTTCGCCCACAGAACTGGGCGGATATTTTCTCTTTTTCGGACCATTCTCTGTAAACCCTAGAGATGGTTGTGCGTGAAAATCCCAGTAGATCAGCAGTTTCTGAAATACTCAGACCAGCCCGTCTGGCACCAACAACCATGCCACGTTCAAAGTCACTTAAATCACCTTTCTTCCCCATTCTGATGCTCGGTTTGAACTGCAGCAGATCGTCTTGACCATGTCTACATGCCTAAATGCATTGAGTTGCTGCCATGTGATTGGCTGATTAGAAATTTGCGTTAACGAGCACTTGGACAGGTGTGCCTAATAAAGTGGCCGGTGAGTGTATTTCTTTGAGGGAGGCCTCCCCATGGTCACCTCAACCGAAAGAGGAACACCTGCTATTCTAGCTTCTTCTTGCCTATTTCAGCACGTTCTTTTTCTGTCCTCGGAAAACATTCTGGCAGCTACCATTTCAGACAGCACCTCCTCTTGAAGATGAACTGGTGTAGCCTGAGAATTTGGGAAGAATTGCAGAGATTTTAAATGTTTGCACTCAAAAAGGGCAATTCCACTCCTTGCAGCAAATTCTGTATTTGTATTGCATTCCTCCATTTCGCAAATTACTTGATGGCTTGCACCCCATGTTTTTTTTAAAATATGGATAGGTGTGCATGGCTTGAAAAATGATTTTTCAACAGCAAAAATCCCATTTTGGGGGTCCACACACTGGCATGCAAGGTGGTGTTGTTCTGTGATGTCTTCTACCCTCCTTTTGTGCTTCCTCCTGATATGAACCAGCAGGTTCTTCTTGTTTAATCTGAGTCCACAAATACTGCACTGCACCGATTTTTGCTGACGCACAGACAATCTTACTGGTGCCGCTGCCAAGCTTGGAAGACTAGACTGGGGTGCTGTAGGAGAAAACGGCAGTACTGGAGGACTAGACTGGGTTGCTGGAGGAGAAAACGGCAGTACTGGAGGACTAGACTAGGTTGCTGGAGGAGAAAATGACAGTACTGGAGGAGAACACTGGGGTGCTGGAGGACTAGACTGGGGTACTGCTGGAGTTGTGGGTGGAGGCTGTCCGGAAGATTTATGTTTTTTGCATGACGATAAATGTTTAATGAATTGAAACTTCTTGAGTATAGTTCCGGAACAGTAGCAGCAATGAAAATGTGCTGAGGGTCTGCAGTTGAAATGGCACTTTATGATGATTAAATCTAAAATGTAAAAAAGAAAATGTTTTATCAGTTGTCTTCTTGAAAATAATCAAAGTGGCATAAGGCACTCTTACATAGCTTTGGAGTTGTGCAAAAACATTGCATCTCCAAGAAGTCAAATTTTCAGTATGAAGGAAAAACTAATATCTACTACTACTACTTTCGGCTGCTCCCGTTAGGGGTCGCCACAGCGGATCATCCGTTTCCATTTCTTCCTGTCTTCTGCGTCTTCCTCTGTCACACCAGCCACCTGCATGTCTTCCCTCATCACATCCATAAACCTCCTCTTTGGCTTTCCTCTTCTCCTCTTCCCTGGCAGCTCCATATTCAGCATCCTTCTCCCAATATACTCAGCATCTCTCCTCCACACATGTCCAAGCCATCTCAATCTTGCCTCTGTTGCTTTGTCTCCAAACTGTCCAACCTGAGCGGTCCTTCTAATATAATCGTTCCTAATCCTGTCCTTCTTCGTTACTCCCAGTGAAAATCTTAGCATCTTCAACTCTGCCACGTCCAGCTCCGCCTCCTGTCTTTTCATCAGTGCCACTGTCTCCAAACCATATAACATAGCTGGTCTCACAACCATCTTGTAAACTTTCCCTTTAACTCTTGCTGGTACCCTTCTGTCGCAAATCACTCCTGACACACTTCTCCACCCACTCCAACCTGTCTGCACTCTCTTTTTCACCTCTCTACTGCAATCCCCGTTACTTTGGACAGTTGACCCCAAGTATTTAAACTCAAATGCCTTTGTCACCTCCACTCCTTGCATCCTGACCATTCCACTGTCCTCTCTCTCATTCACGCACAGGTATTCCGTCTTGCTCCTACTGACTTTCATTCCTCTTCTCTCCAGTGCATACCTCCACCTCTCCAGGCTCTCCTCAACCTGCACCCTACTCTCGCTACAGATCACAATGTCATCCATGAACATCATCGTCCATGGAGACTCCTGCCTGATCTTGTCCGTCAACCTGTCCATCACCATTGCAAACAAGAAAGGGCTCAGAGCCGATCCTTGATGTAATCCCACCTCCACCTTGAACCCATCTGTCATTCCAACCGCACACCTCACCATTGTCACACTTCCCTCATACGTATCCTGCACCACTCCTACAGACTTCTCTGCAACTCCTGACTTCCACATACAATACCACACCTCCTCTCTCGGCACTCTGTCATAAGCTCTCTCTAAATCTACAAAGACACAATGCAACTCTTTCTGGCCTTCTCTATACTTCTCAATCAACATTCTCAAAGCAAACATTGCATCTGTGGTGCTCTTTCGTGGCATGAACCCATACTGCTGCTCGCTGATCATCACCTCTCCTCTTAACCTAGCTTCTATTACTCTTTCCCAAATCTTCATGCTGTGGCTGGTCAACTTTATACCTATGTAGTTGTTACAGTTCTGCACATCGCCCTTGTTCTTGAAAATCGGTACCAGTATGCTTCTTCTCCACTCCTCAGGCATCCTCTCACTTTCCAGGATTGTGTTAAACAATCTAGTTAAAAACTCCACTGCCATCTCTCCTAAACATCTCCATGCCTCCACAGGTATGTCATCAGGACCAACTGCCTTTCCACTCTTCATCCTCTTCATAGCTACCCTCACTTCCTCCTTGTTAATCTGCTGAACTTCCTGATTCACTATCCCTACATCATCCAACCTTCTCTCTCTCTCATTTTCTTCATTCATCAGCCCCTCAAAGTATTCCTTCCACCTTCTTAGCACACTCTCCTCGCTTGTCAGCACATTTCCATCTCTATCCTTGATCGCCCTAACTATCTGCACATCCTTTGCAGCTTGGTCCCTCTGTCTAGCCAATCGGTACAAGTCCTTTTCTCCTTCCTTAGTGTCTAATCTGTCATACAACTCACCATACGCCTTTTCCTTTGCCTTTGCCAACCCTCTCTTTGCTTTACGCTGCATCTCCTTGTACTCCTGTCTACTTTCTTCATCTCTCTTACTATCCCACTTCTTCTTTGCCAACCTTTTCCTCTGTATAATTTGCTGTACTTCCTCATTCCACCACCAAGTCTCCTTGTCTTCCTTCCTCTGTCCTGATGACACACCAAGTACCTTCCTAGCTGTCTCCCTCACTATTTCTGCAGTGGTTGTCCAGCCATCTGGCAACTCTTCACTACCACCCAGTGCCTGTCTTAACTCCTGCCTGAACTCCACACAACAGTCTTCCTTCTTCAACTTCCACCATTTGATCTTCGGCTGTGTCTTCACTCACTTCCTCTTCTTGGTCTCCAAAGTCATCCTACAGACCACCATCCGATGCTGCCTAGCTATGTTCTCCCCTGTCACCACCTTGCAGTCTCCAATCCCTTTTAGATGGCGCCTTCTACATAAGATATAGTCCACCTGTGTGCACTTTCCTCCACTCTTGTATGTCACCCTGTGTTCCTCTCTCTTCTTGAAATATGTATTCACCACAGCCATTTCCATCCTTTTCGCAAAATCCACCACCATCTGTCCTTCCACATTTCTCTTCTTGACTCCATACCTTCCCATCACCTCCTCATCACCTCTGTTCCCTTCACCAACATGTCCATTGAAGTCCGCTCCAATCACCACTCTCTCCTGCTTGGGTACCCTCTCCACCATGTCGTCCAACTCACTCCAGAATTCTTCTTTTTCATCCATCTCACACCCAACTTGCAGGGCATATGCGCTGATAACATTCAGCAATAAACCTTCAATTTCCAGCTTCATACTCATCACTCTGTCTGACACTCTCTTCACCTCCAGCACGCTCTTGACAAACTCTTCCTTCAGAATTACCCCTACCCCATTACTCCTCCCATTCACACCATGGTAGAAGAGTTTGAACCCACCTCCGATACTCCTGGCCTTACTCCCCTTCCACCTGGTCTCTTGCACACACAGTATGCCCACCTTTCTTCTTTCCATCATGTCAGCCAGCTCTCTCCCTTTACCAGTCATAGTGCCAACATTCAAAGTTCCAACTCTCACCTCCACATGCCTACCCTTCCTCCTCTCTAGCTGCCTCTGGACATGCTTTCCCCCTCTCCTTCTCCTTCGCCCAACAGTAGCATAGTTTCCACCGACACCCTGCTGGTTAACAGTACCGGTGGCGGTCGTTGGTAACCCGGGCCTCGACCGATCCGGTATGTAAGTCTTATTTATGATCCGCATATTTGATTTGGCAAAGATTTTACACCGGATGCCCTTCCTGACGCAACCCACCCCATTTGTCCGGGCTTGGGACCGGCACTAAGGATGCACTGGCTTGTGCATCCTCAGTGGCTGGGTTGAAGGAAAAACTAACATAAGTCCCATTAATTGTGTATAAGTCACAAGGTGTTCAAAATGTATTATATTGGTCATAGAGTTATTGTTATTTGTTTTACAGATATATCAATTTTGGCTTTTAGGGTTCAGGGTTCATGTTATGGTTATGTTTAAAGTTAGGTTTATGGGTAGGCCGTATGAATACACTATTGTGTTTTATATGCTTGTCTTACGAGCAGCCACGGCCTAAAATAATACAGAGCTTTATAGAAGACTGAGGATAACATAAGTGAGATGGCTATAATTAGTTCCATTAAAAAGGAAATGTTTCAATGGCTGTTTAACATTTTGTTGATGTACAGGTTAAAATTACAATGTGATACATTAATAAAGAAGCATAACACACGAAGAATACACATACCTTCATGCTGAACTGCCAGGCTGAGATGGTGGTTCTGTATATGGTGTTGAAGGTGGTATTGTTCATTGGGATGGTAGACTTCAGGGTTGCAGAATGAGCAATGATATTTTGTGCAACACACAGTGCATTGCTGTACTTGGGGATTCTGCCCTCTTTAAAATTGTTGGATGCATCTGTGGATCACAACCCACACACACACACACTCTCTCTCTCTCTCTCTCTCTCTCTCTCTCTCTCTCTCTCTCTCTCTCTCTCTCTCTCTCTCTCTTCCCCACACACACACACACACAAAGCACAACATATTTCATACACGTGTTTTCACGGTTGCCAACTCTCACGCATTTGACCTGAATATTCTTGGATTTAGCCATTGCGTTACAGTACATTGTGTGTTTGCGAATCCACCCCACCCCGTAAACAGTCTCAATCGGCACCCATTCCAAGTAGGCTACTCCGGAGAAACTACACGCTCGGCAAACAAAAAATCTGGCCAAACTAGCTAGCGAACGTTAATATCATAGTTAACTAGTAACTAGTGACATAGTATATTGTTTAAAATCCCCTCAGATAGTCGTCACTTACCTGTTACTTTTTTCCGTTCACAGTAGCGATAGAACACTTCTCTGGACTTGCTAAGTGTTGACGAAGACGAATACATGAATAGCGTTGAACCAATGAAAACCCGAGGCAACCCCGCCCCCAGGGGCAAACGTAACCAATGAAAACACACATTCGGGGCAACCGTTCTGCAGTGAGAAGAGCTTGATTCGGGGGGCAGCCCGGGTACCGCCACAAGCGGGACGCGAACCTGCATCTCCCGCTTCGCAAACGACAACTTTAACCAGTCGACTAATGGGTCCAACCCGTTAGTCAAGGACCAACTTGTCTACTTATCCATGCACGTTACAATATATTCAGAATCTCATATGTGAGTTTATGAGACGAAGGTCTGTCGAGTTTTAAGTATTTGGAACTCCGATTGTTTTCTTTTTAACTACCAGATAGAATTTGGAAGATTGTGATGGCGAGCCCAGCCCAGTGAGACTGTGGACGATCATAGAAGCGGTGTGGCCTGTAGGATCTGTCCCAGGAAACGTCTGATAAGCCTGAATCATTCATCCACACACCAGAGAAGAATTCATACACACTAGCCTATTTCCTCTACCAGGGTAGAAATAGTCATCGTTGAAGTATATTCAATATACTCCTGGATCAGGAACTGAACTTTTGCACCAACACATACACTCAAGGACAAGAAACTGATTTTTTCTTTCATCTCAAACTGCTAACACTCATTGAGGGTTGTGATTTGAATGAGGTTTTCTTTGGTTTATTATTTCATTTACTTTAAAGAGCTCTATTTTGTTTTATTTAAATTCTTTTATGTAAAAGTCAGCGTTGTGTATATTTTGCTGTTGTGAGTCAATAAAATTGTCAATTGTTCAACTACACATCAACTCTCGTGAGTTAGTCAAGGCAAACCCCTCACCGAACCTAGTTAGATGTTAGCGCCTTTACTGCTACCCCTAGTTTGCACCGGAGGCGCTGTGTGTGTGTGTGTGTGTGTGTGTGTGTGTGTGTGTGTGTGTGTGTGTGTGTGTGTATACATATATGTACACACATATATGTACACACCAGTGAGTCAAATAAATTATTTATGAGACAGTACAAGCCTGTTTCATGCCATAAGCAATCATTAGCTTATGACATGAAACAGGCTTGTACTGTCTCATAAAGAATTTACTTGAATCACTGGGTAATTTATTTTCTTCTTATTTGTTGAGCACTTTTCGTTGAGTGTTTATTTTAACAAAGCATATGTACACACACACACACGCGCATATGGCGTTCCTACCACCCAACCCCCCGGAAACCATCAATGGTGTTGGTGAGAGTGCTCAACAAATGAGGAGCGGAATGGTAAGATAGATGTAGGGGGAAAAAACTTTAATACATTGCAGAACAAACTTGTTTTGTGCGTCATCAGCTACCAAGGTGGCTAAACAACAAATTAAAAAACACAGCCAATAAATACTACGTTGCCCCATGCCACGCCCCTAGTTACGGTGCACAGCAACCAATGGGAGGATAAAAAACAATTGAAAAATAAAATCAGAAACATTACAGTCAATGGGAGAGGGACTGGGGCTTGTTTTGAAAAAAAAAAACCAAGGACTTAAAGGCTGGGGCTGTTGAAAAAGCAAACATTTAAAATATAACAAAATAACATCCAATGCGGTACTTTACGTATATCATATAGTGAAGTGGGGCTGGAGTACAGCAGTTAAAATGTAAAAATATATCTAATAATGGTCATCACATGTACATCATCTAATGGGGTGGTGGTGATAAAGACAATGGCTTATTTGTAATTGCAAAGCAGATATTTTTTTGTGTCTACAGATGGTGGCCAATTCACTCCTACTGTTCAAGGTAGACATATCAGGCTTGCAAAGAATAAAATACTTCTCTGCCACGCATAAGTTACATCTTTAGCTGTTAATTGAATATGCATTGCTCTTAGTGAGGATTTTCCATGAGCTAGAGTAACTAATATTCTTGTCCACCAATGACCAAATGTGGCGGCTTAAGGCCGTTGCATTTCTTGAATGCCCATTCCTGAAGCTACTCATATGGGTGATAAACCTCATTTTAAATGGGCCCTCTGTTAGTACAATGTAAATGTCCACTTTGCAGTTGTCTTCTGTTGTCACTGATGCCTGGTAGATGACTTCCTCTGTCTGGCATTTTCCTTCAAGAGGGTACAATGCCTAGCACAGCAGTTGCAGTAGTTGGTGTTTGGCTGCATCAAAGGGGTCTGTGCCTTGGTCATGATGCTTGTATTATGGGATGGTATAACATGCTGAACATTTGGCATGCAGCTATAGCTCATTTTGACTCTGTTTATGTTGAATATTTTTCTTAGTTCATGGTCTGGGATAAAGCACTCATCCAAAAGTTTGAAAAATAGTTTTATAATATTAGAGGCCACGGTGTCGCTGTAGGGAGGATTATACCAGGTGATGTTCCGCCTTCTGCTGAATTTTTTTTTTTTTGCTGCTGGCTGTCACTAATTGATGGTGAGTTGTACTTAAGCCTGAAATTATGTCCACTGTTTTGTAGGGCTTATTGGTATGGGGGGCGGGGGGTGTGCTTCATTATACACTGCTCAAAAAAATAAAGGGAACACATAAGCAATGCAATGTAGCTCCAAGTCAATCACACTTTTGAGATATCAACCTGTCCAGTTAGGAAGCAACACTGATTTGTGAATCAATTTCACCTGTTGGTAAATTGTCTAATTTCCACCAGGTGGAAATTAGACAATTTGCAAGACAACCCCTATAACAGGAATGGATTTGCAGGTGGTGGCCACAGACCATTTGCCTGTCCTCATCTTTTCTGGCCGATCTTTGGTTAGTTTTTCATTTTGCTAGTGCCCTCACCACTAGAGGTGGCATGAGGCGGTATCTGCAACCTACAGAAGTTGCTCAGGTAGTGCAGCTCATCCAGGATGGCACATCAATGCGTGCTGTGGCAAGAAGATTTGATGTGTCTCCCAGCACAGTGTCCAGAGCATGGAGGAGGTACCAGGAGACAGGCCAGTACACCAGGAGACGTGGAGGGGGCCGCAGGAGGACAACAACCCCGCAGCAGGACCGCTATCTGGTCCTTTGTGCAAGGAGGAACAGGAGGAGCACTGCCGGAGCCCTACAAAACGACCGTCAACAGGCCACTAATGTGCAGCTTTCTGCTCAAACAGTGAGAAACAGAATGCATGAGGATGGTATGAGGGCCCGACGTCCACAATTGGGGCCTGTGCTCACAGCCCAACACCGTGCAGCCCGATTGACCTTTGCCAGAGAACATCTTGGTTGACAGATTCGCCATTGGCGCCCTGTGCTCTTCACAGATGAGAGCAGGTTCACACTGAACACATGTGACAGACGTGAGAGAGTCTGGAGATGCTGTGGAGAACGTTCTGCTGCCTGCAACATCCTCCAGCATGACCGGTTTGGCGGTGGGTCAGTGATGGTCTGGGGAGGCATATCCTTGGAGGGCCGCACAGACCTCTACGTACTAGCCAGAGGTACCATGACTGCCATTAGGTACCGGGATGAGATCCTCAGACCCATTGTCAGACCATATGCTGGTGCAGTGGGCCCTGGGTTCCTGCTCATGCATGACAATGCTCGTCCTCATGTGGCCAGAGTGTGTCAGCAGTTCCTGTATGTCGAGGGCATTGATGCTATGGACTGGCCTGCACGTTCCCCAGACCTGAATCCAATCGAGCACCTCTGGGACATCATGTCTCGTACCATCCGCCAACGCGATGTCGCACCACAGACTGTCCAGGAGTTGACCGATGCCCTGATCCAGGTCTGGGAGGAGATCCCTCAGGAGACCATCCGTCGTCTCATCAGGAGCATGCCCAGACGTTGTAGGGAGTGCATACAGGCACGTGGAGGCCACACACACTACTGAGCCTCATTTTGAATCGTCTTGAAGAATTTCCACAGAAGTTGGATCAGCCTATGTTCTCATTTTCCACTTTGATTTTGAGTATGATTCTGAATCCAGATCTTAATGGGCTAATGATTTTGATTTCCATTGATCATTTTTAGGTTATTTTGCTCTAAACACATTCCTCTGTCTAATAAATAAAGATTTTCAGCTGAAATATTTCATTCATCGAGGTCTATATTGTGTTTTTAGGTGTTCCCTTTATTTTTTTGAGCAGTGTATATAGTTTCGCTAGACGATATACACGAGTCTCTTATTTATGCTCGCTGGGATATTTTTCAAGATAGAGGGCAGATGATGCCGGCAGCCATACCAACATGTACCTTGGCTCTGCCAAATGACGGAAGCTAAGCAGGTATGGGCTTGGCTAGTACTCGGATGGGAGACCTTCCGCGAAAAAAAAACTGAGTTGCCGTCGGAAGTGGAGTTGGTGGGCCAGCAGGAGGAAGTCTTCCCTCTGGTCCTAGTAAAAACAACGACTATCAAATCTCAGTGCCCCTGTGCAGTGATGGAGACACTGCTATAGGAGATGCCATCCTTCAGATGAGATGTTAAACCAAGGTCCTGACTCACTATGGTCATTAAAGATCCCATGGCACTAATCGCAAAGAGTAGGGGGTTCCCTGGTGTCCTGGCAAAATTGCTAACCTGGCTCTCTCCATCTGGCCACCTAATCATCCCCCCATGTAATTGGCTCAATGATTCCTCCCGCTCCACCTCAAGCTGGTGTGTGGTGAGCATTCTGGCGCAAAATGGCTGCTGTGCATCACCCAGGTGGGTGCTGCGTGGTGGTTAAGGTGAGATACTCCCTTTAATGTGAAGCGCTTTGGGTGTCTAGAAAAGCGCCATGTGTAAGGATTATTATTATTTATGATTGCTTTCTCTGTGGATTTATTGCAGTATATCATTGGGCTTCGTGTATGGCTTGTATGTACCATTTCTATGGTCTAATAAGATGTCGAGGAAGTCAATTTGGTTTTTGTTAGCCTCAATTGAAATTTGTAGCCCATTGCTTGCGAAATGCTACACATTTTATTTTCTATTCTCTCAAAGTCTCTTGCCGGTTTGTTGCAGACTGCCAGCCCATCGTCCCTATATAGCCCGATGTTGATGTCTAGGACCTGTAGTTGAGACAACAAGTATAAGCCTTTTAGCTCACAAGTGTCTGCCCATCGAAGCTGCCCATGGTCACGTCGAATTTGCTGCTACCTTGCTTTTGCCATGGGTTTCCCTTGTGGTATAAAATTGACTCTTTGGCATAGGCTATTATGTCTCTGTCTTGGTCGAATATTTTGGTGTATGCTGAGGCAAAATCAATAGCTTTGTGTAGTAGCTCTTTAGTTATTGAGGGGTAAAACTCGCAAATATCAAAGCATATAAATGTATGCCTGCTCTTGTCATCTATGCCCCTAAACCATTCTAATGCTTGGTCGGTGTTCTTCCACTGATTTAAGGAAACCCCCTTAGATCATTGAAAATATAAATAGAAAGATTCTGAATTTAATTGTATTTAACTTAATTTGTCAAGATCACGGTTGTCAAGATAAATACCCAATTGAGATATTAATGCATTGCATATGTTATTATGTCTGTTAACAAACGACTGACACCAAAGTTAACATTTTAACAACTTTAATACTGCTTTTCAAACAATTTAAAATCGCCGCTGTCCAACGCCTGTAAATACTGCAATGCCTCGGTGGTAATCTAGTCCATGGGCCAGAGCCCAAAATTTCCTATTTCGATACACTCAAGGTGGCAAATCTTACTTATAATTTTTGAAAGGATCCATGTCTGTAGATGATATTTTGGTATGATAACCATTCCTGAGTGGCAGCTGTATCACAGTTATCAGCTCATGAAGTTAACCACCCCCTAAAGTAAATTGCATTTTAGACGCTGGTGCATATCCTGGTTTAGCCTCATGGTCAGGACATTTTTCAATGTTCTATAATATTGTCTTTGGTATCATTTTAAAGGGGACCTTCTTAGCTTTCATTCAAGCCCTGTTGTGGATATTTCTCACAAATATAGCGGTCAGTTGAGCTCTTCAACCCGTCAATAACACACATCTTTCTGCAATGTTCGCCTAAACTATATACTTTCTTTTAGCCCTGTGGCATCTAGGAATATCAGGGACACAAAACACAAAAACTGGAATACTCACAGGACTGTAAAGATTCAGGAAATGTATAATATACCCATACTATTTCATTGTGTGAGGTGATTGTGAGCCTTAAATTAGAAGGGCATTATTACTAAGAAACTAACTAGACCAAAGCCAGTTAGTCCATGGGTCAGACCAGATATCGATATCACCCAAGCTGACACAACTTCACTGGTGCCATTTTATTTGGTACACTAACAGAAAAAAATAATACATGATAACCTTTCCAAATGAGCAGCTATTTCATTTTTCTTTCAGGAAACCTGTTTCTGTGCCTCTCACGATTGTGTATTTGCCCAGATTTTTACAAATATAGCATTTCAACACCCCTTGTACTGATTAGCCTTGCTTAAACTCTGGGACAGTTCTTAGTTGGCCAACAACCAAGGATAACCAGTACTGTGTACTTCCATTCATTGTGCTAAGCTAGGCTAACGTGCAGCCAGATAGCTTTCTACTAAACACATATAGAGGAAACTGGTATCTATCTTCTTGTCTCACTCTGGAGAAGATTGTAAGCTAATTTCCCACAATGTTAGCATGTTCTTTTAATGTATATGTTAATATGATTAGTTAAAGTGGCTACGAGGAACTTTCATCTTGTGTTGATTTTAGCGGCCTCATGTGGACAAAATACAGCTGTTGCATAGCAACTAGGTAATGTATCTATTTGTGGCTATGTAAGATAAATAATGGTAATATGACGCTGGTGAAGCAAAGTAAACTTTGTTTTAGTAGTGTTCATACACCTAAGTTACATGTATTTGTTTGTATATGGCAGGTGAAAACTGACTGAATATGGCCACTGGTGAACAAGCAAGTTTTTACCCAATACCAAAGCGCCCACGGGTGGAGTGCATTATCCACTGTTCTGATGATACAGATAAGCTGGTTTCACTACAAAGTGTCGACTCATGGAGAGCTCTGCTCAGGGCAGCTCAGATACGAAATCATGCACCAGTTTTGAAACTGGCAAAAGACATTCCTGAGGGACAGATTCCAGCAATCTACTACCACAGAAAGTGTCGCAGTATCTTCACTATGAAGCAAATTCTTGATGGCCTCCTTGCAAAAGAAAAGAAAAGTTGTGTCTCTGCTGAAGAGAAACAATCTAAGAGAGTAGCTCGACATGCTCCAAGTACATCTAGGACTTGCAGAGTGCATATTTTGTCAGAAAAACAGCAAATATTCCAAGAGACAGAATACGAGAGAAGTACTGGTGCAGTGTCGAGAACTGCGAGCTGATGCAAAGATCAGGAGTGCAGCCACAAAGAAAAGGGACAGCAGAATCCTTGCCATTGTGAGTAGAGACCTTGTAGCAGCTGAAGGGCACTACCACAGGTCATGCTATAGACTTTACACCAAAGAAGAGGTTTCCAAAGGAGAGGTTGCCAGCAATGAAGATGATAATGCTGCAGCCCAGTATGAAGCTGCTGTGAATAAGGCATACAATGAGCTGTTCCTCTTCATCAGGATGGAGCTTTTTGGCAATCCTCAAGTGATGACAATGACTGATCTCTCTTCTAGACTGGTAGCTTCAATGAACTCCCAAGGCATTGCCCAAGTCAAGGAATCAACCAAGAAGCACATAAGGCGAAACCTGGAGAGTGAGTTTGCTGGAGCCTTGCAGATATTCCCTGATGAGAAAGGAAAATTCCTCCTCTATCCCGATAACTTGTCCATGAGGGAACTTGCCAAAGAAAATCAGTCTCTCAAAAGGGAGCTGCAGACCCTGAAAAGTGTCAGTGCACAAGATGTTATAGCCAAAGCAGCCATCAAATTGAGAGCAGACATTAAAAGTCAAGATGTTCCTCAAACCTGGCCGCCTGAAGTCAAACCAGAAGCAGAATGTCCTACCATTCCAGAGTCGCTCATTATCTTCCTGTACTCTCTACTCACAGGCTCAAATGATCCTGATCATGCATCCCAGAGAGTGCAGTGCCTTCTGCAGTCATTTGGCCATGACATAGTATATGCAGTGACATGTGGAAATACCAAGCCTTCCAAGCACATTGTTCTGCCATTCAGTGTCAAATCGTTGACAGGAAATGTAGAGTTGATAAACATCCTCAACCGACTTGGTCACAGTGTGTCCTATTCACAGATGGAAGAGATCAACACTGCCCTGTGTCTCCAGAAACTCTCATCATCAGGGAGTGGCATTGCCCTTCCAGCTAACATCCATCCTGGCATATTCACAACTTTAGCCTGGGACAATATCGACCGTCTTGAAGAAACTGTCAGTGGTGAGGGAACATCTCACAGAGTCAATGGGATTGCTGTGCAAGCAAAGCCAGTCAACCCACTTCCTGTCCAACCCATGCCCACTGTTCCCAAAACAAAGAAGAGAAGCATTGATGGACCCCCACCAATGTTACCAACTTACAATGCTGGACAACGGGTAGGGCCACCACAAAGCAAAAAGTCAGATGCCGATACTGCAGCCAATACTAAGCTTGCCAGAGAGAAAAACCTTCTTTGGGTCCTAGCACGCATGTCACAACAAGAAGAACAGTCAGTCAGCAGCTGGACAGGCTTCAACATCCTGACTCGAGGAGAGATGACGGTCATCCCCGACAATATAGGCTATCTGCCTACCATCAATGCTCCAGCGACACAAATGTCTACTGTCAACGAGGTGCTTAACCAGTCACTGAGCATCATGCAGTGCTTAGGCCTGACGAAGATTGTCTGTGTCTTTGACCAAGCCCTGTATGCGAAGGCTGTCGAGATCACATGGAAACACCATGACAAGTTCCATGATATCATCGTTAGGCTTGGGGTATTCCACACCATCTGCACACTGCTGGCAATAATAGGAAAGCGTTTCCAAGACGCTGGACTCAAAGACCTCTGCACTGAGTCTGGCATGATTGCAGAAGGCTCAATTGCTGGTGTTATGGATGGCCGCAAGTACAACAGGGCAGTGCGACTACACAAGCTCCTGTATGAGGCTCTCATGCGACTGACCTTGAATGGTTTCCTGTCCTGGTTGGAAGAAACTCACAGGAATGACATGGTTCACCTGAATGAGACACTGAAGACCATTGACAGCCTTGGGAAAGAAGTCTCACAACATGCTTTGAAGGAGGTCCTCGAGAACAGCTCTTGTACACGCATCATGGATCTATTTGAAGTCTACCGTGAGTTCCTTAGAGGTGGAAACGGCAGCCTCTCGAACTTCTGGATGTCCTATTTGGACATGGTTGAAATCTTGTTGGGGCTCATCCGAGCATCCAGAGAGGGAGACTGGATGCTACACTTGGCTAGCATTCGAGCAATGATCCCATGGTGCTTTGCTTATGACAGGATGAATTATGCACGCTACCTCCCCTACTACTACGCCCAGATGTCTGAGCTGCCCATCACACACCCAGATGTGTACACAGAATTCATGGAAGGAGGCTTCTCAGTCCAACTGGGCTCCACCAATCCCTTTGGCCAAATCCCTGTTGACCAAGCTATAGAAGAAACGGTGAACAAAGACACCCAAACAGCTGGAGGGACAAAGGGATTCAGCTTGAAGCCAGGAGCTGTGACCAAATAGTATCTCACAGCTGAGTATAGAAGCATGTACCTCAGACAGCTGAGAGACCTGACAGGTCAAGGCAGGTGCAAATGGTCTCATCCAGATCTACAGAGTCCAAGGATCAAGAGAGATGAAGCAGATGTCCAGTCTCTCATGGACCTTATGGAGAATAACTGGCTCAATCCTATGTCCCCTGATGAGATTGATTTGGTTGGCCTCTCCACTGGCAACATGGCTCCACCTGATGTGACCATAGATCTCTTGAGAGCTCTTGAGAAAGGAGAAGAGGCCTACCAAGCATTCCAGCAAACAAGGTTAGATGCAGACCCACCACCTGTGAAATTCCACGACAAGATGACCAAGCAAAGTCTGAAAACATTCTCCAATGTCAGCACAAAACAAGCTCATGGAAAGAAAGCACAGGATGTGGTTCTGAAGGCAGATAGAAACCTTTTCAGTCACATGATCCTGGTGGCTGAAAGCAGGAAGGTGAATCTGAAGGATGTCCTTGCCTACCCATTGGGCCCACTACCATGGGCACTGGCAAATGCTGATGGGTCCTTACGAAAAACAAACAAGGCTGCACTTGCCAGAGAGCTTGAAAAGAATGTATCTCCTGCAGAAGACATCCCAATCCCATCTACTTCCATCATTGATGGGATGAGCCTGGTCCAAAAAATGAATGGCAACAACAAAACCTTTGCACAGGTGGCAGAGTCAGCCTTGACCCAGGTCCTCCATGAGGGAGCACAGAGTGGGAGGATTGATGTTGTTTTTGATGTCTATCACCAGACTTCGATCAAAGATGCTGAACGACTGAACCGGGGTGGAGACATCACTCTCCAGTAAAAGAATCTTGCAGGGGGACACCACGTCCAGCAGTGTAGAAAATTTCTGTGCAGTTCCTCCAACAAGACCAGTCTCATCAAGTTTCTGGTGGAAGAGTGGAAACTCCCACGATACAGAGCTATGCTGCATGTCAAGGTGTTGTACATGACCTGTGAGGAAACCTGCTACAAGTTGACAGAAGATGGGTGTGAGGAAGCAGCAGAACTGCACTCCACACATGAAGAAGCTGACACCCGTCTGCTCCTGCATGCATTGCATGCAGCAAATGCGGGCTCAAAGTCAGTTATTATCACAGCTGAGGACACTGATGTCATGGTGCTTTGTCTTGGCTTCCAGAAGGACATCACCTGTCCCATCTACCAGAAGTGTGGGACTCAGAACCGCACACGGTTTGTCGACATCACCAAACTGGCAAGTTCACTTGGAGACAGGATCTGTGACAGCCTAATTGGCTTACATGCCTTCACAGGCTGCGACACTGTCAGTGCATTCGCTGGTCGAGGGAAGCTGAATGCCCTGAAGATAGTGAGAAAGCACACTTCCTGCCAAGAGACTTTTAGTCAACTGGGACAGACATGGAATGTGAGTGATGAGCTGTTCCAGAAAATTGAGCAGTTCACCTGTCGGATGTATGTTGCTAATAGCAGCACTGCTGAGGTGAACAAACTGCGTTACCAGCTCTTCTGCACCAAAAGGGGAGAGGTTGAGTCCAGCCAGCTGCCACCATGTAGAGACTGTCTCTTTATGCATGTTCAACGAGCCAACTATCAGGCAGCAATATGGAAGTGCTGTCTGCAGGCTAACCCTGTGGTGCCAAGCCCTACTGAGTATGGATGGACAGACGATGAAGGCAAGCTGGCCATTTACTGGATGCGCTCCCCACCTGCACCAGATGTGGTCTTGGAAATGCTAACATGCAAGTGTGTGCATTCATGCAAAATGCCAAGCTGCATGTGCCTGTCAAATGGACTTCCATGCACAGACATGTGCAGGTTACAGACCTGCAGTAACCAAAAACAGCAGGATGGTCCAGAACTGGACTTTGAACTTGGGGAGTCAGATGATGAGAGAAACGAGCAGTTTGATGAATGACAGTGTGATGATTCTGATGGTATTACTGTGGTAGTAGTCTATTGATGCACAGGATGTTGATTCTGGACTTGGTTACCCAGAGCTTGATAACAATAATGTAACCATATTCACATATACCTATTACCCTACCCATTACCATTACATATACCCACTAATGATATGGGATTACATGTATCATTGACTAAGTATATGTAAATGTCAATGTTGTTTAAAATATTAAAATAGTTCATTACCTCACTATGGTATTCCTTTTTATCATGTATTTTGATTGTGTATTTAAACAAATGTATAGAGACCAGTTTGTGACCTAACTGGCTTTGGTCTAGTTCTCATTTAAAGCTCACAATCACCTCACACAATGAAATAGTATGGGTATATTATACATTTTCTGAATCTTTACAGTCCTGTGAGTATTCCAGTTTTTGTGTTTTGTGTCCCTGATATATCTAGATGCCACAGGGCTAAAATAAAGTATATAGTTTAGGCGAAAATTGCAGAAAGATGTGTGTTATCGACGGGTTGAAGAGCTCAAGTGACCTCTATATTTGTGAGAAATATCCACAACAGGGCTTGAATGAAAGCTAAGAAGGTCCCCTTTAAAATGATACCAAAGACAATATTATAGAACATTGAAAAATGTCCTGACCATGAGGCTAAACCAGGATATGCACCAGCGTCTAAAATGCAATTTAGTTTAGCGGGTGGTTAACTTCATGAGCTGATAACTGTGATACAGCTGCCACTCAGGAATGGTTATCATACCAAAATATCATCTACAGACATGGATCCTTTCAAAAATTATAAGTAAGTTTTGCCACCTTGAGTGTACCGAAATATCGTCTGGCCCATGGACCAATCATGATGCATTTGAAACGGCGTCGGTAAACCAGACATGTTGGCAATAATCAAAAATCAAGTTTAGACTACTACTCTGCTCTGGAGAACGATAGTGTATTTCTAGGACACAGCAATGGAATTCGCGAAGGAAATGACGCGACCAACACGTCGTAAATAGTGACATGACGCGCACGATCATGCGGAAATTACGTGCGGTCTTTTTGACGGCTCATGGTCGATTTAGGTAGATCTTATCTTAACTTTTTTTTTGTAAGTGATCTAAAACTCGTTGTAATGCAAATATATGCATTCATATATTCATTCACTGAGCAGTAGGTCTGTATCTTTTTCCCCGCAAAGTTATTAAACTTTGAAAATCCAAAACCGTCAAAATTACGGCCTTGGTCGCTCTAGTGTTAAATGCAGAGCAGAAATTCGTTGTAAGAAACTGCACTGACAAAATAAAGTGTATTTTTTTCTTCTTTCTCTCTTTATTTGGCGACCCAAATAAAATCTCCTGCGACTCACCTGTGGGTCACAACACAGGGAATGACTGTTCTAAAGCATTGGTCCAATTGTCACCAAACTTGGTGTGCAAGTTCAATAGCCCTGAGGTCACGTCCACTTGATTGAACAACTGCATCTCAAAGGGGTGCTATATTACAAAATACATTCACATGGTCCCTTTACCTTGACCGTGTGTCTGATTTGAGCACAACCAACTTTGTGACACTCATGGCTCAAGGCTCTTTATAGGCTCAATTACGATTACGATTAAGTTGATGGTCAAGACAGTATGGCCACCACAGGTCAGAGATGTTCCAATCAAATTTCAGGACCCTTGCGGTGGGGTTAATTTATGTCGATACTTATTTTTATCCCGATCGGGCATCAGGGGGCGCTACAGTAATCAAACCAATGTTGCTACATATAGTTGTGTACATCTCCACCACCGTTTGACTGAAAGTTATCAAACCTACACCTCATGATGTCTCTATCCATGCCCAAATCACTATCCCATCTGTGGTGTCCGCCATATTGGATATAGCTGGAAACCTATTTTTTTCTATCTACTCCTATACCGTTTGACCTATTTGAACCAGACTTGCTTTATTATGTTTATTGGACACTGTTTATTTATAGATATTGTAGCAAATTCGGGGGACAACGCAACCACAGGAACTACCGCGGCGCGAACCCGTATCGGCCGTGACGCAAACCCGTATCGCCCGCACCGCAGGAGGCATCGCTAACCGCTAGACTAAAGGGCCAGACCCGCGAGCCAGCGGCCAGCGTGTCTTCTTATCCGTGCACGTTACAATATCAAAATAATTCTGAAATTCCAAACTATATGGGCACCACATGCAGAAACATATGAGTGTTAACCACCATCTCAACTGGAAAAAGGTAAATATCCTTAACAGTTGGTTCAATTGTCACCAAACATTGTGTGCAAGATCAATATTAGGGCCTGAGGCCATGCACACTTAATGGAGTAGTTGCAGCTTGTGTGGGCACTATTATATAAAAAACATTAAAATGACCCCTGCTTCTAAACTCTGTTTTACTTGAACCAAACTTTGTTGTTTCTGACTCGTTTGCCACTGATTATCAGGAACATTTCGAGTAGGCCACAAAAAAGGTCACTAGAGGTCAAGGCTGTCTATGATCTATCCCGCTTGGCACCCGCTTTTTACTGCTTGCATCTATATTTTTAATTCATTACTGATGTGTTCATGTTTTCATCAGGGTTAGGATTATTGTTAATACGTAAATTATTTTTGCACAGCTCCTCACTGTTGACTTGACTCCCTTGTAAAGCCCTGTTTGTTGTTGGATGTTGAGAGGAAAGGGAATGCCCAATGCGGTTGTCTTCTTTTCTGAGCTCAAGCTGGTGACAACCCTAGTTACATTAGTCATATCAGGCCATGGAAGTCACATTTATTATCTATGTTGTTGGACTACATGATCTTATACTTTGTGTTAAAATATATTCTTAACATGGAGGACCACACTCAGGGTCTGAAATTGAAACACTAAAAACAGTTCTGCCCTGTGGCATGCTGGGTAATTCAATGGGGAGGCACTAAGGGATGATACAATATATTCAAGGCAAATTGTAAAATGTTTGCTTAACTGTTGAATTATCTGTTCTGTACAGATCAGTTTTCACTTGCATCATTTACAATTAATAAAGCATATAAAACTTGTTTTATTTCTAATTTTTGGTAGCCTATCCTGATTTATACTCACACGATCATCACAGTGACTTTAATGACCCCCCTTCAGTTAATGTGTCCCTGATTTTCATTTCTCAAATGTGGCAGCCTTACACTCTTTGACCTTCTTAGCAGACGCTCTGTTTGGTGCAAAATAGAGATAATCCGGCTTTCTTTTGTAAAATGGTGTATGCCTCAAATGTTAAACTATTTAGACTATTCCATATCATGGGGTCTTGATGATAAGAATACCGTTTTTGAGTTATTTAATTTGCATGGTGAAAAATGTTGAATAAGCTGTTTCCTTAACAATGCCGTAGTAGCATCACAAGCAATGTCAGGGTCAGAGATGGAACCATCATTGTATTAATCTATAATCGACTATAAAATTGTAAGATGTCTCGCACTGTAATAGAGAGTTATTGAACCGCCACATTTTGGTTCTGTTCCTATCATTAGAACATATTGATACTTTGTCAACTGATGCATGTAAATAGTCAATCCACACGTGGCTGACTATTTAAGTCAAGTCAAGCAAGTTTTATTTGTTCCCAGAGGGGCAATTGTGGTGTAGCAGAGGCAACATTTAAACACACAAACACTCCACAGAACACATAAGGCAAATAAATACAAATAAATACAGCATGTAGTGAGGAGAACAGGAAGGCACGTGTGTGATGTAAAAGCATTTTACATCACACACGTGCCTTCCTGAACCCTCTTCTTCCCCTTTGCCCACAACTGTCATGCCCTTCACTCACACCAGCTTCTCCTTGTGATATGATCGCACTGCTGTGCAGCCTCTTCCCATTCCTGACCGTATAATCATCAGACATCATTGCCCTCACTGTCACAGAAACAAACTAAATGTGAATCAATTCAATCTCTGCCCCCTTCCTCAGCCCTCATGACCAATCATAAAGCAACGTCATCTGAAACTGGTTTTGCTAAACACACATTCACTCAATAGCAAAAGCCTCATTCTGAATGAATTTATAACTGACAATAACCTAGACTTCCTCTGCCACACTGAAACCTGGCATAAACCCCTGGACTATTTCTCACTAAACCAGACCACACCTACAGGATTCACATACATGGATTAACCTCATCTTGAGGGGTGGGGAGGTGGTGTTGCTGGTGTTTACAGGAAGGATATTAAAACAACCACCATATCCATTCCTGCCGCTCATTCTTTCCAACACCTTGTCTTCGGACTCTGTGGTCCCACTGCCATTATCCACCACCCTCCAAGCCAAATCCTTCCTTTCTCTCTGAGTTCTCTGATTTTCTCACCCAGCTTTGTGCCATCTCAACTTTCATTCTCCTCCTGGGTGATTTCAATATCCACATGGAGGACACTGACTGTAAATCTGCCATAGAATTCCTGGAACTGCTACAATGCTTCAACTTCACACAAAATATAAACTTCCCCCCTCCACAGCTGTGGTCACATCCTGGATTTGGCCTGCTCCACCGGTCTCACAATACATCAACTCTCCAGCCTCAACCTCAATATCTCTGGCTACCTGGCCATGGACATTAACATCCCTGTCCCCATCCCAAAAGTCAAACAGATAATATCCTTCAGAAGTCTTAAAT
This sequence comes from Lampris incognitus, assembly GCF_029633865.1. Classification (NCBI taxonomy): domain Eukaryota; kingdom Metazoa; phylum Chordata; class Actinopteri; order Lampriformes; family Lampridae; genus Lampris; species Lampris incognitus. The sequence goes on along the minus strand of NC_079220.1, from coordinate 38,430,844 downwards.
CTGTCGCCCCCTCAGCTCTTTCTGCCTCTCTTGCCAATAAAATATCTGCCCCCCCATTGTCTGATAATCCTTCACTCTCCTGTCTTGATCAGCTGGCCCCCATTAAAACCAAAATAGTCTCATTCACACACTCAGCTTCCTGGTATACTCCTGAACTCCATCAATGAAATCCCGTAAGTGCCAGCTCGAAAGACTTTGCAAGAAAACTGGTTCAACGGTTCCTCTCCAAGCCTACACAGACTACGTTCAACAATACAAAGATGCTCTCATCACAGCCCCATCCACCTACTACTCACACCTCATACACTCTGGTTCCACCAACCCCATGGCTCTCTTTCCAACAGCAAACAAACTTCTCAAATCCAGTGACAATATCTCCAAGTTCTTCAGAGTGAATAAATGAAATACTTTACTTTAATTTTTCCAATCTAAAATTGACACTATCTACAGCAACCTGGCCCCCCACCCCCCTTTACCACAGCCCCTGTCAAAGTTCTCCCCTGTGTCCCTAATAGAGCTGTCCATCTTTATGGTAGGAAAGAGAAGCGCCGCTTGTATTCTGGATCCCATCCCATGCAGTCTTGTTACAGACTGTCTCCCAGCTATCCACTCACTTATCATAGAAATCATTAACTCCTCCTGCTCTGATTCAGTCCTCTGTACACTTAAACTGGCTGCTGTCAACCCCACCCTCAAAAACCTGGACTCTACCCTGATATTATAAGCAATTTCTGGCCTATATCCAGTCTCCCTTTTCTGTCAAAAATACTGGCATGTGGGGGCGCCCTGGTGGCTCACCTGGTAGAGGTTTACCACAAAAGGCTGAGTCTTTACCGCAGTGGCCTGGGTTCAAATCTGGCCCGGGCCCTTTGCTGCATGTCATCCCCCCTGTCTTTCTAGACTCTCTCTACTGTCACTGTAAGAATAAAGCAGAAAATGCCGTAAAATATTCTTTAAAAAAAAAAGAAGAAAATACTGGAAGGTATTGTCGCTTCGCAACTCAATGCTCATCTCATCTCCAACGACCCGTTCAGATGATTTCAATCTGGTTTCCGCTCACAGCACAGACAGAGCCTTTCTTAAAGTCACTAATGACCTCCTCCTCTTCGCAGACTCTCACCACCTCAGCCTTCTCATCCTCCTCGACCTCACTGCAGCTTTTGACACCATCAACTACACCATTCTTCTCTCCCGCCTTGAATCCTCCCTCTACATCACCGGTACTGCCCTCTCCTGGCTAAAGTCTTATTTCTCAAACAGACAACAGTTCATCAGCATAAACAAAAGCACCTCCTTCACTGCTCATCTGTCCAAAGGCGTCCTCCAGGGTGACCATTAACTGGAATTACAATGGCAATGTAGAGGATTTGGGGATATATTTAATCACAGCATTGTAAAATGGTGACAGATGTACGAAGATGTACAGATGTGATGAGGGAACGATCATCTCTGAACGGGGGGGGGGGGCTAGCTAAGAGTACATCTGTCACTGTTTTACAATGCTATGATTGCAATTATTCCCTAATCCTCTGTGAATAGTACACATGACCATTGTAACTGTAGTTAATGGTCACACCCATATTTGCTTATGAAACTGGTCATTGGTTTGGATCGTTCTGCCACTGTATTGTTTATAAGGGTGGGGACACCTGCAGTCAGTTGAGACTGGAGAGGTCACTTAGATGAGTGATGAAACGTATCTGTCAATAAACGTTGTGTCCAGAAGAGCTGATTCAACTTTCTGTGATCTAATAATGTCTCTTTACATGTTTGCCCATATGAGTAAATCCATACAAACCAACATATAAGCAGGGATATATGCATCCCTAAATTATCCATCTGCTGATGTAGGGACATGAGAACATCTGCATGCATGCAGTCGTGCACATCACTAGCAGAATGGGGAAGTGTCTGTGTGCATCATTGCCCCTAAAATGGTTCTTCTGGAAAGTTAAACATTTAAAATATTTAGAGAATGGGTTATTGTAGAATTTGAATAAAAAGGTAAATGAATGTGACTATTTGACTTTGAATAAATCAAGCAAGTTTACGATTAAATCAAATGATTATGAGAGCTATTTAACCTGTTGGCTTCAAAAGCCTATATAAGCATTTTTTTCTACAATTTATAAAATCCTCAAGCCAAACTGCTGATTACCTCTTGTTATGTGACCCCGGATTAATGTCATACCATTTTATAGTGTCATTGACCTACACCCCCACACACACACACACATTTACTATCCCTTTGTCTGATACCTTGTACCGGGTGAGCATGAAGCTCAAAGACACAGTGTATGACAGTGTGAGAGAGAGACAGACAGACAGAAAGACAGACAGAGAGAGACAGAGACAGAGTGACAGTGAGAGAGAGAGAGAGAGAGAGAGAGAATGACAGAGAGAGAGAGAGAGAGAGAGAGAGAGAGAGAGAGAGAGAGAGAGAGAGAGAGAGAGAGAGAGAGAGAGAGAGAGAGAGAGAGAGAGAGAGAGAGAGAGAGAGAGAGAGAGAATGACAGAGAGAGAG